>NW_016811567.1:430440-528571 GCF_001698545.2 Rhinopithecus bieti | reverse complement strand
ATTTTTTTTTTTTTTTTTTTTTTTTTTAGTAGAGACAGGGTTTCTCCATGTTGGTCAGGCTGGTCTCAAACTTCCAACCTCAGATGATCCACCGCCTCGGCCTCCCAAACTGCTAAGAACGCGGGGGGTGGAGGTTGCAGTGAGCCGAGATTGCCCCACTCCGCCTGGCCAGCAATTTGAATTTTTAAAAAGTACAGTTACATACCTTTATTTTGTCTGTATCCATACCAGTATTTGCAATAAGAATTTTAGCATTTTCAATTCGTTTTGGTTGATTTACTCCAATTTTTTTATCCAACAGAAAGCCTACAATAAATATAAGAACAGTATCATATTTAATACTTCAAAGCAGCCTTAGTAAATCTTATAAAGTTGTCTGCTTTATCATATCACTACTTCAAAGAAGCTATTTAAGTCCAATTTACCAAGCTCTTAGAAGGTATAAAAACAAGCTTGTACCACCCACCTTATTCTGTTGTTGTTTTGCTTTGTTTTAGGCTTTTAGCGCCTGAAAGCCATGGATTTTAGCTTCTGTCTCTAGTGATAAGAGGGATGAGGAAGGGGCTTTATTGGCCCAACCAGAAACAGAAACTAGGAACCCATGACTGTATTCTCTTCCTTGGGCACTCCTGGTATAAAGCATCCCACTAGAAGAGTTATTACAAAATTCATTTAATGGGTTACTTAAAAAATAATATATGAAACAGGAAATATGAGAACACAGTACAGACAATAAAATTAAACAGTATTTTGAAACTTTTGTTTCAGATATATACTACACCCACATCTGTATGGGATGCAAAATAAAGACAATAGGTTAAGTCCACTTTTATTAGCTTGAAATCACCACCATAAGAGAAAAACTGAAGATTCAGGTATTGAGGCTGGTGGTAAAAATGAAAAACCATGGACAATGGAGTCAGATAAACCTGACCCCAATCATGCCCCTGCTGCTGGCTATATAACCTTGGACAAATTATCCAGCCAGAGATGCTAATTTGTAAAACAGGAATGTAACCAGTGGCAGAGGTGCTAGTTACCAGCCTAGTCCTGTTGCTTTGGAACCATCATACAAACCCAGTACCACCTACCTCTCCAGGCCTTTTTTGGTTATGTTAGAAACTTTTCTCTTACAAAGCCACCTTTATCTTGGGTTTTCTACTCTATTCAAGTGAACCTAATCCTCACTCACCAGGTCATGATGACTAAACGACTAAAGTTCCTATTACAATTCCTAGTACACAGCAGACATTCAAGAATGGTGCTGTTTGTGCTACTACTCTTGTTTTAATGCTTCTATTAGAAATGCTACACAGCAGCCAGGCGTGGTAGCTCACGCCTGTAATCCCAACACTTTGGGAGGCTGAGGCAGGTGGATCACCTTAGGTCAGGAGTTCCAGACCAGCCTGGCCAACACGGCAATAACCAGTCTCCACTAAAAATGCAAAAAAAAATTAGCCAGGCATGGTGGCACACGCCTCTAATCCCAGCTACTTGGGAGGCTGAGGCAGGAGAATCGCTTGAACTGAGGAGGCAGAGGTTGCAGTGAGGCGACATCATGCTGCTGCACTCCAGCCTGGGTGACACAGCCAGACTCCATCTCAAAAAAAAAAAAAGAAATGCTACACAGCTCTTGTATATAAACTTAACCAAGAGTATTTTCAGAATCATGACATTCTCTTAAAATAAATCAAGACCTGTAAGATACACCAAAACCAGGACTCCAAACCACTGGTAAAAGCAGAAGTTGTAAAGCACCATCTAATTCTTTTTTTTTCCTTCTCTATACAAGAATGCCTATACTTTTTGACAGGTCATTTTGTGAAGTAAATTCAATGTGAAGATGATCTGGAAAACTTCACTCTATAAACAAAAATGTACTACTAAGGAAACAGTACTTGTTACGTCTCATTTACCACCCTTTAAGAACTAGATCCTCTTGCCCTATAAACATACATAAATTACTTGTTAATTTTTTTTAAAATTCTTTTCTAAAAAAACTAGTCATCCCCCAGTATACAAGGGATACTAGTTCCAAGATTCCCACACACACCAAAATCCACACATACTTAAGTTCCAGGCTGACTGGAACCAGTAGATTTGAAAAGTTGGCCTGCTATATACATGGGTTTCAAATCCTGCAAATACTGCATTTTCCATCCACATTCGATTGCACATGTGCAAACCACGGACACAAAGGGCTGACTATATTTATTGAAAAAACCTGCGTTAAGTAAACCTACATAGTTCAAACCCATGTTGTTCAATGGTGAACTGTACATCCTCGACAACCAGCTAACACAATGATATGACTGACCCAGACCCTTCCTGGAGAATACACATATAATCCTGGTAAAAGTACCATTCGAGAATAAATGATTTCTAGCAAAAGAAAACTACATTTCCTTTTTATCAGAGACTGCAAATAACTTCATGGTAGTTAAGTAAACTCTAGAGATCATCAACAATGCTGGAATAGTGTGGGAAGAGGAGTACAGTCAATGAAATGACAAAAATGGTTGCACATATGGTATGTCCTTAAATTCAAGTTCACTGGCTTTGTAAAGTGTCACTGGTCCCAAAACTGAATTCACTCAGTACTCAGCCCTCAGCATCTAATCAAAGCTTCTTGTATCTGACATTCATACATACCTTCATCTAAATAGGAATCTGCCAAACTTCCTCCTAGCTTCTTGATAATATGAATTGCCTCGAGGTTGCCAGAGCCTTTCAGTCTGAGAACTGCTTCTACAGCTAACTTTGTAAAGTGGTCTTTGTGATGAGTAAGAAGTTTTGAGGATAATGTCGTGCCCGCAATATTCATTAAATCTTGACGGAATTTTACTTCATCAGAACTAAATAAAACCGACCAAATACACATATTAACCTCACTTTAGTTTTCAAAATTTATCTAGATATTCATGTCAATAGATAATTTTACCCTAGTCAAGTCTGTAAGCTGTAAGAATTAAACCTCAGCAGTAATCAAGAAACACAAATTATTTTCCCCACCAAACTGGCAAAATGCCAAAAACCGGGGGCGGGGGGATGGGGCACACAAGCAAGCAAAAATCTAATATTGGCAAGAATGTGAGAAATGGCCGGGCACAGTGTCTCACGCCTGTAATCCTAGCACTTTGGGAGACTGAGGACGGTGGCCTGTAATCCTAGCACTCTGGGAAACTGAGGAGGGTGGATCACTTGAGGTCAGTTCAAGACCAGCCTGACCGACATGGTGAAACTCCATCTACACTAAAAATACAAAATTAGCTGGGTATGGTGGCACAGGCCTGTAGTCCCAGCTACTTGGGAAGCTGAGGCAAGAGAATCGCTTGAACCCAGGAGGCAGAGGTCGCAGTCAGCCGAGATCACACCACTGCACTCCATCCTGGGCAACTCTAAGAGCGAGACTCCATCTCAAAATAAATAAATAAATAAAAAGAATGTGAAAAACAAGTAATATTATACAGTTGCGAATGGGAAAATTAGTAAAAGTGCCTTAAAACAGTGGTCCCCAACCTTTTTGGCACCAGGAACTGGTTTCAAGTAAGACAATTTTTCTACCTGCATTAAGCATGTTATGAAAGAACACTAAATGTTTAGAACAGTAGTACTTTGGTGTACCAACCCATGATCGACTGCAGAACTCAACAGCGCCTCTCTTGCAGCCTTTGTGGCTTCTCTCCAACCCGCTATGATGGTCTGTGGATGAATCTTTTTTGCAATTAAAGATTCTGCTTCCTATTAATAAAATTATAAAATAAAAGTTATAAATAGAAAATTATTAAGCACTCCTCAACAGTAAAGATGGAGGAAGTAAGGACTTGATTACCTCTGATACTCAAAAACAGTAGGAAAAACAGAGTTGCTCAGTTGTTCTTACCCTTAATAATTCTGCTGCTAAAACGGTAACAGAGGTAGTGCCATCACCAACTTCATCATCTTGAACCCTTGACATATCTAGAAAAAGAAATTAGTTAACTCAAAATTGCTTCTTTACTTACTAAATTCTCCAAAAATATTCACTACCAATCTAAACTTATCACGGTTCCTCATACAACAAATTCTTTGGAACTCTGAGGTCTGAAATGCAACAGTTTTACCACCAATATACAGCACTCCTGAAGCTTGTATTTTAACAATGATAATTAAAACCCAGTGGACATCAATTGACAGTACAATTGGTCAACACAGCCTATTTATAAAGTTATTTCAAAATGTTAACCAATAGTATTATTAGGTTGGTGAAAAAGTATATCCAGACTTACCAACTAAAACTTTAGCTGCTGGATTGTCAACACCAATGTTTTTTAGAATAGTGGCACCATCATTGGTTACCATAAGAGAGGCATCTCGTCCGCTGCTTAGAAGAATTTTGTCCTAAAGGGAACATAATTGGTTCAAGTTAAGATATAAGTACATCTTGAAGAATGCATGGATCAATCAGTACTCTCATACAGTGCTACTGTATTAACACCCTGGATGGCTATTTTGTGGTATCCATTCATCAAATGTTTTCAATACAAACACCATGTTAACCAAACCGTGGTATCTACCCCTAGAAACATCAGAAGCACGGGGAGACAATAGTTTTTGTTTCAACACTGTTAACTGCAAAAACAGTGGAAAGAAACTATCAGTACAGCCATAATTAAATTATAAAATAATTAAGGTACAGGATAATATTTGACAGTTAAAGAGGAGGCAGTATTATCTACTTACACTGAAAGGAATTTAAAAGACCAAGCTACAAAACAGTACTGATAAATAGTATCTATGTTTTATAAAACGGTATCTGTTACATGAGTATAAAATACATAATAAAGTACACATAATTCAACATAAACAGAAAATTAGTAGTAGTACATGCAAATTATAACACTACTTGTCACTGAGGAGGGGTATGGAATTGGGGATGGTGATTCTGGGGACTCTGATTTTTACTAAGAACATACTTGTCTTTTATAATTAAACGTTCTAAAGATTAAAAAGCATTTTAAAATGTTTGTTATTAATTATATTTCCACTAAGGGCTCTAAAACAATATTAAAACATAAAACTTTTCTATTTTTCTTACCATGCCTTTGGGTCCCAAGGTGCTCTTTACCAAGTCTCCAATGGCGATGGCACCAATAAAAGAAGTCTGGAGTAAAAACCAAGGAGATTATCAGAATCAACTTTACCGTCTTCAAGTACAGTTTTATCTTTATTTACTTTTTTTTTTTTTGAGGCAGAGTCTCGCTCTGTTGCCCAGGCTGGAGTGCAATGGTGCGATCTCAGCCCACTGCAACCTCCGCCTCCTGGGTTCAAGCGATCTTCCTACCTGAGGCTCCCGAGTAGCTGGGATTACAGGCGCCCGTCACCACACCCGGCCAATTTTTGTATTTTTAGCAGAAAGGGGATTTCACCATGTTGGCCAGGGTGGTCTCGAACTCCTGACCTCAGTTCATCCGCCTACCTCGGCCTCCCAAAGTACTGGGATTACAGGAGTGAGCCACCGCACCTGGCCTCCAGTTTTATCTTTAAAACAAAGGTTAGAACAAGGCTTACCAGGCGAGCTGTCTCTGCTCTCTCTTCATCAGCTCCTGCCTTGAAGATGTTAACAGGTGCAAGGGAAAGGGACGCCTAAAAAAGAAAACCAAGAGGCATTTCGTTTAAGTATCAATACTCTAACACATACACTGAGGTGCCTTCCACTTGTCTTACAAGTGGATATCTAAGAGAAAACTCATTTACAATAATGTTTTCAAACAAATGAAGCTTCCACGATCGGAGAAGGCATTTAAGTGGGAGAGAGGGACTTGTAGGAGAGCAACATGGCTTTTCGGATTTACAAGGCCCCAGAAGTATAAACTATACACCAGCGAGACTGACAGTTACCTACGGCTAGACTAAAGACGATCTTGAACTAAGAATGAAGTAGGGAGGGGTTTTTTGCCATGCGGGCGAGGGAACGCGGCCTCCATCTTCCACCCTCGGGTGGCTCCGGCCCCGCCGCTCCAGGCTCCGCCCCTAGAGGGAGGGCAGAGCGGGTCCCACACTAGAAATTTCTTCGCTGGGGGTGAGGCGCGGGCCTGGGTTCCCGGGACTATGCAAAGGCCTGGGCAGAAGGAGACGCTGGCTTTGCGGTCGTCTCCTCCCCCTCGTGGTGGGCTCCACCGGCTGGCCTGGCACAGGCCGCACGCCCCACGGCTCGCGCCATGTGCGGCGAGCCAGAGAGCCAGAAACGGAGCCTACAACCCCAGCAGGACAGAGGAAGCAGTGGGGTGGCAAGAGCACGGCGGAGCAGGGCCAGGGCTAGAGACACGGGGGTCAGGCTCACCATAGTTCCGAGGAGTTCCGCACACAAGTGAATCCCCTCACAGCTCGTGTTCACGGCCAGAAGACAGAAAGAAGCCGGAAGTGACGTCACACACCCTACCGTCGGGGGCGGGGCCCCGGCCTTCGCGTGCCTCCGGCTTGCCGTTACCGACAGCAGGCGTCCCATTTTGATTGGAGCCCCACGGGCCGGAAACGCGGCCTGTCACACTGGAGGGGGCGTGGCTGCCGGTCGAGGACTAGGAATGCGGCGGTTGAGAGAGGAACAATCGAAGAACAAAGAGGCGGCTGCCGTACGGGTTGCCATAGCAATGGAGTTCTTGCTCACACTTTGTTTTCTTAAATTTAATCTTTAAACATTTGTATTAAATCACACATGTACACAGTTCAAAGTGGTATGTGCCAATAATGAAACCATAATTTACCCACCTCACCACTTCCTGTCTCCAGGAAAACTGCTTTCAACTTTTTCAGTTTTAGGGGGGAGCTATTTACTATCGTATTCCCAGATAATATTATTGCTATGTTGATTTTAAACATTATTTACTGAGTATTACAGAAGAAGACTTACTTTTCTCTTACTGAATTTTCAAACGTTATTTCTAACTGGACGTTGACTGCCCAGGCTAAGGTCTTGTGAATTGACAGAGACATTTATAGTATTTTATCTTTGCCCTATTTACTCATTTTCAGGAATTTTTGCATTTCAGTCTTTTTTTTTTTTTTCCTCCAATAGTAGAGACGACTTACTAGTCTTTGTTTATAATAAACTGAAATATTTGGGACTGATCTTGACACTTTGACATGTTTTGGCAGACATCAAGATCAGTCCCAAATATTTCAGTTTATTATAGACAGTTTTCTACTTTCTTTAAGTTGACGGATGTCTAAAGCAAAATTTGTTCTCTAAAAAATTTTTCTGTCATCTACTGATACCCTGTCTTCTCCCTTTGATCACTTAACAAGCTCCTCGGCAGGGCGCAGTGGCTCACGCCTGTAATCCCAGCACTTCGGGAGGCGGAGGCGGGCAGATCACCTGAGGTCAGGAGTTGGAGACCAGCCTGGCCAACAAGGTGAAACCCCATCTCTACTGAAAATACAAAAATTGGCCGGGCGTGGTGTGCGCATGCCCATAATCCCAACTACTCAGGAGGCTGAGGCAGGAGAATTGCTTGAACCCGGGAGGCAGAGGTTGCAGTGAGCCGAGATCACACCACTGCACTCCAGCCTGGGCAACAGAACGAGACTCTGTCTAAAAAATAAACAAACAAAAAAAAACCAAGCTCCTAGATTTTTCTTTTTCTGTTTCGTTTTGTTTTAGAGACGGGGTCTCACATGTTGCCCAGGCTGGCCTGGAACTCCTGGGCTCAAGCAATCTTCCTGCCTCAGTCTCCTGAATAGCTGGGGTCTCCTGGATTTTTGACATTGCTAACATTAACAGGAATTTTCAATTTTTAGTTGTTTCTACCCTTCAGATTTCCTTTAAGTGGGTTGATTTCCACCAGGGGTTGGCAAGCTGTGAGGAGTCAAACCCAGCCTGCCAACTGTTTTTGTATGGCCTGAGAGCTAAGAATAGTTTTACATTTTAAGTGGTTGAAAGAAATAAAAAATTTCCTGACACATGAAAATTCTGTGAAATTAATATTTCAGTGTCCGTAAAGCTTCGTTGGACTCCTTGGGCATACCCACGCATATTTACTCTGTCACAATACAAGAGCAGAGTTATGTGGCAGAGTTGAGTAGTCACAACAGGTTGTGCGGGCCCACAAAAGCTAAAACATTTATTATCTAATTCTTTACAGAAAAAGTTTGCTGACCCTAGTTTACAGTATTCCTCAGGTCCAACGTGAAAAGGGGGAGTTCAGGCTGAACAAATTGTTTTTTTAAATCTCCCAAGAATTTTCTGTTCTTTGTAGGAAAACTTGGTCTTTCAGGAAATGTACTTTCCTAGGCCGATCCCAAATCGCATTCTGGAATGAGAAGATTCACAGTGAAAAACTAAGATGCCTGCACAGTATTGAAAAAGGTTGTTTTTATTGTGGACAAAATTACATACCTGGAGATATTTACTATGTCCTCTAGTAGGCAAGCCCGAGACTGTGTGTGATGGGGAAACCAATGACTGCTCCCTGCTGGGCTTTGAATGTAGCCAGAGACATTTGGATGGGGAGAAGGAGGCAGGCCCTGCCACCTTGTGGAACTGAGGCTAGAGGCAGCCAGGAAGAGACCCTATGATGGGACCCTTGGAAATGTGTTCTTTCTCCATTGCATCTTTTGATCCTTCCTCCTTTCCTACTTCCCCCTCCTTTGATGACACCTCTACACCCAGAGGCTAAACACTCAGCTTCTAGACCCAGATTATATGAGTTTGAATTTCAACCATTTTACGTGCTGGCTTTGTAGCCTTGGGTGGGTTTCACAGGCTCTTTAAATCAGTTCATTGAAGGCCATTCAGAGCATGATCAATGTGCTACCTTACCAAAAACTGTCTCTTTTAGCTGTTTATACTTTTTTTTTTTGGAGACGGAGTTTCACTCTGTCACTCAGGCTGGAGTGCAGTGGCATGATCTCAGTTCACTGCAACCTCCGCCTCCCAGGTTCAAGCAATTCTCCTGCCTCAGCCTCCCAAATAGCTGGGGCTACAGGCATGCACCACCACGGCTAGCTAATTTTTGTATTTTTAGTATAGACAGGGTTTAACCATGTTGGCAAGGCTGGTCTCAAACTTCTGACCTCAAGCAATCTGCCCACCTCAGCCTCTCAAAGTGCTGGGATTACAGGCATGAGCCACCACGCCTGACCAATTTTTTTTTTTTAATTGAGACAGGGTCTTACTCTGTCACCCAGGCTGGAGTGCAGTGGCGCGATCTCCACTCACTGCAGCCTCTGCCTCCTGGCTTCACGCGATCCTCCCACCTGTCTCGCGAGTAGCTGGGAATACAGGCATGCGCCACCACACCGGCTAATTTTTTGTATTTTTGGTGGAGATGGAGTTTCGCCATGTTTCTCAGGCTGGTCTTGAACTCCTGAGTTCATGCAGTCTGCCCACCTTGGCCTCTCAAAGTGCTGGAATTACACAGGTGGAAGCCACTGCGCCCAGTCTATTTATACATTTTATAGTAATTTGTATTAGATAGGTTACAGGGCCTATGGAGGTAGTGAGACCTTGGGAATCCATGTTTCTGTGATTAAACACGTTGTGCGACTTTCTCCTGGCTCTTCTTCTGTCCTCTACTCTCAAGTCCCTTGATCTTGGCTTTAGTTAACCCTTCCTCCTCCCTCAAAGTCTTTGTGACCCTCTCCTCTCTATGACCCTGTGTCCTCCTCTCTCTTTCCCTTGGTATAATTTGGCTTTCAGTGAGTTGGCTTTTTGTTAACTGGTCAGCTTCCGGTTATATAATCTCTCTGTGCCTCAGTTTCCTTTTGTGTAAAATGGAGATAATCATCACAAAGATTAAATAGCTTAGAACAGTGCCTGTTTAGCTTAGCTATTATTATCATTATGTCCCAAGTCTTCTAGTAGACTTTGTTAAGTATAGTAGCCGAGGGTGGGTATGCTTGGCATGATATGGAAGTAGGAAAGCACTGTAGCATACCATGATTTGATGGCTAGAGGTGATTTGTGAGCAAGGGGAGATGCATTATCTGGAGTGAAATAACTAGCCAAAGAGGCAAACAACCACCAGAACAGTTATGGGACTTGTCAACATTCCTCAGGAACACTTAGAATACCTGGAAGGAAACCAAATAAAGGACCAGGAATCCAGAGTCGCATTGAGTTGGGTTGATCCAGACACCTAGTGTTTGGGTAGTAGGGAGGTTAGAAGATTTGATAATTCTCGTGTTGCAGACCATGATAATTTGTACACAGGAACCAGTCTGTGGAGCACACTTAAAGTAGCACTTAAAAAAACAAAAACAAAACAGAGTCTCATTATGTTGCCCAGGCTGGACCACAGTGGCACAATCACAGTTCATTGCAGCCTCAACCTCCCAGGCTTAATCTGCCCTCCTGCCTCAGTCTCTTGAGTAGCTGGGACTACAAGCACACACCACCATGCCAGTTGATTCTTTTATTTTTTCACAGTAACAGGTTTTCACCATGTTGCCCAGGCTGGTCTCAAACTTCTGGGCTGAAGTGATCCACCCTCCTCAGCCTCCCAAAGTGTTGGGGTTACAGGAGTGAGCCACCATGCCTAGCCCCCAAATATATTTTAAATCTCAGTGAACTGACACCATCAACCATCTCAGTCACCCAAACCAGACAACTGGGGTCATCTTTGACCCCTCCATTTCTGTCATTCCCCTTATCAATCAGAGGTGTTAATTCTTCCTCCTTTAGGTCCTCTGTTACATTGGTGGCCCTGAATAAACTACACTTTTGATGTTCATGCTTTTATATGAGCCACTGTAATTCAACAAAATAGAACAGAATTGACATTGTGCCAGTTCTAGGCCTAGGCCTCAAGAAAGCCTAGCAGCTTCTACTTTTGTGCTCTTGGGAACCCTAAGCTGCCATGTAAGAAGACGACATGAAGAAAAACCCAAGACTACATGGAGGAAAACTAAGGAGCACAGCTGACAGCTAGAAGTTCCAGACATGACCTAGTGGAACTGGTCCAGCCAGCCCTCAGCTGCTTGAACCATACTAGCTGAGGCACAAAACATGTGAGGAAGCCAGGCCTCCAGACATTATATGAGTCATCTCTGCTGTGCCCTGCCCATCCCGATCTATAGCAACTTGAGATATAAAATGATTGCTGCTTTAAGCCACTAAATTTTAGGGTGGTTTGTTGCACAGCAGTAAACAACAGTCCTTTAACAATGCCTTTGAATACGCATTTATCAGATCTGGCTCCATTTCTGAAAAAGCCTCTTAACCAGTCTCCCTGCTTTATTAAAATACCGTAGTTCCAGCTACTTGGGAGGCAGAGCCAGGAGAATGGCATGAACCTGGGAGGCGGAGCTTGCAGTGAGCCGAGACTGCACCACTGCACTTCATCCAACCTGGGCGACAGAGCGAGACTCTGTCTCAAAAAATAAAAAATAAAAATAAAAATACAATACTGTGCCCTTCAGATATCCATGTTGTCAGAGTAATCTGTCTAAACTATTGTTTTTCTGGTGTTTAAAATCCTTCAAGTTCTCTCACCTAAACAAAAGCTCCTTAGGATTCTGTGATCTGTTTCTCATTTGTCCTTTCTTCTGTATCCCCCAAGCCTGCCTTTGCTCTCCATGCGCTTAGTCATTTGGAACCTCTTGCAACCACTGAATGTCATGATCTTTCTATACCTCTGTGCCTTTGCACATGCTATCCCTTCTCCCTAAGATATCCTCTCTATGCTACAAAGACTTTAAACAAAACACCTCAGGGATCACCCCCTCCCAAGAAGCTTTGCTTGAAAACCTCCACCCCTAGGCTGAGTTGGATGCCCTTCCTTTGTGTCTTTATCATGCCAGTTACATCGATCATTTGGGACATGTCCATCTCCTTCATTGTTTAAATAATTTCTGTCTTGACCTGTACTCAACTAAGGCTTTGCAGTGTCACTCAGTGGCTAAAAACAGGTTTGAAGTCCCAGAGCTGAGAACTACTATTTGGAATGATCACACAGATAAAACCGTGAGAGCCTGTCAAATAGTTACAATTTCATTTTGATGATGTTCATTTTGAAAACGGAGGCACTGATATGAGATTAGGAAAGAAAATGTCATGAAGTTTCAAGTAGTATGTGAAATATAAATACAATAAAACTTTAAGTAGATATCCAACCACGTTTTATTGGGGTTTTATTGCAATCTACTTTCGGCAGTAAGGGGAAAGTGAGCATGAAAAGAACTCCAATCAGACTTTATTCAACAAAGCAGCTTTTCATGAATGCTTCAGGTCAGTGTATGATCAGCTCAGCTTCCAGTATCAACTTGAGTACCTCATCATGGATATTTATGCTAGAATGACAACAGTAAGGCATTGCAAAATCCAAAGTCATCTAATATTAAACCATATTTTACATAATTTGTAGGACAGTATAATACTCTACAATAAATAAGAATTTTAAAAAATGTGTTGCTTAGCCCTTGTTGAACTAAATTCAATTACTAGCTTATTCTAAGTACTCCAGTTAATAAACGTTTGATTGTACTTAAAGAACTCTGACTTCTCCAAAGATAAAAAAATTATTTGTCTTGACAAAATTAAGCTTAAAAAGCACATTCACACTTGTCCTTAAAAGCATGTTTACATCATATATGAGAGAACTTTTCATGCCTGATGACATGGCTTATATGCAAAAACAGTCATATGCAAAAGACAACTAGAGGGCAATTGTCCCATCCCCACTTCCTCCAAAAAGCCACACTCGGCCTCAGTGTAAAAGTTATATTTTATTGCCATGCTACAAAATGTATGAAGTTGGCACTGATAGGGAGAAATAGAGAACAAAGGGTGGGAAGGGATAGAGGGCAAATTATGTTGTTACATATACAAGGTTTTATTTTAATTAACAGTGGTTACGTTTTGCCAATATTAAAAATGCAAACCAAAATTTAAAATGCTGATCTGAAACAGCATTAAGATACAATTTATGCATAGTACAGTATCACTTATGTCCTTTATTAGAGAAATATGGAATGTTTATAGAAGAAATTAACCATGGGGGTAAAATTCATATTTCATATACAATTTGGCAATGGTAGTCCCACTGTTAGACAATTTTTTATAAAAGAAAAAATTAAAAATCTAATAAGCTACCTTTATACAAAGTTGCTATATTTATGCCTTTACGTAGGAAAAAAACATTTATAATGCAAATGAGGACATACAATAATCTTACAATATTATACACTGTAATGAAAATAAAACATAACACAAAGTTTGTCCTTTATAAAATGTATATTTTGCATTACTAATGCAAATGTGGCACACTGGTGACTACTGTACTATTAATACCAGTCTGTTTCCATGCTATAATTATAATTGTCCAATTGCCATAGAACTGCAATTATAATGATGCTACAAAGAACTGTGTTATACCCCCAAAAAATGAGGAAGTAGGGATGGGGAACAGGGATGTAAAGAACAGGAAAGATAGATAGGGGGCTGGTTTGGGCAGAGTATACTGTGGTATGTCATAAAATATTTGTTAATTTTTCAAGCCAAAAACATTTTCTTTACATTCTGTAATTTCGTACCAATGCCTTTATTCAAATTTGGCAAACATCAAGGAAAAGGTAATTAGTACCATATACCTCACACATCAGAAATATGAATGAGATGCCAATACATCAGTTACTTGTGAATGATGTCTCTGATGGTATGTCTACTTCAAGAATATATGTATTTATACACACACACTACACATTGCACAAAACATCTGGGCATTACAGGTTAGGAATAGCACAGGGGAATTGGGAAGTACTTTTCATCTGTTAAAACCTTTACCTTGAGGCAAAATATGGCGGCACATTGTTGGGAAATTATGAAAACATAAGGCCCCTGTCCCATTTTTAATAGAACATTATTGAGGTACATTTTTATATGCTGTGCCACAGTTTTGGGGAGGGAAAGGAGATTAACAAACACTAGCTTGACTTGTTCTATTTATAACATTGAACGGTGGAGAGGGTCAACATTAGTATCTATAAAAACAAAGATTGCTTGGCAAATTTTCCTAAGTCCCAGATGTGATGTATTCTGGATATACTGGGAAGTGAAAAGCTTTTTGCTGAATCTTCAAGAGTAAAGTGCGTATCTCATCACTCCACAGCAGCAGTAAATAAAAGGAACTATTTGCCAGTCTTCCTGGAGGGAGGGAAGGCACCATATTTTCATTTTTAAAATAAGATGAAACTGGGAAATAAAACATACTAAGAAAAAACACAGGTGATACCAATATCAGTTTCCAACCCTGGCATGGGATAGATGCTGTTATGATTTATATGGATAAAACAGTATTCTATTTGGAGGGAAAACATTAACAATGATTATATTTCCAAAACCAAAAAGAAGGATCACATGGTCTACCAACAGAATTATCTAAAATTAGATCTGCCTCAGAAAATCTGAGATATATGGCCATAATTATATGCTAATAAAATATTAATATTTCATTCTAAAATGCACCTAGTAATAGGTACATCCTTCCAGGACACAGCTTAATGCCCATTACTAAACTACTGCAAAGGACAAGTAGTATTCTAAGTTACCTTTTATTAAATAGGAACACAAGTGATTTCTAGAAGACATCTAGAAATTAACACCAGTTGTATATATCTTCCTAATACTCTTATAGTACCTAAAATCAAATTCTTAGCAAATTGGTCCCATTTTCATTTTTAAAGCACACAGTATTTAAAGCATAAACTGTAATGATTATATTGGAGTTATCTAAAAAAATAAAAACTAATTAGAATCCGGAGGAAACAATGAAAAGGATGACGGAAAGAATAAAGTATCCAACCTCCAAAATGAATAAATAGATCAGCCCTTTCATTTGGAGATTAATGTTCTGCCTTGACTGGTTGTTTCAGAAAAAACTATGTGCATTGGTTCCATCATAATTCTTATTCCACATTACAAAAACTATTACATAAATTTGGCACAATTAGCAATTTACTCAGAAGAAAGGACAGTGGAACAATGTATTAAAAATGGAACCTGCATCACGGAAACTGCACACCTATACCACTGCTCTCTTTTAAGGGAACAGTGAACACTTTAATAAGCACCAAGTTCACAGGGGAACAAAAGGGGGAAAAGAAAATTCTGCTATGCACATAGAATGATAAAATACACTGATATTGATTTATAATGAAGACACTAAAATGGCACTGAAAACAATAAAGACACCTTTAATAATTTATTTTCTTTATAATGATCCCACTCTACTGTTCTCCTAATCCATCACTGTCCTATGATTCGGTTATTTACTGAATAGGTTGGATGCTAATATGACTAAAACTTTTTCATGCTAAATTAACCTTAGTTATATCTGGTAGATCCAGATCATAATCTCAAACTTCCTCATATTTAGAGAAAATAGTAAAATATTTTGCAAGGTTACCTAACCTTTTTCCACTCTACCTTCTCTCATATTCTCTAGTGTTTAGGAAATTGGAACATCTTTGATTTTCCAAGAGTTTGACATATGGAGACTCTTCAGTTTATATAAACTTTAATTCATTTTAAATCCTAAATTATGATACAATCTCATTGCTACAAGACTTCCACTGTACCTGCTATGCTGGCAACAATATTAGTATTTCATGGAAATCGAAGGATAATCAAAGATCCAGCTACAAGTAAAAGGACAGCAGAGCTGAGGAACACTAGAGTGGGCAGAGTACAACTGCAGCGTGTAGCTGGGGGAATTACTGCTAAAGTGCTGGGGAAGAGTGCCCACAGAGAAAACACGGTACACCTTGAGGGAACTTTGCATATTAAAAGTATCTTCCTTTTTTTCTCAATTGCTAAAGAGATCACCTGTGGACACAAGTAAATTTAGAATTGAGAGAATGTTTTTATCAACTTGAAAAGTAAACAGCATATAAATAAATACTGGACAAGGGCAACCCTGTTATAGAATAACAGTAAGTTCCAAATGAACCTTCAAAACCATAATTTGACAAAAATGCAAACTAAACAACAATGAACACATAATGCAATTTCAAAACTATATACAATCTCAAACATTTTAAATTGAAAAGGACGTAAGGCAACAAAATAAGACATCCCAAACACCGAAGAAAAAACTGAAGATAAATGGAAACCTAATGGCACAAATGCCTCCAGAAAACAATGTTTTGTCAATAATCTATAGGAGAAAAACTTTCAAGAGATTGTGGTTCAGATTTTCAAATGTTTTGGGTAAAGTGACCTGAGACTGATTCTTGAGCCTATTATAATTCTGAGTAAGATATGTGGACATGCCCTTCAAATGACATCATGAGATGAGTAAATAGAAAATCTTGTCTCCTTCTTGCCTTTCAGTGCACCAACAGCAAACCATACTCATGGACACAGGCTGCTTTCTAGTAACACTGAAGGCAAAGGAGCTGACTGGTATAAGAGGAGGTGTGGTACTTGTTTCCTTTACATATGTTTTGGCTCAAGTAAAAAAGCCTTTAATTAATGAAATAAAGGATTCCTCATGTTACATGCTGGAGGCCACATACTGTGAACACTGAATCTACGAGCATTACTTTCAAAGCCTATAGTTATCTGTTAGCAATGCACATTGTCAAGAGGCTTTATAAAAAGTTTTAAAAGCCAACTATGACTTAGACATGAAAGATACACGTTAAGTCCAGAATATTGATAAAAATCAACCAGCATGTCATTCACTTCAACTCTCATTTTAAATAGGCACTGTGAAAACAGGAATGCTGCTGTACAACGAGTAGTATATAATGAAATTAGTGTTCTTTAAGGAGTACCTGCTCTACATTAATTCCCTTTAGTTAAAGATGCACATGAAATACTCAGAAAAAAATTTTATCAGTCTATAAAAGGAGTTAGTATTTAGAAATGAAAATGAAGCACTTGCATCTTCATTTTTAAAAACTTCACAAAGGTGCAAACAACATAATGCTTTCCAGGCTCACATGGGCAGATCAGTACTATTGTGTCTAGTTTTCCTAGATGTACCATCATCTCGTGGCAGTGCTTTCTGCAAATTTGACATAGCAGCAGTTCTCTCGATGTCTATCACGGCATACAGCTCTGTGCGCCTGGTAGGGGTTTGTGGAAGGGGAGTCGTAGGCGTTTTTGGAGTCTGAGGGTTGTCAGAGTCACTGCCACCTTCCAAGTCAACCTGTATGTAATTAAGCTGCCTGTGTTCTAAACTTGGGCGTCTGATATCAAAGTTAAAGACTGTAGGTGTACAGTCCCGACGCCTTGAATATTCTATTTTGTGAGCACTTGCCGGCACTGTTACATTCTCTGTATTTACATAGTTATGCATTGGATCTAGATTATTATGGTAGCCATTTAGAGATGGGGTCTTTGGTCCTAAATTGTCATCTTCATCCCTACTTAGCTTGCGGGCTTCCCAAACAGGAGGCAAAGATGGTAGATTTTCATAGTTTAATAATGCAGTTCTTCTCTGAGCTGAGTTGTTGATATTCTGGGTATCTGAGGTACTGGTGGATGTCAGACGACCTCTCCTGACCCCTGAGGCACTAGGGATAGATAGCCCATTTATATTTTCATACACCAGTTTGTTAACAGAGGGTGCATCTCTTCGTTCATCACTGTCATAGCCAGTGTCCCATTCTGTGTTATTTGCTCCACTTCCACTAACTTGATCTCTTCCAAGTTGCTCCAATTTCTCTTTTTCCATTAATTGCTTTTGAACAGGGGTTGGCCCTAAAACAAATTTGACTCCTTCAGGTTCAAGAAGAATCTGAGGATCCCTGTCCTCAATACTACTTGGTTCTTCTTTTGGTGTGTTGCTTTCAGCGTTAGAAACCCTCACCTCCAATGGAACATGCACACTTGTGCGGTTTTTCCGCTCTTCTTGCACACCTGTAGTGTTGACATAGGTATGTACCTAAAACAAAACAGAAAGTGAATTAGTTAACTTACTTAAAAAAACAAAACTGAAAAAAAGCCTGACCACATCAGTTAATTTTATTAACAAGTTAATTTTATTAACTTTCTCAAATGTACTCTTACTTCAAAACTTTTGCAACTTTTTTTTATTAATAAAAAGGTAGAAAGAGAGAAGAAATGTAGAAATGTCTTCCTAATAAAAGAATAATGACTTTAAAATAACATGCAGGCTGGGTGCGGTGGCCCATGCCTGTAATCCCAGCACTCTGGGACACTGAAGCGGGTGGATCACTTGAGGTTAGGAGTTCGAGACCAGCCTGGCCAACATGGTGAAACCCCGTCCCTACTAAAAATACAAAAATTAGCTGGGCATGGTGGTGAGCGCCTGTAATCCCAGCTACTCTGGAGGCCGAGGCACGCAAATCACTTGAACCCGGGAGGCAGAGACTGCAGTGAGCTGAGATTGCACCACTACGTATCAGCCTGGGCAACAGAGTGAGGCTTCATCTCAAAAAATAAAATAACATGCAGCATTATATTTGATTGTTAAACATGATAATTATGCAAAAAATAAAAATCAGGAACAAAATAGGGCTTATCATTTTGCTGCTGTTGTAGAGGTTCTCAAAGCATTAAAATATGATCCAGAAATAAATAACAACTTTGAAAAGCGATAAATTTATCCTTATTTACTGACGATCTGACTATATAAGATAAACTCTACTAGATTTAATAAGAGTTCTGTAAAATGCATAGATATAAAATAAATGCCACCTAATAAGAAATTATCACTAATTAGAAAAGCTTAATGGTATTTTGGGGAGATAATATAAAAATATTTAGAAGGGCCGGGGGCAGTGGCTCACGCCTGTAATCTCAACACTTTGGGAGGCTAGAGCAGGTGGATCACTTGAGGTCAGGAGTTCAAAACCAGCCTGGCCAACATAGTGAAACCCTGTCTCTACTAAAAATACGAAACAATTAGCCGGGTGTGGTGGCCTGCACCTGTAATACCAGCTACCTGGGAGGCTGAGGCAGAAGAACTGCTTGAACCCGGGAGGTGGAGATTGCAGTGAGCTGAGATCACGCCACTGCACTCCAGCTTGCGCGACACATAAAGACTCACGTAATTACGGTAAATAATATAAGAACTCATTATGTACAGAACACAAAGAAACTGATTTTAAAAACACTAAAAACTTTTTAATATGACATATGGTTTACAAAACATAAGTATAACTAATTAATACAGAGGTTCCAACCAGATACTTCATTCCACACATGAAAACTAGAATAGTCGGGAACACTAAATAACTCCATAACATTAACAGCAAAATCTACCTTCCTACTAGTAGTTCACTGACTATAACGGCTAAAATATGAAAAGCAGCATAAACTCTTAATCCATTGGATGTTCTTATCATGGGAACTGACCATTAGTTATGCCTTTCTTAATCTATAGATGTACCTCTTCTGTGAACCCACAAGCTACTGTAATGCTGTTTCCCTGAATGCCCGCATATATTTGAGCATAAGCCAGCAAATATATGCTATTTCTTCTGATTGTTCACTACAAAAGTAATTTACAAACAGATAAACTTCAAGCTGAATAAAATCGTCTAGTTTTAGCACAGTGATACCCTGACACTGAACAATCATTATTGCTGTTACACTGTAGCATATGCTTACTTGTTCCTCAGCCACAAGCAAAGGATGTGTAGATTCTTCCCCTACTGAAGGCAGGCGAGCACTTCCCACAGAAGGATGTCTGCTTGAAGGATGGGATGAAGCATCTCCAAATGAGGGATATCGGGGATATCCATTAGGTAAGCTCTGAGCAGCAAATCCTGGAGCTGAGTTTTTGTTTATTGGTTTAAGGAAAAGGGGGGCGGGGCAGAGAGAATAAAATGATTAAGAATTGAATCTGTACTGAGAGGATTATAAGAGGTCTTTCTGCCAAGACAGCAGAAATCAGAGCACAAATAGTATTACTCCCACTCCATATTTCAGATAACATGAAATACTGCATGTTTTCATTTTTAAAATATTTGAAGTACATAGAACTACAGCGTTTTTTTTTTTTGAGATGGAGTCTCACTCTGTCGCCCAGGCTGGAGTGCAGTGGCGCGATCTCGGCTCACTGTAAGCTCCACCTCCCGGGTTCATGCCATTCTCCTGCCTCAGCCTCCCGAGTAGCTGGGACTACAGGCATCCGTCGCCATGCCCGGCTAATTTTTTTGTATTTTTTTAGTAGAGACGGGGTTTCACTGTGTTAGCCAGGATGGTCTCGATCTCCTGACCTCGTGATCCGCCCACCTCAGCCTCCCAAAGTGCTGGGATTACAGGCGTGAACCACCATGCCTGGCCTACAGCTGTTTTTAAAAAGTGACAACCATTATACTTCTGTTATCCAACGGTGATTTATAGTGTGTTATTGACTAAATATCCACAATCTGTATCTTACAACTAAATGTCTGTTATTCAAAATGTGAGAGGGAAAATGGGTACCTACTTGTAGGTGTTCGAGGTGTTCTAGGGACTTCCAATTCTGTCTGATGATTATTCCTTTCTACAACTGGCTCTTCCACCACATTTATACTATTATTTTGCATAATCTCTTGCAACATGTTAAATAATTCTTCTGCACGGGCACACTTAAAGGCAAAGATTCCTACAAATATAAACCAAAAGGGAAAAACAGTTAACATACCTTTGGAAAAACTATGGGAACACTTGACAGAGCAGAATTGTAATGTAAGCATTCTATGCGCCAAGAGTAAGAAATCCCTTTAAAATAAATATCTGATAAACTAATGGTTATTCCCTGTTTCAAAACAAGCCCCTGCCAAAAGTTCACAGAATAATTTTCATTTGTCTAAGGGAGATGGCCCAAAACAAAGCTGATTAAATCAAGACCTGCACACTTAAGGCTCATCTGTTTCTAAACAGCAGGGGGAGCCCAACTCACTACTCCAAGGTGATCATTTGCTATTAACAGGCCCCTTGGAAAGTCCCTAGGTGTTTTCCAATTGTTATCTTGTTTAATTATTACAATAATTATAAGATAGGTATTACCATTTCCCTTTTATAGAGAAGAAATTTAACATTCAACAGAAGTCCTGTAACTTGTCAAGGCCATTCAAGTAATAGGTAGTAAAAAAATCAATGATAAAGACATTTAGTCTAAAATTTAGCAGGCCCAATCATTTACTGAAAAATCTTAAAGGTAACACGAGCCAAAATTTCTCACATAGACAATGTGCTTAATAAACACTTGATAAATGAATACATAGTATACTATATCTTTTCTTAACAATCTGTTTTTTTGGGATTTTCGTAAGAAAAATTAATCTTTGTATACAGAATAGCTGAAAGAACAATATTTCAAATATAATAATTGCAAAAAAAAAAAAAACAAAGATTCTACCTTGTCCAGTTTGACACCTTCGACCACTTTCAAAAGAAAAGAGATTCGAGTCATAGCCATAGCGTCGCAGGCAGAGGTAGTGCCATTTTACTGAGTCACGTTTGCGGGTGTATAAAATCAGTTCTGTGTCTGTAAGTTCCATTATGCCAGAACCTAACTCATTCCCATCATCATCCACATTAATGACCTAAAAAAAAAAAAAGAAGGTGACAGTCATGCAAATATTTCATCAATTCGTCAGGAAAACACATTGTTGCTAATTAGTTATTTGTAATTTGTTAGTTCATTCATCAACCAATGTGTGTGTCAGGCATGGACTATGTAGCAGTGTAACACCCAGTTCAGATCTGTAAGAAATTTACATTTCCACTGGGGAAACAAAACATACAAACACAAAGTCAATCATACACAAAACAGTGTATGATTAATTGACAAATGAATGCAAGAGAGGCTGCAGAAGGCAGGAAATGTGGTCTAAGGCTGTTGAGACACCTTCATGTAAGAGGAGGAGGGCCTTTAGCTGGACCACTAGTATAAATAGACACAGAAAATAAAATCAGAGGGGAAATCTAGTGGGTCAGGAGATAAAGGGGACATCATAAAAACACAATATTAAAGCAGAACAAAAAAGTACCTTTCAAAGAGACCAAAATAGATTGGCACAGAGTTCATATAAGGAAAGGTTTAGTACTGCTGAGCTTCAGAAAACGTCCAAAGACTAGAGCAGTAGATAACATTTAGGGAGAAGTTACTATTCCCCTGGAGTGGGAGAGGAGCTTTACATGTAGTTTTCTCATTTAACCCTCATAACAATCCTAGACTACACTGTACAAAAATGGAACTAAGACTCAGTAATAATGTAACCTGCCCAAGGTCACAAAGCTTATAAAGTAACAGACTTACACCTAGGTTTGTGTGATCAAGGCTACTCTTTTTTTTTTTTTTTTTTTTTTTTTTTGAGACGGCGTCTTGCTCTGTCGCCCAGGCTGGAGTGCAGTGGCATTGCAAGCTCTGCCTCCCGGGTTCACGCCATTCTCCTGCCTCAGCCTCCCGAGTAGCTGAGACTACAGGTGCCCTCCACTATGCCCAGCTAATTTTTTTTGTATTTTTAGTAGAGACGGGTTTGCACCATGTTGGCCAGGATGGTCTCGATCTCCTGACCTCGTGATCCGCCTGTCTCGTGATCCCAAAGTGCTGGGATTACAGGCGTGAGTCACCGCACCCGGCCTAAGATATGTTAAGTGAAATAAAAGAACACCCAACTAGGCAGTAAGATACATAACTCAACCAGTTTTACTGACCTTAAACTTGTTCCGATGGTTATCTGGGACAGTGTCTTTATCTGGACAGCTACAACAGCTACCCATGGCTTCTTCAGAAGACCATGTGTGCACTACATGAAAAATAATTTGAAAAATGTATTAGATAAAGGATACAAAACTGCAAACAGAAAAGACTTTAGAAATAATCTAACACAAACATTATTCTGATGCAGAAAATTAAGTCCAACAAGGTATATGGCTGCAGCTAGATTTTACACAGCTAGCTAGTTGATTTTACTCAGTAATAATGAGAACACATTTTGTGAGGCATTAATACTGTCACACAAATCTCAAATTTCTAGTTAAATTTGCAAAGGTCACCTATTCTAAAATCATCTAAAAAACAAACCAACTTAAGGTCTCATATATATTACTTAAATAATTAACTTGTGTTCAAGAGTTAATGAAATTAACCCTTTGTGGCTTATCAGGAATTTCATGTCCTTCTTTAAAGAGAGAGAGAGAGAAACAGAGAGACAGAGACAGAGACAGACAGACAGGCAGGCAGATAGGCAGACATTATGTTGCCCAAGGCTGGGCTCAAACTCCTGGACTCAAGTGATCCTCCCACCTCTGCCTCCTGAGTAGCTGGGACTACAGGACTGCCAGGCCTGGCTTGTTCTTTAAATAAAAAATCACCAAAGGGATGGTAAACTTCTGGCTTGGCAAGTATTTTGACTGTTGTTACTCATTGTAGTATCTTTTATGTCTCCACAAGACAAGAGTTCATTGGTAATTAAAACAAAATCAAATTTCGAATAGTTCATTGGTAAGGGGGAAAGATAACTTAAAATTAAGCAGTAAAGTAACACGCAGAATACTGGCAAAACTGATACAGCATGTCTATTTAATACTTCTTTCCCATAGAAGGAGAGAGAAGTGGTTATACACCTGACATTGAGTGTTTAAGAACACTCCAACTGAGCAGACAAAGAAAATGCCAAAGCATCACTGACAAGTAAGGGAAATAATCAGATAGAATATGACAATATATGAAAAAAGGAGGAGGGAAGGAAGCACAGAAGCTACAAAACATTACAAACATAAATTTGATTGAAGCTTGTTGAAAATTATTCAGTGGCTCTGTACTATCTTCAGTTTAACAGTATAAACTCTTCAGTATGATAGATCCAATCAGATGCAAGGTGATCCCTATCTAGAGATCCAGTCTAGACTCTCCCTGCTCTGTTTCAAGCCCTATTCTTAGTCCGGTCAGTATAAACAAGGTGTGGTTTCCCCAGAGCATCTTGGTCTCTCACATCCTTCCAAGCTGCTCCCTTTCTGCTTCTTTCCTTTCTCAAGATTCAACTCAAAGTGCAGTTCCTCTAGGATGCTTTCCCTGACTCCAAGCAACTAGGCAAGTTATACTTATTATGTATGACCGTCATGCATATGCTACCCCAAAGCACCCTGGGCTTCCTAGTATCATAGCATCTATCACACTTTGTACTCAGTAGAAATTGTGGCTAATGTCTGTTTATCTGTCTTCTTTCCTTCATTGTGAGCCCCCTGCCAGCAGGGATGAACCTTACTCATTTTTACATTCCTAGTACCTAACACAATACCTAGCATATAGTAGGTGCTATAGGACCTTTGTGATTTAAATGGATTGTATTAAACAAATGTGAAGGATCCCTAGCAGGTTTAAGTATTAAAAGATGAAAAGTGTACTAGTGTATAAACCAAAAGTGTATATGATAACATGTAATAGTAAAGTTAATTAAGACTCATGATATTTGGTATTTTTGCTTTAACTAATATGCCAGCTAGGTATCATAGTACAAGGACACGTAAGTCACCATCTTTGTCTTTGAAGAGCTGTGAGTGTCATGGGGTGGTGGGGTGGGGAGAGAGAGAGAGGTAAATAGATAATGCACTGTGATAAACCTTATATTAGGATATGAGCAAAGTACTGTGGGCACAGGAAAGGGAGCAACTAACTTCCTGGCTTAGGCAGGGAAGGAAGCACTATTTGAGCTGGGATTTAAAAGAAGAGTAGAAACAATGTGCTAAGCAAAATAAAGAGAAATAAGCACCTGAGACAGACAAAAGTCATGAAATGTCATACCACATTCAGGAGAAAGTGAGGTGTTCAGTAAGACTGGACTACAGGGTAGACTGGAAGACAAATGGGGCCCAAACATGAAGCAGCCTGAATAAGTTAGGGATATGTTCCCTAGATTTGAGACTTGATCTTCCAATGAACTTGAAGCTAGCCTGCCTCTAGCGTTCCCACAATAGAATGGCATAAACTCTATCATGGCCTTTATCACACTCTGTTGCAATGTTTATCTTTCTGCACCATTCACTTTGCTGTGATCTCTTTAAAGATAGGAAATCTTGCCTTGCTCATTTTCCAGGGCACTAAGCATACCAACTGACATGGCACATATTTTTTTTTGAGATGGAGTTTTGCTCTTGTTGCCCAGGCGGAGTGCTATGGTGTGACCTTGGCTCACTGCAATCTCTGCCCCCCGGGTTCAAGAGATTCTCCTGCCTCAGACGTGGCACATATTCTATAAACATTTAATTTTTTAAAAAAAGTAAATGTTTAATATTAATAAATTATAGGATGAGTAATATAAAAATTTTTAAGGGATAATTGATACAGACATTTTTTAAAAGTCTTCTTGAAATTACATATTCATTCTCCCCAACCTCCTTGTAAAATATAAAGAGCTAAAAGATTACTACAGTACAGCTTTTGCCTCAAAATATGATCCTCCAAAGGAATGTTTTTCAACTTTTTTTTTCTCAAAAGGAGCAGGAAAATCATCCTTTCACTTTGCATCTTCATAAGCTACCTGTTAAAGTAGAACCTCTCATGCTGGCAGGGATATACAGTCATGAGCCACATAACAATGTTTGGTTGGCAACAGACTACATATATGACAGTGGTTCCCTAAGATTACAAGGGAGCTGAAAAATTCCTCTCACCTACTGACACTATAGCTATCACAGCATCACAGTGCAACACATTATTCATGTGTTTGAGATAATGCTGGTATAAAAAAAAAACCTACTGCACTGCCAGTGTATAAAAGTATAACACATTCAGTTATGTACAGTACGTAATACTTGATAATGATAAATGACTATGTAATTGGTTTATGTATTTACTATACTATATATCTATTATTTCAGAGTATACTCCTTCTACTTATTAAAAAAAAAATTAACTGTAAAACAGCCTCAGGCAAGTCCTTCAGGAGGTATTCCAGAAGAAGGTGCAGTTTTCCTAGGAGATGACAGCTCCACGTTATTGCCCCTGAAGACTTTCCAGTGGGACAAGATGTAGAAGCAGAAGACAGTGATATGGATGATTCTGACCCTGTATAGGCTCATGCTAATGTGTGTATTTGTGTCTTTGTCTTAGTTTTTCACAGAAATTTTAAAGGTTAAAAAAATTAAAATTTTAAAACAGAAAAAAGGATAAAAGAAAAAATACTTTTGTACAGTTGTAGAACGTGTTTTAAGTATTATTACAAGAGAGTCAAAAGTTTCAAAAAAGTAAAAGTTGATAAAGTAAAAAAGTTATAGTAAGCTAATTTATTATTGAAGAAAAAAAAATTTTAAACAGTGTAGCCTAAGTGTACAGTTTTATAAAGTCTACAATAGTGTACAATAACATTCTAGGCCTTCACATTCATTTACCACCCACTAACCAACTCACCCAAGAGCAACTTCCAGTTCTGTAACCTCCATTCATGGCAAGTGCCTTTTACAGGTGTACCATTTTTTCTCTTTCATAGTTTTCTTACTGTACCTTCTCTATGTTTAGAAATGCAGATACTTACCATTGTGCTACAACTGCCTATAGTATTCAGTACAGTAATGTTGCTCAGATTTGTAGAGTAGGAGCTACAGACTATACCATATATCCTAGGTGTATAGTAGGCTATACCATCTAGGTTTGTGTAAGTACACTCTATGACATTTGTGCAGTGACAACAGTGTCTAATGACACATTTCTCAGAATGTACCTCCACCACTATGTGATACATGATTTATATTAGTGGTAGTGCAACCTACTTGGGGACTGTATCCACACTGAATGCTTGAGTTCAATACAACAATTAATGAAATGTCTAATATGTGATACGAAATCCTTGTATGTCATGCCAAAGAGAAAGGAATTTATCCTACACATGATGGAAAACCACTGATGTATTTTAAGTAGAAAAGTGAGATGGTCAGAAGTGCATTTTAAATATAACCATATGTATGATAAATTTAAGTAGGAGTTTAGATCAGAGGAAAGGAAATCAGTTTGGGATTATTAAAAAATGAAATACAATAAAAACCTAAAACAAGAGCAGCAATGGTAGGAATGAAGAGGAAAATAATAAATTTAAGGAACATTTAAGAGGAAAAGTCAGTAGCACCAATAACTGACTTGATATAATGGAAAAAAGCAGCAGCTTCCAGCATGGCAGATGAAGGGTGCTGGGGTTCTATTACCTGAGATACAAAAAACTATAGTCTTCAAGAGGAAGTGATAACGATGTGTCCAGGTATGTTCAACTGAGAGTCCAGGGAACGGCCAAGTGCAATAGTTAAGTATATGAGTATGTGTTTGAGGGAGAAGGTAAAACATTAGAACACATGTAGCATTTTAACTCTTGAACACTAGCTCAAGGATGGTATGAAGACTGGTCTGTGGCTGAAATTCTGGGAAAATACAAATGTGTTTAAATACAGGAGTAGAGAGAAGCCAGTGAAGGGAAAAAAAAAAAAAGATCAGAATAGTACAAACTAAGTAAGCATCAAGCAGGAGAGCACCATCCATGGCAGAGACAGATGCCAAACTGCAATGAGCAAGTGGAAGATAAAGAAGTAGCTCCTAGAGGATGGAAATTGGTCTTTCAAGAACTGGTTGAGAAAATAAAGAATAGAGAAGGCTAGGGTGTGAATATATTCAAAAGAGGATATATTACTTGAGTTATGTATTTTAAGATGACATAGATTTATGCAGGCTTATAATCAGTAGGTCAAGAAAGTTTAAAAACATAGGAAAAACAAAGAAAAGAGAAGGGCTAACTGATGGATCAAAACAGAGGGGGATACTAGAGATGAGTTCCAGGGCCCAGATTGAGAGGTTTACCCAGAGAAGGAGGAATGCTTCATTCTCTGAGGAGAGAGGAAAGACGTAAGGGTGGGTGGAATATAAAAAAGAGACTGAAGTAGGTAACATTTATCACCCTACATGTCTTCTGTAAAAGAGAAGGCAAGGCTTGCAGAATGAGGGACTTGAGAATGTCAGCATTAGTCACCGAGGAGCTACCCAAGCAAAGAGAGCAGGATTATTAAGTAGGCTGAGATGAGAGCTCAGCAGAGGCTGCAGAGGCAAGATTATGCTGTTTTGCTAGCTGTGCTCAGCAGTCCACAGGATAGACAGTTCAACTGACCCAGGGTCAGAGGGTAAGAGGGCAAGGTTACTAAAGGATGTTGGCAATACAGGGGTTTGAAGTGACAGATCATCACATCCAGTCAGGAAAGAAGTAAAGAAAGAAGAGAGCTAACAAAATAGAAAATGGGGCAAAGACTCAAAACAAAACAAAACAAAACAAAACAAAACAAAACAAAACAAAACAAAAAAACAGGTGACCTCAGTAAGGCTAAAGAATAGGCTTAGCGTGAGTGAGGGATAGACACAGCTGGAACACAGGCAGTTGTGGCCAATCTTCCAATTCCTGAAAGGAGACTTCTTTAATGTGAAGTTTTCATCCACATCTCAGATTCTTTCTCCTAAACCACAAACTCTTAGGCAAGCAAGGGAAAAGGCTAGATACTAGATATTCTGCATTTATGACCATCAGATTAATATTTGAAGACTACATCTGAGCTATGTGACACCTAATAATATGCACTAATACTGTAAACACTTGAGGAACAACCATGTGATCTCATTTGCATACACTCCTCCAAGTTCATAACTCAGCAAAAACACAAATGATTTTATTATGCTCCCTCAAGACAGCAACATACAAAAGTAAGTAGGGTACATTTAAAAACAAACGGTAGGCGGGTGTGGTGGCTCACGCCTGTAATCCCAACACTTTGGGAGGCTGAGGTGGGAGGACTGCTTAATTAAGTCCATGAGTTCAAGACCAGCCTGGGAAACACAGTGAGATTCTGTCTCTATAAAAAATAGAAAATTAGCTGAGCATAGTGGCACACACCTGTAGTCCCAGCTACTTGGGAGGTTGAGGTGGAAGGATCATTTAAGCCCAGGTGGTCGAGGCTGCAGTGAGCTATGATCATGCCACTGCACTCCAAGGCTGGGCGAGGGAGCAAGACTCTGTCTCAGAAACTAAACTAAACTAAACTAAACTAAAATAAAATAAACTAAAATAAAGTAAAAGGTAGCTTTTGTTTGGGAAGAGCAATGCTGTAACAAGTTTACTGAATACTTTAAATTAGTAAACATGTCTTAGTTAATAAAAGCCATTTATCTTCGTTCTTTGGGAGTCGGGGGGTGGTGTCAGCAATCAGGAAGCAAAATGATTGCAGTTCAAGAAAACATTATTAAATTCTCTCATTAAAAAATTATAGGCCAGGAGTGGTGGCTCACGCCTGTAATCCTAACACTTTGGGAAGCTGAGGTGGAGAATCGTGTGAGCTCAAGAGTTAGAAACTGCCTGGGCAACATAGCGGGACCTCATCTGTATTTAAAATAAAAATTAAAAATAATTATAAATGCAAGCTTAGTGATGTAAAAAATAAATAAACTTCAACTTACCTAGATCTGGCCATTAATATTATTAGCCTCTGCTGCAGCATCAGGAGTTTAATCATACTTCAAAATACCATGTTTTCTTTGTTTGCTGACTTAACCTAAAAACAGAAGAAAAACATTGAGCATTTCTCATTTCTAAAGACTAATATTCCTTATGAGCTTTCTGGCAGCACGGTTAGTTCAGTTAATCTATTTAAACAAACTCAAAAGTCTAAAAGATTGAATAAAAAGTATTTAATATACAACATCAATTTTAAAAGTAATATAATATTCACATGCTACCACTCTTTTCAGAAGAAAAGATGATAAAATGTGATACTCTAAAAGTTCTATGATGTTTCTGGCTTCTCTACTACAGCTGTAATACTTGCACAACTCACTTCTCTATACTTATCTCCACAGCTGTAAAATGAGGGGTTAGGTTAAACCACCTCTTAGGTTCCATTCCAGCTCTAAAAACCCATTTTAGCCAGTAGCAGACTAATTCTCCGTCCCCAGTGACTTTTCCTAAACCTCACTCACCATAATTCCTCTTGAAGAGTTGTCTTCAAAATCCACCCTCCATATCTTCCTATTCCACAAGACCCCTCCAAAACCAGTTCAGAAAAGTCAGCAAATCAGAAAATCGATGGTATGAACAAGCATGCCACAGAATCACAGAACAGTGAAATTACAGTGATAAATTACAGTCTAGATTTATAAGAGATTTCAATATATTTTTGAAAAATTTCTGGTCAATTTACCCTTCACAGCATAAAAAAATCAAACTCAAACAGGGACACTAATATTTACTGAATACATACTCTGTATCAGCATTTTATTAGGGGTTATGGGAAGAGTCTCATTTTAATCTACATATTAACTAGAGAACAAATATAATTGATAGCCAAAATGAACATTTCTAAAACCACGTACCCACAGACAGTCAACAATTTCAACTCTGAACTTCAAATGCAACAATTTCAACTCTGAACTTCAATTTCATATATAAAATCAGCATGACAGGTGTTGGCTCACACCCCTTGGAGATATTGCTACACCTCACTTTAAGGTGGGCAGCAATCCAGTCCCTCTTCTTTACTATCCCTTTCTTTTCTCCAGGAGCTCAAATATACACCATGCTTTGTCTCTGGCTTGGGAAACTGCCCAGGGCTGGACTAATTCTACCATAAACCACTTATTTTAGGTGAATATATACTCTCTTTGCCCGTCTCTTTTAAAATGTATTCTAAGGGATTTTGGCCAATTAAGTCAGAAACATCTCTATTCCTCTCATTCTTCATTCCACTTATAAGCATTCTCCAACCCTTATCCTGCAAGGAATTTAATGACTGCACATAAAATTAAGAGAAATGATAGTGGTCTACCTATTAACTACCAATGAAAAGTCATAAGCTTTGAAATGAAGTTAAACATACTAAAGAATCAGTGTACCAACTCATTAAGCTCTTAAAAATACTAAAAAGTCCCCACATGAATCTCCAGAAATTATTTTAATCTCTTGAGAATCAATATTTATTCAATTTTATTCTTTAATTATTTTGATTAATGCTTCCAATGTATTATAGAGCTTTTGCTTGCTTTTACTGTTTTTCAGTGCAAATATCCAGCATGTCAGTTGTATCGGGGAAGATTTTTTGTGCCTCATTTAGAAGAATACTTTTTACAAGAAAACACATTCTGAGTTCCAAGCAACTGACATACCAAAGTACTCCTGGAATGAACATACCCAATGGACCATGGGTGTCCACTGGATGCCTCAGACACTCTACGACTTCTTACCCCTCTTTGGTTTCTCCCCACTGCTGGAAGACTAAGAACTAAAAGATAATTAGGAGGCAGTAAGGGAAAAGGTGGTTATAGGCACTACATGGAACTATAATCTTATTGTTGTAACATCAGTATTTTTCTATAAAATAAGTATATATAACTACACTGACCTGCACTGACAATGACACTTAGTAAAAAAAAAAAAATGCAATTTTACCAAGAGGCTAAAAATTACACTAAATGCTGTCTACCACCACCCCATTTTTCTACAGCAAACTAATTTACCTTACTGTATGCCACACACAGGGTCATTTGGATTACCTCATTTAATCCAAACAACCAATAGGGTACATACTACCATTATTTCTGCGTTCCAAATAAGGAAACCAAGCCTTAAAAAGGTTAGGTAGTTTTCCCAAGGTCAAGAACTTATCAGAAGAGCTAGACTTAAATTTTGATCTGATACCAAAGCCCAAGCAGTTATTAATTAATACACACAAACATCTTAAAACAATGTTTAGCATGTAGTATGCACTAGTAAATGTCAGCTGTGGAAATAACAGTACTTTGTTACTATACAATGCTGCATGCCTTTGACCATCAGTCAACCTTTCTGTGTCTGCATTTCCTCATTTATAAGATTAGGACACCCACTTCATAGAGCTACTATGAAAAAGCAAAAAAATCTCTGGATATAAAGACATTTAGAAAATTAATAGCATTTTAAAAGACAAGGCATTATTATATCATCATTACAAGTAAAATTCTGTCTCTTACTTCACAAAGAAGCCTTTTGCACTGTAAGCACAGAAAATCTAGAACTTAAGCACATCCTTATAACAAGTATTACATTAATAAATTTAGTAAAGCTCTCCTAAATTATTCCAAATATGATTCTTGCAGAATGACATGTAAAGAGAAAACTGAACTCTATTCATAAGTATGATTATAAATTTGGTGCTTAGGAAGGTATATGTGCTCTTTTGGTTCACTAGCAATGAGGGGGAATTTGGCTTATACTACAGTAATACTACAGTAATTTTGTTCAAATACAACCAGGAAAGAATGTCTATAGTTAGAAGCACAGCAACATAACTAAATTTTGGGCACAGTAAACTGCCACATTTCATTACATTAAAACAATCAAGAGGATGGCATTCAAAAACCATGTTGTATCCATGGTCTGGCTGTTGTTTTTTTTTTTAAACCACTGGGTAGGTCTTTTAATATACACATTAATTTCCTGTTAATTCTTAACACTGACAAAGATTTCTGAATTATTTATATTATTCTGAAAAAGAGGAGTTAAAAAAAAAAAGCTAAGGAGGGGAGATTCTCAGTACATTCTGCTAGTTGCCTTAAATCAGAACCATTATGTCAAAAGCAAGGACATCTGCAACAGTTCCCTTGTTAGGTGAAAATTTAAAGTACACACCTATACACAAAACTACAATGGTACATGACTATTTTTAAGCATCCATCCATGAGTATGGTTGTATTTGCACATTCTTAAATGGATCTTTCTTCCTTTTTTTAAATCTGAGGACAAAGTTGATGAACTGCTTCATAATACTTAACCCTCCACTCACACCCTCTTTTTAACTCTTGAAAAAAATCAATTACATTACTTACAAATCACTTCAATATCTGGTACTTTAATTTCTGGCAATTATATCTAATCAAAATTCCCTGAACTGCAGTTTAAACCAGATTCCTCTCATTTCTCTATTGAAGACAAGTAAAACCAGTATGATCAAGAAAGATTAAGCATATGCTTATGTATATTTAAACTGTCATCAATTCACTTTTCTGTGGATAAATTTAAAATATTAATAAAGTGGCATTTCTTTTAAGATGGGTCTCACTATGTTGCCCAGGCTGGTCTCGAACTTCTGGGCTCAAGCAATCCTCCCACTTCAGCCTCCCAAAGTGCTGGGATTACAGGTGTGAGCCACTGTGCCCAGCCTAAAGCAGCATTTCTTTATTTCAGACATAGTTGCTTGAATTAAGCTAACAAAAGGTTACGTAGTAGATAAAAATGATTTTTAAGCAACTATCAATATTAAAGAGAAAATTAAACAATGAATTCCTGTCCCTATCCACACACTGAGGCATTTTACCAAGTATTTTCTGAGCACCTATTCTGTGTGTCAGGCACTGAGTTAAGTGTTAGAAATAAAGATAAAGGACACATTCCCTGACTCTAAGGAGCTTACTGTGTAGTGAGAGAGACAGACAAGAAAATGAATATGTGGCAGAATTGCAGACCCATGTGCTGGTGCTATCAGAACATTCAATATAGAGCAGAAGGAAAGACAGAAGCATCAAAAAAGGCTCCCTGGGAAAGCTGGTCCCTACACTGAGTCCTGAAAGATGGATGGGAGTTAGCTAGGGCAGGGGCAATCCAGATCAAGAAGAAAACATGTAAAACCCCCCCAAACCTAAAAGAACATGGCCTCCTCCAGGAGCACCTGGTAGTTCCTTAGAGCTGGAATGTAGGGTGTGCATGGGAAAATATTAGGAGATAGGTAGGAAAGAAGGCACATGGCCATTTCACCGAGGGTCAGTTTGTACTACTGAGGGTAATTCACATTTCCCCTTAAAATCTTACATAAACCACTAATGTCCTACCAGAATACTTACCCATGGGGGCAGAAAATTGACATTACATTCAAGAATAATTTAACTTAAAATTGTTAAGAATAAAATTAATAGTGTTTTACTGTCTGTCATGTCCAAATTCTAACCTTCAAGGCACAACATCCATCTATAAACATTCCCCCTGATAGCAACTGGACTTGCAGTGTCACCGAACAATGACCTGAACCTCAGATTCTCTCTTCCCTTCTAGACCCAGAAAACTCACACACTTTAACCCCAAATCTCACAGTGAATCTCAAAGTCCTTTTTAATCATATATTTTGTTTTTTAGGAACAGAAATCCAAGAATATACACAGAGAGAGATTCATTTGTTTGTGCGTATGCGTGTTTGTGTGTGTATGTATACATATAAAACAACACACACACAGATATAAAACAATTTTGTGTGGGTATTTGGCAAATACTAAGAAAGTATTACTAAACTAGTTTGCTAAAAAACTAGCTTTTTTAAAACAGAAAAAGCTAAAATGGAAGATGATACAAAATACTATCTCCACCTTTAGTAGTGTTGGTCATAACTCAATCCTGGAGTCATCTTGGTACATATCTATAGCAAGAGACACTGGTGATGAAATTTAGACAATTAAATTGGAGCACCCATAATGTCTGCCCTAAGATATGTGCAAACCCAGCAGATGAGTCACTCAGTCTTAGCTAATTAACAAGGTAATCAGTACCAAGGGCAACAATCCTAGTACACACACACCCACACACACAAAAATCAACCTTCAGAACTCTCAAAGAAACTCTTAGTTTAGGCCAGGTGCGGTGGCTCAAGCCTGCAATCCCAGCACTTTGGGAGGCCGAGACGGGCGGATCACGAGGTCAGAAGATCGAGACCATCCTGGCTAACACGGTGAAACCCCGTCTCTACTAAAAAAATACAAAAAACTAGCCGGGAGAGGTGGCGGGCGCCTGTAGTCCCAGTTACTCGGGAGGCTGAGGCAGGAGAAAGGCGTAAACCTGGGAGGCAGAGCTTGCAGTGGGCTGAGATCCGGCCACTGCACTCCAGCCTGGGCGACAGAGCGAGACTCCATCTCAAAAAAAAAAAAAGAAACTCTTAGTTTAGTGCCTTATACTGCAGTATAAAAACATATACAGGGAAATCAAACACCATCCTCTAGCAACATCAAAAGGATGAGCATTCTGTATGAGCAATCCCATAGCTCTCTCCACTAAAAATTCACAGATTGCACCATAGAAAGCAAAGGTGTGTGCTTTTAAGGCAGCAGTAAGAAAGTAGAGGCACTCTCTAGAAAACGATTATCATTAACTCTGAAAATCTGAATGAATAGATTTGATCTCATAGAGTTAGAGCATTCAGTTTTCTGTAAACATTGTAGATCAAAATTCCATGTTTTTATTCTTTAGCTCAGTGATAATTTCTATGTATTAATCTTACAACTGTGTCGAATTAATAAAGGGTCACTTAACCTTCATAATAAACCTCTAGTTTAGAAATTTATTAATAAACAGTAATCCCTTAGCAGGGACAGAACTCTAGCATAATAAATACTTAACTTATGAAAAACACATATCATACAAAATCTTTAACCCAATATCCATTTACTAAAAAATACTGTGAAATTCAAAGGAATTGTTATTTCCCAAATAAATGCCAAATTGTTCTTAATGTAATCACTGAGTAACTTAAAATCAATTCAGTTTTTTCTATTACACTCATGTTTATAGGCAATGAAGTTTTTACTAAACTGAGCAACTGTAGGAGGTAAAACCACAAGTATGAATTTTACAATATTTTCCTTAATATGGTATACCTAACGGTTCTTAAAAAGCATTTGGCTTTATGGCTTTATTTTTTTAAACAACAAAATTTAAAGGCAAGTCACTCTAATTTCAAGCTTCATGTTAAATACACAAACTAATATTATTCAAACCATAAACATCAATAAAACACTAAAAGACATGTAAGAAAATCCCTAGGCATCTTCACTTTTTATATGTAATACCTTTAACCTATAAACTAAATAAACACTAATGATGGATAACAGAACAGTAAATAAAAGCTGGTCACGGAGGCTCACGCCTGTAATTCCAGCACTTTGGTCAAGGCAGGCAGATCACTTGAGGTCAGAAGTTCAAGACCAGTCTGACCAACATAATTAAACCCCGTCTCCATACAAAAATGAGCCAGGTGTGACGGTACATGCCTGTAGTCCCGGCTACTCAGGGGGCTGAGACGTGTGAATCGCTTGACCCTGGGAGGCGGAGGCTGCAGTGAGCTGAGATCACGCCACTGCACTCTAGGCTTGGTAACAGAGCAAGACAAAAAGAAAGGAAAGGAAGGGGAAGGGGAAGGGAAAGGGAAAAGGAAAGGGAAAGGGAAAGGGAAGAGAAAAGAAGAAGAGGTAAATTAAAAGGTATTTTTCAAAACTGTATATAGAAATGTGTAAGTACAATTTACTGTAAATCTGTACTTCCAAACTCAGGTGGATATGATGTTACCAGACTAATATTAAAAGCCTAAATATGGGCCAGGTGTGGTGGCTTACACCTGCAATCCCAGCACTGTGGAAGACTGAGGCAGGGGGACTGCTTGATGCCAGGACTTTGAGACCAGCCTGTGCAACATAGCAAGACATCATCTCTAATTTTTTTTAAAGTCTAATATTGACTATGTGTACATGAAATGTGTATACCATGTGTACACATGGTACACATACACAGTGATCAAAAGAAGCTATGCCAAATGCCAAGCAACTCTAACCCCCCAAAACAAACTGTTTCACAAATAGCTCATTTAAATGTTTCTGCATTTAAATCAACCTAAAATACTGATAAATATACTCTCAAAGAAAACTAAACTTGGGCCGGGCGCAGTGGCTCATGCCTGTAATCCCAGCACTTTGGGAGGCCGAGACGGGCGGATCACAAGGTCAGGAGATCGAGACCATGGTTAAACCCCGTCTCTACTAAAATACAAAAAATTAGCCGGGCGCGGTGGCGGGCGCCTGTAGTCCCAGCTACTCAGGAGGCTGAGGCAGGAGAATGGCGTGAACCCGGGAGGCGGAGCTTGCAGTGAGCCGAGATCGCGCCACTGCACTCCAGCCTGGGCGACAGAGCGAGACTCCGTCTCAAAAAAAAAAAGAAAACTAAATTTGCCTATTTATTCTCTACTTCTAGAGCAATGCATTCAAAGTAACTGTTACAATCTAACACACCTGATTCAAGTATCCCACTAATAAAAATGTTTGTTCTGTACAGTCATCCCTTGGTGTATCTGGGTATTGGTTCCAAGGCCTCTGTATGGACCAAAACACGTGCACACTCAAGTGCCACAGTCGTCCCTGTGGAATCTGTGTATATGAAAAGTCAGCCCTTTGTATATGGAAATTTTGCATCCCACAAATACTTTCTGGTTGACAAAATCCACCTATAAGTGGAGCCATACGGTTCAAACCCTCTGTTGTTAAAGGGTCAATTGTATATACGTTTTGTAACATGCCCCCTCACGAAATGCCAACAACAAAAAGTTTACCAGAAAAGTTTGCATCAGAGCACATCTATCCCTGTGATTAACTTTTATAGAGCTCTTAAAATAAGTATTCTTCAAAAACTATTTAATGACAAAGACAAAATGTTCATGATATAAAATTAAGTATAAGAAAAAAGGGCTGGGCGCAGTGGCTCATGCCTGTAATCCAGCACTTTGGGAGGCCGAGGCAGGCAGATCACCTGAGGTTAGGAGTTTGAGACCAGCCTGGTCAACATGATGAAACCCCATCTCTACTAAAAACATAAAAATTAGCCAGGGGTGGTGGCACATGCCTGTAATCCCAGCTACTCGAGAGGTTGAGGTAGGAGTATTGTTTGAGTCTGGCAGGCAGAGGTTGCAGTGAGCTGAGTTCACGCCACTGCACTCCAGTCTGGGCAACAGAGCAAGAGCAAGACTCCGTCTCAAAAAAAAAAAAAAAAAAAAAAAAGAGAGAGAAGAAAAAAGGTAAAAAACTATTATTAAAAAAAATAAAGCTGGGCCGAGCATGTGGTTCACACCTATAATCCCAGCACTTTAGGAGGCCAAGTAGGGAGGACTGCCTGAGCCTGGGAATTCAAGATCAGCCTGGGCAATTTAGTGAGACCCTGTCTCTACAAAAAATAATAAAAAAAAAAAAATAGCAGGGCATGGTGGCAAATGCCTGTAATCCCAGCTACCAGGGAGGCTGAGGTGGGAGGATCGCTTGAGCCCAGGAGGTCAACAGTGCAGTGAGCTGTGATCATGCCACTGCACTCTAGCCTGGGCCACAGAGTGAGATACTGTCTCAAAACAATAACAAACCACTAGATGCAATATGTATCCCTAGGTTGGATCCTGGAACAGAAAAATAACATTAGTAGAAAAACAGAAGAAATGTAAATACTCTGTGGTTCAGTTAATAGTATTGTACTAGTATTAATTTCTTAGTTTTGACAAATATGCCACAGTTACATAAGATGTTAACACTAGGCGAAGCTAGGTGAAGGGCATATGGGAACTATCTTTACAACTTAACATTCTAAAGTTATTCTAAAAAATTTTATTTTAAAAGTTGCTCTTCACATCCAGTAGCAAACTTGAGAGGATTTGCATTTTTAAAAAATAACATTTTACACCTATTTTTCTCTCCCCTACCTCCACATAAAATACATAAACCCACAAAAAAAAAAACTAGATGAACACACCCTAAAATGTTAACACTGATTCATTTGGTGGTAGAATGAAAAGGATTTTTTCTTTTTATGTTTTCTAGTGTGTGAATTGCTTTTATAATCAATGAATTATTAACTAAAGAAAATACAAATCAATACTTACTGAAGAGTTCTTTAGAAACAAAAGCTGTAAGTGTCTAAGCAAGCCCAAAGGCAGACTACATACAAAACACGTTTGGGCAGACTGTGAAGAACACAGTGGCCAAGGGAAACTGCCAGGAGTATTTAAGTAGGGAAACTCTAATTAGTAAATGCTGGAAACCTGCCAACAAGCAGAACTTAACATCTACTCTCAGGTTAAAGTGCCTGAGGCCAACAAGCTATGCTCAAAATTCACATCTTAGGGGAATGAAATGTCTTGAAAAGCACCCAATACTAAGAATTCACGGAGATACACAGCCTGGGTTTACTTCAAACACAAATAATGCAGCTGGACACCTGGTACACAACTGCCCACTGAGAACTCCTAGAGACAGGCTTCAGTACCACAATATGTTTCCAAAGTTTTTCTTCCCTACTTCTTTCCTCTCTAACATCTTCCTACTACCTACACCCATTCCTTAGCCCTAAGGCCTAAAAATGGCACCCTGGTGCCATCTAGCAACATGGGTAGAATTATACAGTTCTAGAGACCACTGAAATTACAGAATCAAATCCAATTTCAGATGTGTAACAGATGCCTCCCACAAGCCTTTTTTTTTTTTCCTGATGCTTTTAAGGAAAACTATGTTCTAGTAACTCCATTAAGCCATAAGAAGGGAAAATTTAATCAACAATAAATATTCTCCAATCAAAATTTAAGGGTACAATCATATTGTCCCTTAAAGAAAGTGCTAGTGGAATCAGATTACATTTTGATAAGAAATTTCTTCTAAGCTGTAATCAGCATAACTTACATATGTTAGGTTGCAAGCTCCTAAAATAACTCTAAGTGGGCCAGGCGCGGTGGCTCACGCCTATAATCCCAGAACTTTGGGAGGCCGAGGCAGGTGGATCAGGAGGTGAGCAGTTCAAGACCATCCTGGCCAACACAGTGAAACCCTATCTCTAATGAAAATGCAAAAACTTAGCAGGGTGTGGTGGCAGGCGCCTGTAATCCCAGCTATTCGGGAGGCTGAGGCAGGAGAGTCTTGTGTACCTGGGAGGCAGAGGCTGCAGTGAGCTGAGATCGTGCCACTGCACTCCAGCCTGGGCAACAGAGTGAGACTGAGATTCCGTCTCAAAAAAAAAAAAAAAAAATCACTCTAAGTGGCCTGTTCTGAGTTTTGTGTTGTTTTTCAAAAAAATTTGTAATTGTTTGTTTATGGGACACTCATTCTCAGCAGAAAGTATAGTAAGTCCTAGAATCACCACTTAATAAACATTTATATGCATTCCTTTTTACTTTTTTTTTGGTTGTTGAGATGGAGTCTCACTCTGCTGCCCAGGCTGTAGTGCAATGGCACGATCTTGGCTCACTGCAACCTCCACCTCCGGGGTTCAGGCAATTCCCCTGCCTCAGCCTCCCGAGTAGCTAGAATTACAGGTGTGCACCACCATGCCCAGCTAAGTTTTGTATTTTTAGTAGAGACAGGATTTCACCGTGTTGTCCAGGCTGATCTCGAACTGCTGACCTCAGGTGATCTGCCCACCTCGGCCTCCCACAGTTTACTCTTTTGAATCCTTGTGGACTCTGTAATAAGGTATCTAGGATTAACTCAATGACGTACAAAGTAAGACACTACACTCAGAGGCAAAGGGGTTTTGTAAGTTAAAGTACCTGGCCTTTACTTCTTGAGTTCTGTAACAGTGATTTTAAGCATCAGAAGCCTTTGTTTCTTACTTTCCAGTTCTTGGTTGTGTTTAAGACAGTAGAGGTTACCTACCAAAAAAGTGATCCTCAGGTATGGTGGCCACTGTACTATTATTGTTGTTACTTTGAAAATTAATAGACATATATCCTGTTTTTCATCATAGCTGAGACATGATGGATTTTAAGACTGATATTTTATATACCACTGAGAAAGAAAAAAAGTCAATTTAACTATAATATGCCACTAATTGTAAGACACACCCAAATTTTAGTGAATAAAATTGGGAAATGTCTCTTAGGATCAATAAAATATGTCATACAGTCAATGAAAGAACTATCAACACATTACAAATAACAGAAATGCAAAGTTGTTTGGACTGTCTTTTCTTTGCTCCTTCCCAGATGGTGAAGATAGTTACAATCAAGTGGTAGGATTTCAGAGCATCCAAGACTGACGTGATGTTCTTTTAAGCCCTTGCTAAATATTGATCTAAAAAACAATCTCATAATGCAGACTGCTGGGAACTATTTTCTCCATTTTTCAATGGGGGAAATGAAGGTGAATAAATTAATCAAAATTTTACTAGAAGTCAAATTTAGAATGTTCAGTTTTCCGCTCTACTACATTAACAAAGACAATATGCATCCTTCCTCTAAAGGTTTCATGGTTTGCTTTCCTTCAGATTTACCTGGATCTTAATTTAAACATGTACCAATCATCCATGGTGAAGGTAATTCTGAAGAGCCACATTCATAATTACACTTGAGCTCATCCCTCTGAAAACAACTACAATAACATATAATTTGGTAGTTTTGTTTGTTTGTTTGTTTTAAGACAGGGTCTTGCTCCATTGCCCAGGCTGGAGTGTAGTGGGGCAATCAAAGCTCACTGCAGCCTTAACCTTTTGGACTCAAGTGATCCTCCCGCCTCAGCCTCCCAAAGTAGTTTGGATTACAGGCGTGCACCACCACACGCAGCTAATTTTTAAAATGTTTTGCAGAGACATGGTCTAGCAATGTTGCCCAGGGGGTCTAGAACTCCTGGCCCCACGCAATACTCCCGCCTCGGCCTCCCAAAGTGCTGGGATTTGAAAGCAACTTTGAGAATATTTCTTTCTTCTTCTTCTTCTTTTTTTTTTTAAGACAAATGTGAAGAAAACAAATCTCAACAAAAAACAGCTGAAATTTCTAAGAAGATGTCTTATTCCATCATACTCTCAAAATGTTTCTTCACCAATACTGGCTGAAAAGCTGTGTACTTTTAATCTTTTTAAAAAGACTTTGAATAATCTTTAAAAAGTCTCTGAACTTAATTCAACAGTTAGCTACAAATAATACTGGTTTCCTATAATTATGTACATAAAATACTCATGTTGAAGCCTTATAGTTTTAAATTTTCCACACGTAAATTACAAAATTGAATTCCCAGAAATGATTCATCCTTCTAAATAGAAAGTACAGTATGGCTCAGGTGAGGTTTTAATTCTCATATAATTGACAAATGGCATACAATATCTCTGCTATCTCAATGTACTTTAAATACTACATTAGAATTTAAAATGAAAGGCTTTGGTGGTTTTGCTTGTTTTGAGACAGGTCTTGCTCCATCGCCCAGGCTGGCAATATTGGAGATAATGTCTTCTAGAGAAATGTAGAATGCTAAAAACAAAGCCTTTTGTTTTAGACTTAGTGAAAATATGTACTTGAACACTAGAGAGATCTGAGTTCTTACTTAATCTCTCTGAATCTATATTTCCTCACAGGTTAAGTTAAAAATACTTCCTACCAACATTCCCTACACTTTATATGGTTTTTGCAGGTTCGGAAGTGGTTGTTGCATGCAATAACCATGAGGACTGAATTAAGTTACTAAACAATGAAGATGGGGGAAAAAAGGATGGATTAGAGTGATACTTAAGCGCTAGCCTTAATAACACCTGATGATTGGTTAGACTGGGAAGGAAAGCAGAAGTCAAGGAAAATACTCACATTTTCAGTTGAGGTTGATAGTACATACATTGAGCCAGGGAACATAGGAAGGACACAAGGTTTAGAAAAACATATAAGCTCAGTTTTGAATTGTACTTTGATGTCTGTGAGACATCCAAATGGAGATGCTCAACAGACAAACAGAAATATAGGTGTGGAGATGGGAGAGAGATTTGGGAGTCATCAGCTTACAGATGCAAGCATAGGGACAGATGAGACTGCCCAGTGCGAAGAAAAGTAAGACCTGCAGCAGCTCAGAAACACCAACATTTAAAGGAATTGTGAAAAAAGAAGAGTGAAAAAAAGCCCACAAGGAGACTGGACATTCACTCTCCAAGAAACAAGAGGAAAACCCCCAAGAGTGTGGTATCACAGAAGCCTAGGGGAAGACTGAGGAAAGGTGAGATGGGATTGAAAGAACATTGTCAAATCAATAAGGTAAGACTGTAGAAACCAGTGTGGAGAAGAAAATATTTAGCAATATGGAAGAGCAGAACAGAGACAGACAACTGTCTTCAAATTTCCATCTTATGGAATAATAGGCTTGATTTGCTCCTGAAATAGGAGACGGACCAAACGACAGAAGTCTATGCAAATGGAACAAAGTTCTATCTACCCAACAAAGAACTGAGTTCCCTTTAAATGCTGAGTTACCAATCGTGGACAGTGTTTCAGTCGAGTCCATTACTGGTTAAGAAGTGTGATGTTGTCTCTAAAAACAAAATGAATTAAATACACAAAATTAACAACAACAAAGTTAGATGTGATGATTTGAGTTTTATTTCAATTGAAATAAATTTCAAGGACTAAACTAAATCTGAACTACTTTACATTAAAGGGAACAAAAGGACACAACAAAACAGCTTTAAAATAGTTAAGAAATATAAAGCATATTTCTTAAGTTATTATTTCTGAAGTTATATTATATTCAATTAACTCTAAGTAAAACACATAAAAAAGATAAAAGCATTTTAACTTTGTAAGTCCAAAGTAAAACATATAATATGATATAAAACCTCTAAAGTCTTCACTAAATTTTATGGTTGATTTTTAGCTGTACTAATTGTTTAATATCATTAAAATCTACCCAACTGAGTTTTCATAATTTTCTACTACTAAATAATTATGTTATTCATTTCTCTCTTTGCTATATTTTTAAACCTGAAGCACATACATGTATTTGTTTGTTTTAAGGTAGGGCTTAAAGTTATCTGCAATGCTGTATATTTTCCATTTGACCCTCCAAAGCCACTCTCTAACCTTCTCTACTCTACTCTGCGCCCTAGGAGCCTCACCTGCGTGGAGGCACCAGCAGACCAGACTGGCTGTGGTTCCCTTCCTTACGGAGGTTCTTCTAGTAATGGCCCCTGTTAGGCAGCTCTCTCACATACTTATAGCTCTTGCTGATTCAGGTAATCACTTCCTCTCTCTTCCCCTTTTTAGACACCTATGAGTGTTAACAGCTATTCCTAGCAGCCCGGTGTTCCTAGCAAACCTGGCTAATATCACGTGCTGATTTCCCTTAACCTGCCCATAATGTGTAAATAATCCCTTTATTAAATTCTTTTCCATTACAGGGTTCCTGCCAGAACCCTGACTTATAGCAGTTGTTATTGATGTTTTCAATACAGTAATTATATATTACACTATAATCACTGGAAAAGATACCCTATGAGAAAAGAGCCACAATCACCAGCTTTTACATTTCTTAGTCAAACCAACTAAACTCCTAAGAATCGAAAATAAAATTACCAACCTAAAAATGTTTGAGAGAAGGAATTACTTATTTTATTAAGATTAATATCCAAAAATCTTGCAGTCACCCTTCACCTTACTCTCTCACATCCCATATCCAATTTCATCAATCCTTTCAGATCTATCTTCAAAATATACCCAAGTTCAACCACTGCTTAACATTTCCACTATTTCTTCTCTGGTCCAAGTTACCAACATTTCTTTATGAATTTTTCCCAACTGCCTTCTAATTGGTCTTTGCCTCTGATTGTCCTGCTCTAGTCTTTTCTCACCAGAGCAACCAGATTAATTCTGTTAAAAAGTATTAATACAGGAGCTTGGTGCAGTGGCTTACACCTGTAATTCCAGCAACTTGGGAGGCTGTGGTGGGTGGATCACTTGAGGCCAGGAGTTTAAGACCAGCCTGGGCAACAGCACAAGAACCCATCTCTAAAAATTAAAAAAAAAACTTAGCCAGATGTGGTGGTATGCACCTGTAGTCCTAGCTACTTATTAGGAGGCTGAGATGGAAGGATCCCTTGAGCCCAGAAGTCGGAGGCTGCAGTGAGCCATGACTGCGCCATTGTACTCTAGCCTGGGTGAGAAAACAAGATCCCGAGTCAAAAAAAAAAAAAATATTAATGGATATTTTCTGAAAATGGTAAAATCATGACTCTCAAAAAACAGTAAAACAAACATATGTCAAAGATATAATTTAACTCATTAATAATAGAATTAGTAAGTCGTTACAACTGGTTCAGAGGAACATTCCAACAACTACACATACATAGGGAATAAGGAGCTCTGAAAGAAATTTACAAATAGATGCAAAACAGGTATATTCACAGGTAATATCAACTGCATTCTACTGGGGATAATTTATATTTATTTTCATGAATAAGATTTACTTGCATTTTCTACTTTATTGTGGTAAAATACACATAAAATTTACCATCTTAACTATCCATCATCCATCTCTGTAACTCTTTTTTTCTTTTTGAGACAGGGTCTCACTCTGTCAACTAGGCGGGAGGGCAGTGATGTGACCATAGCTCACTGCAGCCTTGACATCCTGCGCCTAAGGGATTCTCCCTTCTCAGCCTCTCAATTAGCTAGGACCACTGGCACATCCCACCATGTGCGGTTAACTTTTTAATGTTTTGTAGAGGCAAGGTCTCACTATGTTGCCTAGGCTTCTTTTCATCTTGTAAAACTGAAACTCCACAGCCGTTAAACAGTAACTCCCTCCTCCTCCCATCCCCTGACAACCACCATTCTACTTTCTCTCTAATTTTGACTATACTACCTCCTTCACATAAGTAGAATCACATAGCATTTGTCTTCGTGTGACTGGCTTATTTCACTTAGCGTAATGTCTTCAAGGTTCATCCATGATGTAGCATATTACAGAATTTCCTTCCTTTTTAAGGCCGAATGATATTCCACTGCATCTATATACCACATTTTACTTACCCATTCATCTGTCAATGAACACTTGGGTTGCTTCCACCTTTCGGCTACTGTGTACAGATATGGGTGTACAAATACCTTAAGACCCTGCCTTCGGTTCTTTTGGATATACTCAGAAGTTGAATTGTTGCATCATATGGTAATTCTGTTTTTAATTTTTTGAGGACCACAAAACTGTACCATTTTATATTCTCACCAACAGTGCATAAGGTTTCCAATTTTTCCACGTCCTCACCAACATTTGTTACTATTTTTTAAAAAAATAGTAGCCATCTGTGGCCAGGTGCAGTGGCTCACACCCATAATCCCAGCACTTTGGGAGGCCGAAGCAGGCGAATCTTGAGGCCAGGAGTTCGAGACGAGCCTGGACAACAGGGTAAAACCCCATCTCTACTAAAAATACAAAAATTAACCAGGCATGGTGGCACATGCCTGTAATCCCAGCACTTTGGGAGGCCAAGGTGAGTGGATCACTTGAGGCCAAGAGTTTGAGACCAGCCTGGGTAACACAACAAAACCCTGTCTCTACTAAAAATACAAAAATTAGCCAGGTGTGGTGGTGCACACCTATAGTCCCAGCTACTTGGGAGGCTGAGATGTAAGAATCACTTGAATCTGGGAGGCGGAAGTTGCAGCAAGCTGAGATCACACCACCGCGCTCCAGCCTGAGCAATACAGTGAAACTCCATCTCAAAAAAAAAAAAAAAAAAAAAAAAGAGTAGCGTGAGGGTAATATAATGAGTGTGAGGGTAGTATCTCACTATATTTCTGATTTGCATTTCTCTAATAATTGTTGACGTTAAACATCTTTTCATATGGTTACTGGCCTTTGTATATCTTCTTTGGTATAATGTCTATTCAAGTCCTTGGCCCATTTTTAAATTAGTTTTTGGTTTTGAGTTTCAAAAGTTTTTTCTTGTATTGTTTGTGCCTTTGGTGTTACACCCAAGATACCACTGCCAAATTCAATGTCATGAAGCATTTGCCCTACATTTCCTTACAACAGTTGTACACTTTTGATTCATTTTAATTTTTGTATATTGTGCTAGATGAAGGTCCAAGGTATGTAGATATCCAGTTTTTACAGCATCACTTGTTGAAGAGACTGTCCCTTTCCCACTTAATAGTCTTGGTACTCTTGTCAAAAATTATTTGCCCATATATGCAAGTGTTTATTTCTGGGTTTTTGTTTTTTGTTTTTTTTTTTTCTTTTTTGACACGCGGTCTCGCACTGTCACCCAGGCTGGAGTGCAGTGGCACGATCTCGGCTCACTGCAACCTCCGCCTCCTGGGTTCAAGCAATTCTCCTGCTCAGCCTCCCAAATAGCTAAGATTACAGGACTCCACCACCACACCCAGCTAATTTTTTGTATTTTTAATAGAGATAGGGTTTCACTATGTTGGCCAGACTGGTCTCGAACTCCTGACCTCGAGATTCACCCGCCTTGGCCTCCCAAAGTGCTGGGATTACAGGTGTGAGCCACCATGCTGGTCTATTTCTGGGTTCTCTATTATATTCCATTGGGCTATATGTCTGCCTAAATTTATGCCAATACCATGCTGTTTGATTACTATATCTTTGTAGTAAGTTTTGAGATCAGGAAGTGTGAATCACCAACTTTGTTCTTCTTTTTCAAGATTGTTTTAGCTATTGACAGTCCCTTGATACTCAATATGAATTGTAGAATGGGCTTTTCTAATTTTGCAAAAATCATCATTGCGGTTTTGATAGGAATTGCACTGATTCTGTAGATTATTTTTAGTATTCATATCTTAACAATATGAAGGCTTCCAATCCATGAAAAGCAAATCTTTTCATTTATTTAATTTCTTTGAACAATGTTTTATACTTTTGTTGTAAAAGTCTTTCACTTTTTTGGTTAATTCGTATTTTATTCTTTTGATGCTATTGTAAACAAAATTGTTTTCTTAATTTCCTTTTCGTATTGTTCATTGTTAGATGAAACTGTTAACGCATTAGGGTTTTCTACACATAAGATCGTATCATCTGTAAACAGAGATTACTTTATTTCTTTCCAATTTGGATGGCTTTTCTTTTTCTTGCCTAATTGCTCTGGATAGAATACCCGTTACGATATTTCATAGAATTGGTGAAAGTGGGAATCCTTGCCTTGTTTCTGATCTCAGAGGAAAATCTCTTTTCAGTCTTTCATCACTGAATATGACATTCACTGTATTTTTCATATACGGCTTTTACTATGTTGAAGTAGTTTCCTTTTATTTTTTATTTATTTATTTTTTTTTCAAGATGGAGTCAGGCTGGAGTGCAGTGGCATGATCTTGGCTCACTGCAACCTCCTCCTCCTAGGTTCAAGTGATTCTCCTGCCTCAGCCTCCTGAGTAACTGGGATTACAGGTGCACGCCACCACACCCAGCTAATTTTTACATTTTTAGTAGAGATGGGATTTCACCATGTTGGCCAGGCTGGTATCAAACTCCTGATCTCAAGTGACTCACCCACCTCAGTCTCCCAAAGTGCTAAAATTACAGGCATAAGCCACCACACCTGGCTCCTTTTATTTCTAATTTTAGTGTTTTTCTTTTTTAATCATGAAAGGATGCTGAATTTTGTCAAATGTTTTTTCTGCATCAATTGACACGATCATGTGGTTTTCTCCCATTCATACTTTTAATGCATACATTACATTGAACAATTTTCATATGTTGAACCATCTATGCATTCCAGGAATAAGTCCCACTTGATCATGGTATATAATCTCACTGATATGCTGCTGAATTTGGTTTCACTAGTATTTTGTTGAGGATTTTAACATCAATATTTATGATTCAATTGCATTTTTAAGAAGTTTTCTGTTAAGTTCCAGTACTCTAAAAAAAAAAAAAAAAAAAGCCTTCCTACCCCGCCACTGCCTTGCCCACAAAATGAGACAGAGATAAACTCAATGGCTGAGCTAGACAGGACACTCATTTGCCATTTTTTTGTCCACTTCAACGTGGTTCACAACTTTTCCTGACAAAATCCTGCCATGGCTCCCCTATTCCTCTGAGAATAAAATTAAGGACTTTTCAATGGTCTCTATGAGATCCTAAATTTTTTAGTAACATTTTCTGCCTCTCCCGTTCCACTACTGATCATGTACTTTAAAATTCTTCACTCTCCATATTCTGCTCCAGCCACAACGGCCTCCTTGCTGTTTCTAGAATACACTAAGTATGTTCCTATCTCAGGTCCTTTGCAAGTACTGTTCCTTGTACCTGGAATGCTCTTCTACCAGATATCAGCATAGCTTCCTCCTTCACTTGCTTCAGGTTTTTGTTCACAAATCAATTTATTAAAGAATTTTCCTGAGCACTTACATATGAAATAGATAAGCACTTACCCACTAGCCTATGATAATACACTTTTTCCTCTTTCCCTACTACATTGTTCTCAAAACGCCTTACCACCAAGTGGCATACTACATATTGACTTGCTTTTTTATTCTCTATCTTCACTCCACTGCCGCCACAAAACGTAAACTCCATAGTGGCAAAGATTTTGTTTTGTTCACTGAAATATCCTTGGTGCCTGAAGAGTGCCAGACAGATATTAAATGCTTAATAAGTTTTAGTTGAATGAATATCGGATATTGTTTAAAAATAGCAACATTCTTATTCATAAAATTTGTTCCTGAATTTCTGCAATGTACAAACATATCAATAAAACTACAACCAAATGCTTTTACATTTTTACTTATTAACTTATGTTACTTAATAGTTACTTATTGAGATGACTTGCAAAAATGGGGCTCAAAATTATCACTTAGATTTGTCTGTATACTGACAGCCATCTCAAGAAAAATAATTTGAAATTTAAGATACAGTATCACAAAATTTCTTTTAGAAGCAATGCTACCCTGTTGTTATCAAAGTGAGCAAGTATACTCATAAGACTGAGGTAGCACCAGATATTTTCCTTTTTGTACTATAGATTCAAAAACTGTCATTTGGATTATAGTTATTATAGCAGATGTAACTCCTGAAGACTGTATCTGGGTAAGTCAACCGCCTAAGAGTCATTATCCAAGCCACACTATTTCCTCCAAGCTAGGTCACTCTTTGACGTTTTGCAGTCTTGGGATGAGCCTAGGTGAAGGTGAAGATACTCTAGGAGTAAAACAATTGTTTATGTTGGATTTCTCATCCTACAACTTTTCCTAAGCTCTTTCATTTTCTAACATTAAAAGGCACTTAATATTAACTAGAATTTACTTTGAATATATTTGAACTACCTGCCATATGCTATTCCAACACCAACATCTTTGATCTGAGTTATTTCAGTGAAAACAGAAATATGGTTACATATGGTTGAAAGTACAAGTTTGGAACATCACAGACCAATGAAATAATGGTTTAGCTACAAACAGTATGTTTAAATATTTTTTCTTTACATACCCCGATTCAAAAATCTGTTTGAAAAAATAAAGAATTTCAGAGCTAGTCTTTTTTCTGTATACTTTTTTCCTGTATACTTTAACAACCTCTAGATTACTTACAATACAAATGCTATCTAAATAGTTGTTATGCTGTATTTTGTAATTTTTATACTGCTTTCTATTTCAAATAATTTCAATCCGTGGCTGATTGAATTTGCAGGTGTGGAACCTATGGATACGAACAACCAACTATCAATCAAAGGTAAAGGCATCATAAAGTAAGGTTTTAAATTCCTCTAGTTGATAAGGCTGAACCTGTTTACGATTGGGTCTGACAGCATGCACATTTTCACTTTTTAATTAGAATGCTGCAAATTAATATGTTTGTTATACTAAGTATGTCTGTCAGTAAAGAAAAATATTCGGAACATACTCCCCGCCACCTATATCTGGTTTTAGAGGCAATAAATGCTCCTAATATATGGCCCTGATAACATCTGCTTTAAGGATAAAAAGATAATCAAATCGTCTTTCGAGTGTGTGAGGAAAAACTCTGAAAATGGAGAAATAACTTATTTGAAACCAATCTCTTTAAATTATAAAAAATGTGTTAGAATTACATCAAAGCATAAGACTTTTTACATAAAGTTATTAAATTTATATCAAAACCACTTTCCCTGAATTAACAATAATACAGTGTTACTTTTTTTTTTTTTTTTTTTGAGACAGGCTCTCACCCTGTCACCCAGGCTGGAGTGCAAGGGTACAATCTTGGCTCACTGCAACCTCCACCTCCGGGGCTCAAGTGATCATCCTGCCTCAGTCTCCTGAGTAGCTAGGAGATATGCCACCGCACCTGGCTAATTTTTGTATGTTTTATTATTTATTTATTTATTTTTTTTTTTGAGACGGAGTTTCGCTCTTGTTGCCCAGGTTGGAGTACAATGGCGTGATCTCGGCTCACCCCATCCTCCTCCTCCCAGGTTCAAGCAATTCTCTTGCCTCAGCCTCCCGAGTAGCTGGGATTACTGGCATGTGCGACCATGCCTGGCTAATTTTGTATTTTTAGTAGAGACGGGGTTTCTCCATGTTGGTCAGGCTGGTCTCGAACTCCTGACCTCAGGTGATCAGCCTGCCTCGGCCTCCCTAAGTGCTGGGATTACAGGTGTGAGCCACTATGCCCGGACTACTTTTTGTATTTTTAATAGTGAAGGAGTTTTGCCATGTTGCCCAGGTTGGTCTCAAATTCCCGGACTCAAGAGATCCACCTGCCTCGGCTTCCTAAAGTACTAGGATTACAGGTGTGAGCCACTGCACCTGGCCCAGTGTTACTTTTGTACCAGTAACTATACTAGAATACAGACTAACTGGGCCTAATAACATTAATGCTATATTCTTTATTTTTAGAGTAGGCCAAATACACACATATACACACACTTCCTTTAAAACAAAAACAGCTAAATTATACATTCTAAGGTATTTTGTATAATTTTCATAAGAATTTTGGTTACCCTGAAGTTTAAAAATTTGAAATATTAAAGAAGTTAAGATTTTAATAAACACAACTTTCTACCATTTGTGTGAGTAGGCCTTCAGATGGCATACAACATAATAAATGTTGGGCCTGTTTGTAAGAACTGGTTTTCTGATATCCTCTTTTACTAAATTTTTTAAAACGTGGGTTGCTCCAGGGGAAATACGCATTCAAGAGTGGGATGTGATCTAAAATCTAATAAAAGTCGCAAAGTACATGACTTCCAGGTTTAAAAAAATACTTCAGAGACTCAGTTTTGTGGTTTTTTAAAAAAACAAACTTCATTACATTTAGTCATCATGTCTCTTAAGGATCCTCTTGGCAGTAACAGTTTTCAGATTTTCTTGTTTTGATTATCCTGACCATTTTCAGGAGCACTGGTAAATTTTGGAGAATGCCTCTCCTCTCTTGGAATTTGACACTTTTCTCATAATTAGACTGGGAGTATGGGATTTGGGGAGGAGGATCACAGAGATAAAGTGCCATTTTTATTACAACATAGCCCTTGAAACATTATCAACATGACTTATCACTGTTGATGTTACCCCTGACAACCTACCTGGCTGCCAGGTTTCTCCACTGTGAAGTTACTTCTTCCCGAACTCTTCTGTACTTCTTGGAAGAAGTACTGAACTTCTTGGAAGGAAGGCATGCACAGTCCACATTTAAGGATTAGGGAATTGTGTCTCACCATGATGAAGGTGGGGTATTGACAAATTATTTCGAGTTCTTCTGTACAGGAGATTTGTCTCTTCTCCATTTATTTATTTATTCAATCAATCACTTATTCATATCAGTATCAGCCCGTAGTATTCATTTTATACTCTGGGTTATAAGCCAATACTACTTTATACTTTACTTATTTTCTTGTTCAAATTATTCCAACTTTGATCATTGTGAGCTCTTTTAGGTGACTCCTATGCCCCTTTGACATAATCCCATTTTATGGGTTTTTTGTTAAGGCCCTTCTTCACTTTTTTTTTTTTTTTTTTTTTTTGGCACTACAAGATGTTCTAAGCTGATCTTGTCTATCTTTTTATTATTTTTTGAGACAGAGTCTTACACTGTAGCCCAGGCTGGAGTGCAGTGGCCCGATCTTGGCTCCCTGCAACCTCCACCTCCTGAGTTCAAGTGACTCTCCTGCCTCAGCCTCCCGAGTAGCTGGGATTACAGGTGCCTGCCACCCTGCCTAGCTAATTTTTTTGTATTTTTAGTAGAGATGGGGTTCCACCATGTTGACCAGGCTGGTCTCGAACTCCTGACCTCGTAATTTGCCCGCCTCAGCCTCCCAAAGTGGATCTTGTCTGTTTCTTGCCTTAGTCCTAGATCGAGCCATTTTTCCAAGGAACCCTGGTCCTTTTTAAAGGAGAAGTTTACAGATTCAGCATCCCTAATTGGAAAATCTGAGAATTTTTGAGCACCAACATGACACCACAGGTGGAAAATTTCACACCTGACTTCACATGATGCGTGCACAAAATTATTTAAAATATTGTATGAATCACCTTCAGGCTATGTGTATAAGGCATATATGAAACATAAATGAATTTCGTGTTTAGACTTCAGTCCCATCCCCAAGATATCTCACTATGTATATGCAAATACTTAGAAATCCAAAAAAAACCCCTGAAATCCAAGCAGGCACGGTGCTCACGCTTGTAATCCCAGCACTCTGGGAGGCCAAGAACAGCCTGGAGTTCAAGAACAGCCTGGCCAGCATGATGAAACCCCGTCACTACTAAAAATACAAAAAATTAGCCAGGCATAGTGGTGTGTGCCTGTGATCCCAGCTACTTGGGAGGCTGAGGCAGAGGTTGCAGTGAGCCGAGATCACACCACTGCACTCCAGCCTGGGCAACAGAGTGAGACTCTGTCTCAAAACAAAACAAAACAAAACACCCTGAAATCCAAAACATATCTGATCCCAAGCATTTAGGATAAGGATAAGGATAATCAACTTGTATTAGAAACCAAGATTTGGATTCTTGGTGTGCTCTCTATTGGGTGTCATTGCATCTAGGAGGACCTCTGTGTAACTAAATTTTATGTTATTTTGTGGGGAATCTGCATAACAAAATATAGAAACAAACTCATGGAGAATAGACTAAGACCATGAAGTTGAAAGATTATACAATTATAGATAGGGTATTATCACTTTTTATGAATGTGTTTTGAAAATAATGCATCTGAATAATATAAGGGAACCTAAATTTTAAAATATAAACTTAACACAGGCCATTTTGTTGCAAAGAGAAAAGGTGACAAATGTATAAATGTCAAGAATAAAAGAGGAAGTTCAGTAGAATCCATCTTAATTCAAATGGACATGAAGTTAGTTGGATAACACAGGAAATTAAAACACACATACCACCCTCACACACATTCCTTACCTTAAACATTTTATTTCAGTTTAAACATATAAAAAGGCATGAATTTACCAAACTTAAGGCCAGGGCCTTTTTTTGTTAATAGGAGACGGCTGATTAGAATTCTGTATTATGTTTCTCATACAAACCTTACCTAAGTTGTATGTTATTTGAAATGGATCAAGGGATTCTATTTCTAGCAACATGGTAGGTTAGATGTCCAGACTGACTCTACTGCTGGAATCTGCAATGTTGTATATACATATTTTAAAATTTTTATTATTAAATGTTTTCCTAATCTGGCACAAATGTAAAAAGCTACGGCCGGGCGCGGTGGCTCAAGCCTGTAATCCCAGCACTTTGGGAGGCCGAGACGGGCGGATCACGAGGTCAGGAGATCGAGACCATCCTGGCTAACACGGTGAAACCCCGTCTCTACTAAAAAATACAAAAAACTAGCCGGGCGAGGTGGCGGGCACCTGTAGTCCCAGCTACTCGGGAGGCTGAGGCAGGAGAATGGCATAAATCCGGGAGGCAGAGCTTGCAGTGAGCTGAGATCCGGTCACTGCACTCAACCCTGGGTGACAGAGCGAGACTCCGTCTCAAAAAAAAAAGATACAAAAGGTAACTCTTGACTTTAAGGTAATTTCATAATGCTGCTTAGAAAACTGCAGACTGCAGGAGACAGACTATATAGTCCAAGACTGCCTTGCATACAGTTGCAAATCCCCAAATCCACAAAGTACAAATGAATGAGCAGTAAACCTACCTTGTAGAAGGTGACAGCAAGTAAACCTGCCTGCTTGACCTTGATGCTGGTCAAATGAAGAAAATCTCCTGCAAGAATTTATAACTATAAGCCAGCTCTTAAATGAGTTTGTGGAGACGAAAAAGGACAAAAAGGCATAAGTAACATGAAAAATAGACTATATGTCTAATTAGAGTTATAGAAGGAGAAAAAAGAGGCATTATTCAAAGAGATAATGGTTAAGAATTTTCCACAATTATTCAAAGACATTATTATTATACTCAGATCAAGGAAGCCCAAAGAATCCCAAGTGGGATTACAAAAAATAAAATGAGGAAATGAAAAAAATAATGCCTCAATACATTATACAAAACTACAAAACACTAAATGGGAAGAAAAAAAAAGGCTTAAGACAGCCAAATAAAAGGGTGATTACTTACAAAGGAAGGGCAATTAAGACTTCTCAACAGCAATACTGGCAGTCAAAGGACTGGAATAATGGCTTCAATATGATGAGAAAACAGAATTCTACACACAGAGAAACTACCTTTCAAGAATGAAGTTGAAATAAAGACATCTTTAGACAAAGAAAAAAGTGTCTTTTTCACCAAAGGATCTTCACCGAAGGAAATTCTAAAGAACATACTTCAGGTAGAAAAAAATTATTATAGACGAAAGGTCTCAGATCTAAAAAGGACCAATGAGCCAAGAAAACAGCAATTAGGTAAATAAATTTAAACAAAGGTTTACTACCTAAAACAGTAATTTGTCTAAAATTCTGTATGTATGCATAAGAAGAATATGCCAAAACTAAGATAACAGACAACAATGTTACAGGTTGGGAGGAAGACAACCAGAGCATACTAAGTTACTACATTATTCAGGAATAGATTAAAGATACTAATTTGGACTTTTCTAAGAAAAGCATGTTAAAATAGCCAGAGCAACCATTAAAAGAATAAATAATATATTAATTATAAACAAGTATATATGCATGCAAGGTATGGAGAGGAGATGGAATGAGACAAACATATATGTCTAACTCAATACAAAAGACTGGCAAGAATGAGAGGAAGAATTGGATAAATAGAAAAACCACAGAAGGGGACAGAAATATATGTAAATCAGAGCTGGGCATGGTGGCTTACATCTGTAATTCCAACACTTCGGGAGGCTGAGGCAGGAGGAATGCTTGAGTCCAGGAATTCAAGACCAACTTAGGCAACACAGTGGGATACCATCTCTAAAAAATTAAAAAATCAGCCCAGCATAGTGGCGCATGCCTGTGATCCCAGCTACCTGAGAGGCTGAGGTGGGAGGATCGTTGAGCGCAGCAGACAGAGGCCAGAGTAAGCCATGATCGTGCCACTGCACTCCAGCCTGCGCAACAGAGCAAGATCTTGTCTCAAAAAAACAAAAAAAAAGGTTAAAAAAAAAAAATCTAAATCTATCAGTAACATAATTGACTGAAATTCTCCAGTTAAAAAATAAAGATTGTCATTCAGAACAAAAATAAAACTCAATCTTATTCTATTTACAAAACTCCAACGAAAATACATGAAAAACTAAAGAACGAAAATACTGGCCAGGTGCGGTGGCTCACGCCTGTAATCCCAGCACTTTGGGAGGCTGAGGCGGGTGATCACCTGAGGTCAGGAATTCGAGACTGACCTGGCCAACATGGGGAAACCCCATCTCTACTGAAAAAACAGAAATTAGCCAGGCATGGTGATGCATATTTGTAATCCCAGCTACTCAGGATGTTGAGGCACAAGAATTCCTTGAACCCAGGAGATGGAGGTTGCAGTGAGCTCAGATTGCGCCACTATACTCCAGCCTGGTGACAGAGTGAGACTTCATCTCAAAAAAAAAAAGAATGAAAATGCTACACTAACCAAAATAAAACTACACTAGCTATATTAATCGAAGAAAACAGCAATAATAACAATTAAAACAAGGTAAGGCTAAAAGTGTGTTTAGATAGAGGGCCCTTTCATAATGATAAAAAATTCAATTTAACAAAAAGATAATTCTAATTCTAAATTGTTTCATTATTTTGGCTTATTAATGTACTTAATAGCATACATTCAAAATAAATAAAGCAAAAATTAACACATCTATAAGGAGAAACTGACAAACCTACAGTCATGGTGACAGACATTCATTACCATGTCTTTCTTACTAGAGAAACTGATAAATCAGTCCCCAAATAAAACTAAACCTGAATCCAAAACAAAACCAAGACAGAGAAGATATGAATAGAACAATTAACAAGTTCTTAGACATAAATATAACACTGTACTTAATAAATGAAAAACTTGCATTCTTTCTAAATACACATGGAACATTTATAAAAATTAGCCACATTCTAGGTGGGAGGATTGCTTGAGCCCAGCAAGTCAAATTATTTTAATCCTTTCCTTTCCCTCCATATTTTATAAATTAATCACTTAAACAGCAATCATTTCAAAGCAAAGAGACTATCTGATTGTGAAAAATAATATGATGCTCATGTAATACAGGGCTGCCACTGTTCCAACTACTTCACATTTTAAATACATCACATTTATGCCCTCATTTAAGATCAACACATCATTGTAGGGATTAAGAAAAAAGGATAAAAAACAAAAATAACACATTTCATTTAAGTATCTGCATCAACGCCTATATCTAGATCTCATTTCAAGTATTAGTAATGGCGCCCATAGTAAAATTTTAACAGCATCTCAGGTAAATGGGATGTTAGTCTGACCCTTCTCACTGTCCTTGAATCATTATTTTTACCAAATTGGCTACTTATTTGTCAGATAGGCCCAGAACCTAACTTTGGATGCCTTGAGGAAAAAACACTCAGTTTTTAAAAAAGAAGAAATGGAACGAGTAGACAACACATTTTTAGGAATCTCCAAATAATTCTGAAATTACAGTGCCAAGGAAATACACAGCTACAAGGAACACATCATTTACTTGGGGACTATTAATACTGTATATATGACTGAAAAGGATGAACTGGAAAGATGACATTTATTCCAAGATAAATAATTATTTAAAAAATAATAAAAAATATGTATCTACCCAGCAAAATAGACACATTCCCATCTCATCTGCCATCAAAGCAGTGTCCCCAACTTTAACCCCAAACACACACATACATATAAGACAGATCTTTTTCATCTAAACTGTAAGCCTGTGGCTTACATGAAAACAAAATGATTTTAACCACACACAAGCTCCGGCACTCAGACTTGTAGTTTCTACATGCTGCCCACACAGCACTTTGTGAGCATGTGATTAGAAGGAATGATGCACAATCACACCACATTCCTTCCCTCAGCTCACACATCGAGAACTTGCCCTCTCAGCTGCATTCTTCTCCAAACAGCCATGGTCACCTTAGCAACCCTGTACTCCTAATATGGACAGCTGGTCCATTTAAAGTCAGTACTTCTTGGCAGGGAAAATGCTTGTTCTTCAAATTGGGGGAGAGAGGAGAGGTTTTCCTTTCAATACACATTACAGGGGTTGATTTAACTTGATCAGCACTTTTGTTACGTGGCAGCAATTTGTGTTGAATTTCAACCTACTCTGAATTTTGTTTTTTTGTTTTTCAATCTAAAAGCACGTAGCTGAAAAAATAAAATCAAGCCAGCTAATAAGGAACTCTAAGAGTGGAACACGAAACAAAAAGGTATCTAAAATAACTGTTCTTTTATAAAACGATCCACATTGTTGTGTATTACGTTCAACCTCAGTTAAAATGAACTGTAACACCTCAAGTCCTAATACACAATAAGAAATCAGGGTCAGAAGACCCACATCTTTTAATATCATAGTCTATTTTTGAACAACAAAAACACTGCTAAACTTCAAAGTCCCATAACTTCAAGTAGACTATCAATCTGCATTTCCGTATTCCACCACCTACATGTGAAATCTCTCACAGTCTTTCCACAGGCTTAAATGTAAGCTAGGTGTAAGCCAAGTGGTTACTACTATTATCCGAAGACCCTTCAGACCTAAAGTGACCCAGAATAGGACTGGATTACTCAAAAACAATCTAAATCTCTGCCTCTAACAGTAAAGCAGGGTCTGAATCAAATTAAGCCTTTTGGGACAGAAGATACTGGTTTATAATCCAGTATACCTGATTTTCACACTACAAACAAATAATTTGGTGGGGAGGGGATTACTATATTCTGAAAAATACAAGATCAAATTGCTCATTTCATCCCCTCGATGAAATTCTAATTTCCCACCCATCAAAACTAGACATATAACCTTTAAGTAAACAGGCATGCTCAAAACTAGAAATACAGCCAGGCGCAGTGGCTCACACCTGTAATCCCAGCACTTTGGGAGGCCAAGGCAGGCAGAACACCTGAGGCTGGGAGTTCGAGAACAGCCTGACCAAACTGGAGAAACCCTGTCTCTACCAAAAATACAAAACTAGCCAGGCATGGTGGTGCATGCCTGTAATCCCAGCTACTCAGGAGGCTAAGGCAGAAAAATCATTTGAAACCAGGAGGCAGAGGCTGTGGTGAGCCGAGATCGCGCCACTGCACTCCAGCCTGGGCAACAAGAGCAAAATGCCATCTCAAAAAAAAACAAAAATCAAAACAAAAAAAAACCTAGCCAACTTAAATTTATGGCATTATTCTAAATTGAATCTTATGAATATACTTTTCTTTTCTTTTTTTTTTTTTTTGGAGACGGAGTCTTGCTCTGTCCCAGGCTGGAGTGCAGTGCCGGATCTCAGCTCACTGCAAGCTCCGCCTTCCCGGGTTACGCCCATTCTCCTGCCTCAGCTCCCGAGTAGCTGGGACTACAGGCGCCCGCCACCGGTCGCCAGGCTAGTTTTGTTTTTTTTTAATATTTTTTAGTAGAGACGGGGTTTCACCGGATTAGCCAGGATGGTCTCGATCTTCTGACCTTGTGATCCGCCCGTCTCGGCCTCCCAAAGTGCTGGGATTACAGGCTTGAGCCACCGCGCCCGGCCCTGAAATACTTTTCTATATAACAGAGGTAGACCAAATCCATATTATAAATGTTCCTTTGACTATGGCCTACAGTATTCATTGCTTATATTTTTGTCTGTATATGCATATTTTTTAAACTTCTCAGGCTATGAGGTTCTTCCTGGTTAGAAAGCACTTCTTTCAAGTTAAGACTATCCTAGTAATTACACCTTTATACAGGAAAGTATCAGCTGGGTGGCAGTATAAGATTAGTAAAAGAACCTAAAGCCAATCCTAATACTGGTTTCCTCATTTGTAAAATGAGAATACTATCTATTCTATTTATGAAGTGTGGTAACATATCAAAGTAAGAATAATAAAATTACTATGCCATACAAAAGACTCAAAATTAAAGAAATTGGAGAAAGGGACTAAAATTCTGACACAGTAAAACAGTAGCTAATAAATTAGTGAGAATTCTATGATAAAGAAAAGGTATCAAATAAATACATGGAAGCAAATTTTTAAAAATCAAGAGCAATTAAGCCTTACTCAACTATATTGATTTTATTACTATATTTACAATTTCTTACCTTGCGGAATTCTCTTCTGAGAAAAACAGATACAATTTTGTTCCTAAAAAAATTTCAGGTAGAAAGTTGAAATGTCAGTTTCAAGACGGTCTATTAAAAATGAAAACTTAACAAAATGCTAACATAGTACATTCAGAATATTATGCTATGACATTTGATATTATGAAAGCCTGAGAGACAGTTGGTCTCTAATAACAAAAGTGTTATTAAAAAAACATAAAATTTATTACTTTTATTACAAAAATACTTATTCTATTTGCTAAATATCAAGTCATTTTGCTAGGTACCTGATGATATGTGGCAATTTTTATATTCTAAAACAGCTGTTAAGTCAAATACGCTTTCCTCTTTCTAAGACCTGATGTTTTGAAGGGTACTTTTTTTTTTTTTTTTAGGTGTAATTCACATAAGGTAAAAAGCATTTCTTTGAACAGTGTTTTTTTTAACATATTCACAAAGTTTTGTAACCATGACCACATCATCTAATTCCAGAATATTTTCACCACTCCAATAAGAAACCCCATACTGAAGGGTATATTTTTAATCCTAGGAAGAAACATACTAAATAAATTTAATTTTTAAAAATATGCAAGAAGCGTAACGATCAAAATTATGTTGTAAGATACACCACAGACATACACTTCTTAGAGCTGTATGGTAGAATCTGTACTACAAAGTAAAACCAAAAATACAAGGTAACTTTAATGTCTACCTTTTTTTTTTTTTCTTTTTTTTGAAACAGAGTCTCACTCTGTTGCCCAGGCCGGAGTGCAGTGGCGCAGTCTCAGCTCACTGCATCCTCCACCTCCATTCTCGTGCCTCAGCCTCCCAAGTAGCTGAAATTACAGGCACCTGCCAATATCCCTGGCTAATTTTTATATTTTTAGTAGAGACAGGGTTTCACCAGGTAGGCCAGGCTGGTCTTGAATTCCTGACCTCTGGCGATCCACCTGCTTCAGCCTCCCAAAGTGTTGGGATTACAGATATGAGCAAGCATGCCCAGCCTGTCTACCATATTTTTTAATTAAACGATTTTCAAAGTAGATAATTATAAAGTTAAAAAAAAAAAAGATTTGGCCACACTTACCAAGCTGGTTGACACGCCACAGCTGCATCTTACTTTATGACAAATGGACTGTTTCATCACTTTTGCATCTGGGCATCTACTTCTTAATGGTCATTTCTGAAATATAGGTTAAGTTAATAAGAATGCTACTCTTGAATATATTATAACAAAACTCTTTAAGGACAATTATCTAAATTGTAGTGACTATAAAGAACTTTCAAAGCATTTTTTTCCCCTTTGAGATAGGGTCTTATTCTGTTGCTCAGGCTGAAGTGCAGAGGCACCATCACGCCTCACTGCAGCCTCAATCTCCTGGGCTCAGGCGATCCTCCCACCTCAACCTTCTGAGTAGCTGGGACCACAGGTGCATGCCACATGCCCAGCCAATTTTTTAAATTATTATTTGCAGAGACAGGGTCTCACTACATTGCCCAGGCTAGTCTTGAACTCCTGCACTCAAGCAATCCTCCTGCCTCAGCCTTCCAAAGTGCTGGGATTACAGGTGTGAGCCACCATGCCCAGCCTCAAAGCACTTATTGAGCAATCTTCTCATAAAAGACATTATTAACAGGGCTGAGACTGGGGGGCGGGGGGTGATAGAAAACTGGCTATTTGTCCCACAGGAACAGAACTCTTCAATCCTCAATTCCTGTCACCCAGTAGGACCTTGCAACTCCTAAGTGCCATTTACAGACTGCAAAAAGAAAAAAAAAAAGAAATATATGGGAGCCCTAATATAGTACATTCTGAACACAACAAATTGCTTATTTATTATAAACAATTATTATCATTAATTGTTATAAGTGATTATTATTTTTATTGTCAACTTTCCCCTATAACTAGAACGCAAACCACAGAAGGGGTTTTCTTGGTTTTATTTACTGGTTTTTTTTTTTTTCTTTTTGAGACAGAGTCTCACTCTGTTGCTTAAGCTGGAGTGCAGTGACGAGATCGCAGCTCACTGCAACCTCCGCCTCCCAGGTTCAAGCAATCCAACCGCCTGCCAAGCAGTTGGGACTACAGGCACACTCCACCACGTCTGGCTAATTTTTGTATTTTTAGTAGAGACAGGGATTCACCATGTTGGCCAGGCTGGTCTTGAACTCCTGACCTCAGGTGATCCGCCTGCCTCGGCCTCCCAAAGTGCTGGAATTACAGGCGTGAGCTGCCACACCCAGCCTACTGGTATTTTTCAAGCACCTAAAACAATGAATTCCATGCTATAAGCATTCACAAGGATTTACTGAAATGATTAATAAACTGATGAATTTTTTAAACTTAAATTGATAAAATATTTAACTTTCCAGTACTATTTATTTATTTATTTATTTACTTATTTTTCAGACAGGGTCTTGCTCTGTTACCTAGGCTGGAGTGTGGTGATGCAATCTTGGCTCACTGCAACCTCCGCCTCCTGGGTTCAAGCAATTCTCCTGTCTTAGCCTCCCAGGTAGATGGGATTACAGGCACATGCCACCACGTCTGGCTAATTTTTGTATTTTTAGTAGAGATGAGGTTTCACCTTGCTGACCAGGCTGGTCTCGAACTTCTGGCTTCAAGTGATCCACCTGCCTCTGCTTCCCTAAGTGCTGGGATTACAGGCATGAGCCACCATGCCCAGCTTACCTTCTAGTATTTTAAAATGTCACTACCCATGTAGTGTTCATCCTAGGAGCTCCAGTTTCAAAAGATATTCATATTATTATCACTTCCACTCTTAGTACCATGGTCCAAGTCACAATATTTTGCATACACATTAGTATAATAGTTCCCTGTCTGATCTCCCAGCCTCTCTCTTGCCCACCTCAACAAGTCAGTGAGATTAGCCATTTTCAAAAGAAAGTCAGATCATGTCATTCTTCGAATCAAATCCTCCAATTGAGTCCAGCTCAGTAGTCTAAAAGTCAAAGTCCTTACAAAGGCCCATAAAGACCATGATCTGCTATCCCCCACCCCATCTCTCTGACCTCATCTACCACTCTCTCCCTTATTCACCCCATTCAAGCCATACCAGCCTCTTTCCTTTCCTTAAACTTATCAAGCATCTTCTCACTTCAGGGTCTCAGGACTTTTTTTCCCTCTGCCAGTAACAACAAATCAATCTCTCTCTCTCTCTCTCTCTTTCTCTCTCTCTGTCTCGCTTATTTCTCCTCTTCCTTTAGGACTTTGTTTTTATAAGTCATCTCATCAAAGAAATCTACCCCAGTGTCCCGGGCAAGCCCAAAATAGCTGTCTTAGTTTTCCTTATCTGGCAAAGAATTTGTAAGGAATAGTAAATTATAAATTTGGGAGATGGTAATCTTCAAACATAACATCATCAATTTTTAGATCTTTCTCTGTGTCTAAACATCTGTAGAGCTACACTGGTCCTTTTAAAAGATTCTTACGTTCCTGACTTCAAAGAAATAATGAAGATGTATCTATCACAGTGTGGTGTTTTTCAACGGTTGTTTTGTTTTTAAATCATCTGTACCATAACTCTAGAATACAGTGGTAGAAGATTTGAATTAAAAGAGTCCCATTAAAAACCAGAAACCAGCAAAATAAATGGCATTCCCTTTTCTCCCACTTCGTTAGGGATTTCTGTTTGGGATTACATTTTAAGGTTCCAAGTAATCTCAGGAAGTTTAACTGCTTCAAATTTGTCTGTTACCTGTAGGTATCAAGACCACCAGGAAAGAATCAAAAGAACTCACTAACTCGTAACATGACTAAACTAGCTATGACATGGTAGGATGTTTAAACTTAATTATTTTTTCTTTAAATAAACAAACTCCCCCTAGACTAAGCCCTCCTCTGCCTTTTAAATATTCTATGGCTGGCAAACTTCAGGGTCTTAAGAGAGATAGCCAGGGGACAGAGAAAACAGCAAGTCTGACTCAGTGATCACATTTAACTCAGTGATCACATTAAACAAAGATACAGTTCTGGCAAGAGTTCTCTAGAATTGCTGCAAAACTGACTTATCCACATACCTTTCATCTGAACAATCTATTTTCACTTACTTTAAGGTACATAAAGCATTTGTTATGTGCCTATCAGACCTTAGGTATAAAAATAAACCAAGAGTACAATGAAAACAATTAGCAGGGGTTCCAACAGTTGGATGATGAAATTTAATGTTCAAATCTGCTTTGTTTGGAAAGTTGGAGAGAATCCTTGAATATTTTTGTACCGAAATGCTCCCACTCATTTAGAAATCAGACTTTTAGCAAGTTCAACCACTTGAAAGAAGGCTAGTAATATTAAAAACTTTCATTGAGCAACTTCTATGTGCCATATATATACATTAGTTAATTATCAGAATTTCTCAATCAAAAAAGTTAAAGCACACGGTGGTTACCTAACTTGTCTAAATCAGAGATAGCCTCAGGATTCCAAATCCCAGTTTGTCTTGTTCACTATGATAATCTGTAGTAACCTGGAATACAGTTATTAATGACAAATCCCTTATTTGTACCATAGGAATAACAGGTAAATCCAGGCTATTTATGTAAAAAATTTGTTCAAAGCCAGGCATGGTGACTCGCAACAAGAATCTCAGTTACTTGGGAGGCTGAGGCAGGAGGATTCTTTGAGTCCAAGAGTTAGAGTCCAGCTTGGACGATGTACCTAGACCTTGTCTCTTCAAAAAAAGAAAAAAAAATCATTTAAAAAGAAACTTTGCTCCATTCTTGCTTCAGACAGGAGGACAAACGAAGAAAGATTCACTGCTATACATTAAGAGTAAACCTGTGGCATTAGGGGATTATTAAGGGCATTAAGGGGTGAATCCAAAGAATGTGCCACGCTTGGGTCTAAAAGAATTGAGTAAAAATAAGCTGGCCAGAGCACAGCACAATAATTGGTTTTCAAGTCACTTTTAAATGACTGACTGTTATTCCATACACTTAGAAAAGTCAGGGAAAAAATGTCAGGGTTTGACAGGGTGGCCACACAGGTGTTTATCAAAAGTTTCTGCACTGGCCAGACGCGGTGGCTCACGCCTGTAATCCCAACAATTTGGGAGGCCGAGGCGGGCGGATCACGAGGTCAGGAGATCGAGACCATCCTGGATAACATGGTGAAACCCTGTCTCTACTAAAAATACAAAAAATTAGCCGGGCATGGTGGCACGCGCCTGTAGTTCCAACTATTCAGAAGGCTGAGGCAGGAGAGTGGCTTGAACCTGGGAGGCAGAGGTTGCAGTAAGCCGAGACGCCACCACACTCCAGCCTGGGCGACGGAGACTCTGTCTCAAAAAAAAAAGTTTCTACACTTTTCTGAGCATCTGAAATATTTTTCTCTCTCATCTATATCTACACACACACACACACGTATCTGTTAAATTATCTTTAAAGTAATTTTTAGAATTTATAATAAAATTATTAGTTTTATTAATTTTCCTAATTTTCTTTTTCTGAAAAATCCTCTCATATGGAACACATTCTTGACATTATCAGATAACACCAATTGGCTTTAGTTCTTCATACTCAATAGAATCTGATTTTGTAAGTGTCATTAATGAGAAAATATTGCGTAGGAATATTTTCTTTCTGAATCGTAAGCGTAATTGGTTATTATTAGATTCAACTACTGCCTATCACACAGCAGAAGCAATATACCCACTGTATTTAAAACTGAAAATCAAGGTAACTCCTTATCAGGACACATTACCCAGGAAATGTAGCGTTTTTATACTAAGGTCCTAAGTTATTTGGAAAAAGTGAAAATTACTTAGAACTATCCCCATGATTAAAAAACATGCCATGTAAACATCAATGCAACTTACTGATTTACACAGAGAAACAGATTGATCAATTTAAAGTTTCCCAAAGGATGGGCCAGGCGCCATGGCTCACACCTGTAATCCCACCACTTTGGGAGGCTGAGGTCAGCAGATCACCTGAGGTCAGGAGTTGGAGACCAGCTGACAAACATGGTGAAACCCCATCCCTACTAAAACTACAAAATTAGCCAGGTGTGGTGGTGCATGCCTGTAATCCTAGCTACTTGGGAGGCTGAGGCAGGAGAATCGCTTGAACCCAGGGGGTGGAAGTTGCAGTGAGTCAGGATTACACCACTGCACTCTAGACTGAGCAACAAGAGCGAAACTCCATCTCAAAAAATAAAATTAAAATCAAAATAAATAAAGTTTCCCAAAGGACTAAATACATATGCTAGTATTCTAAATCTTTGTGATCTGGGGATTATCAGCAAAAAACAACATTCTTTTAAAAAAACACATACCACTTAGTTGAGTTTATGGTGTTAAAAAAAAATCTCCCTCACAGTCTCCATTGCACTGATGGTTAATAAAGATGAAGGAGAGGGAAGAGATGACATGCGTTTTCAAGATACCAATTACAAACAATACAACTTTATTTTTTTAAGCCTTGGGATTTTAGTGTTCCTTTCTCAGTAACAAAGACTGTGTGTGCAGACGTAGAATTAGGAACATACAAAGATAATGGGATGGTCTGTATGGTTTTGAAATCTATGTTGGGGGTTATCACCTGTGGCATTTGCTTGTTTTGTTTTGTATTTTAAGGAAATACAGATCACAGAGCATACACATATGTATTGTTTCTTGAAACTTTATCATATACACACAGTCTCTCTATAGTCAGTGTTTGTCTCATCTTTATCTCCTTTCCTTCCTTCCTCTTGAATACTCACACATAGTATGAATAATGCATATTTAAATACTTGTGGCTTGTATAAAAACATGCTACACACATTCTAGGCCATGACACAAAATGCATTTTTTTAAGTAAAAAACAATATGATATCTTAACATTGCGATTCGATTTAGAGCACCAAGGTAAAAACTTCCAGAGTGGAGGACTCTCCAAGATGGCTGACTACATGAAGCCAGGAGAAACTCCCACCAAGGGACCGGGATATCAGGAAGACTCATGCACTCCTAGCAAACCTTCAGAGGGACGGCATTAAGACCAGAAGGAAGAAAGATACAGAGCACAGGTGAAGAGGGAGGAAGCTGAGAACCCTACACAGGGCTACCAGGCACCAAGACTAGTTCCTGGTTCCCACTGATTCCTGCAGAAGTGGTGAGTTGACAGGCAAGGAGCAACCTGCTCTCACCAGGCAGGATTCACCTCTGGAATCCCAGCAGGAAGAGACCCCTCCACCACCATGGACACTAGAGTTGGCAGGCACTGCTATTCAGAAGTGGTAGCAGCGGAACTCCAGACTGTGCCAAGTCTAGAGGGTTTGGTGCTGGAGTCTCTGTAGTAGAACATGGTCAGGGATGCCCATTCCCCCAGAATTGACATGCTCCCATAGGAGATTTTAGCCCTAGGGGAACTCTCAGATCTGAACTCTGCAGAGCTGGTCTTGTCCACGAAACAGGGCCAGTTTGACCTGAACATGCTTCAGTCAGCTGGCCTCTCCCAGGGTCCCAACCTGGCCACACCTGCATGCAGTGCAACCCCCTACCTGGGGGCTGCATCACAGCTCCTGCACTGGCAGGCCATGCCTGACTGGCAGAGTGCTCTAGCAGAGCTGCCTCACAGACACATACCAGGCTGCCTGTGCCCTCCCCCAACTGTGGCCTCCCCTGTGCTGCTTCGCCTACAAGCACTAGCCCACAGCAACCCCTCACATCACTTTGCCAGCATGTGCGTGCCATCAGGAATCTTGCCTTCCCTTCCCAGCCAGGGCATCTGCACCCTGCCATGCCTCTGCTGCCAACATGAGTGCACCCCTACTCCCTATTCCCCACCATACCACCACTGTCACAGGAGCACTGGCAGCAATGAGACCACCAGCCCCTGCCGCCGACACTGCTGCCTGCCCAAAACCAAGCATGGAGAACAGCAGGCTACCCCATCAGTGCCCCATTCCATTACTTGCAGGGACCCCCTGCCCTCCTCTAGCCATGATGCCACCCGGCTGCTGCAAATGCCTGCATGGAGGCTGGCACCCTGGCACTGGCTAGCACCCTGCCACAGCCCACGTGTCCACACTGCCATTGCTGTTGGCACGTGCAAACGAGTACAAGGACCAAGCCTGCTGCTACCACCCTATGAAGTGCTTTGGCTGGCACTTGCCCATTGGAGTGTGGTGACCAGAGTTACTGGAGCACTGGAATTTAATATCTGGCCAAACCAAGCTTCATAAATGAAGGAGAAATAAGATCCTTTTCAGACAAACAAATGCTGAAGGAATTTGTTACCACCAGACCTGCTTTACAAGAGCTGCTGAAAGAAGTACTAAATATGGAAAGGAAAGACCCTTACCAGTCACTACAAAAACAAACTGAAGTACATAGACCAGTGACACTACAGAGCAACCATACAAACAAGTCAGCATAACAAGTTAACATCATGATGACAGGATCAAAATCACACTATCAATACTAACCTGCAATGTTAATAGGCTAATTACTCCAATTAAAAGGCTCAGAGTGGCAAACTGGATAAGGCAGCAAGACTCAATGGTATGCTGTCCTCAAGAGACCCATCTCACATGCAGTGACACCCATGGACTCAAAATAAAGGAGTGGAGAAAAATCTACCAGGGAAATGGAAAACAGAAAAAGCAGGGGTTGCAATCCTAATTTCAGACAAAACAAACCTCAAACCAACAAAGATCAAAAAAGACAAGGGTATTATATAATGGTAAAAGGTTCAATTCAACAAGAATACCTAACTATCCTAAATACATATACACCCAAAACAGGAGCACCCAGACTCATAAAGCAAGTTCTTAAGAGATCTTCAAAAAGACTTGGACTCCCATGCAATATAAGTATGAAGCTTTAACACTCCACTGACAGTATTAGACAGATCTTTGAGGAGGAATATTAACAAAGATATTCAGGACCTGAACTCAACACCGGACCAAATGAACCTGATACGCATCTACAGAACTCTCCACCCCAAAACAACAGAATATACATTCTTCTTATAGCCACACGGCACATACTCTAAAATCAACTACACAATTGAACATAAACAATCCTCAGCAAATGTGAAAGAACCAAAATCATACCAACCACCTTTTTGCACCACAGCATAATAAAAATAGAACTCAAGACGAAGAAAATTGCTCAAAACCTTAATTACATGGAAATTAACCCACTCCTTAATAACTTTTGGGTAAACAATGAAAATTAAAGCAGAAGTCAAGAAATTATTTGAAACTAATTAGGACAAAGATACAGCCAGAATCTCAGACATAGCTAAGGTGGCATGAAGAGGGAAATTTATAGCACAAAAGGCTCACATAAAAAAGTCAGAAAGACCTTAAACAACCTAAAATTACAACAAAAAGAACTAGAGAAGCAAGAGCAAACCAACTCCAAAGCTAGCAGAAGACAAGAAATAACCAAAATCAGAGCTGAACCAAAATAGACTGAGACACAAGAAACCATTCAAAAGATCAACAAACCCAGGAGTTGGTTTTTTGAAAAAAATTAATAGACTGTTAGCTAGACTAATAAAAGAAGAGAAAAGATACAAATAAACACAATGAGAAATGACAAAGACAATGTTACCACTGACCCCACAGATATACAAATAACCATCAGAGACTACTATGAACACCTCCATGCACACAAACTAGAAAATCTAGAAGAAATGAGTAAGAGAAGGGCTGGTACCATCTGTACTGAAACTATTCCAAAAAAAACTGAGGAGGAGGGACTCCCCTTAACTCATTCTATGAGGTGAGCATCATCCTGCTATCAAAACCTGGCAGACACACACACACACACAAAAGGAAACTTCAGGCCAATATCCTTGATAAACATAGATGCAAAAATCCTCAACAAAATACTAGCAAGCCAAATCCAGCAGCACACCAAAAAGTGAATCCACTACAGTCAAGTAGGCTTTATCCCTGGGATGCAAGTTTGGTTCAACACACATAAATTAATAAATGTGATTCATCATGTAAACAGAACTAAAGACAAAAACCACATGATCAATTCAATAGATGCAGAAAAGGCTCTCAATAAAATTCAACACCCTTCACATTAAAAACTCTCAACAAACTAGGTACTGAAGGAACATACTTCAAAATAGTAAGAGCTATCTATGACAAACCCACAGCCAACATCATGCTGAATGGGCAAAAGCTGGAAGCATTCCTCTTAAAAACCAGCACAAAATAAGGATGCCCTCTGTCACCACGTCTATTCAACATAGTATTGGGGCCGGGTGCGGTGGCTCGAGCCTGTAATCCCAGCACTTTGGGAGGCCAAGACGGGCGGATCACGAGGTCAGGAGATCGAGACCATCCTGGCTAACACGGTGAAACCCCGTCTCTACTAAAAAATACAAAAAACTAGCCGGGCGATGTGGCGGGCTCCTGTAGTCCCAGCTACGTGGGAGGCTGAGGCAGGAGAATGGCGTGAACCCAGAGGCGGAGCTTGCAGTGAGCTGAGATCCGGCCACTGCACTCCAGCCTGGGCGGCAGAGCGAGACTTCGTCTCAAAAAAAAAAAAAACATAGTATTGGAAGTCCTGGCCAGAGCAATTGGGCAAGAGAAAGAAATAAAGAGCATTCAAATAGGAGGTGAGGAAGTCAAACTATCCTTGTTTGTAGACAACATGATTCTATATCTAGAAAAGTCTACAGTCTCAGCCCAAAAGCTCCTAGATCTGATAAACAACTTCAACAGTTTCAGGATACAAAATAGCTGTACTAAAATCACTAGCATTCCTATACACCAACAACAGCCATGCTAAGAGCCAAATCAGGAACACAATCCTATTCACAATTGCCACCAAAAAAAAAAAAAAAAAAAAAAAAAAAAAAAAAAAAAAAAACTAGGAATACAGCTAACCAGGAGGGTAAAAGAGCTCTACAACAAGAATTACAAAATACTGCTCAAAGAAATCAGAGATGACACAAACAAATGGGAAAACATTCCATGCTCATGGATAGGAGGAATCAATATCGTTAAAATGGCCACACTGCCCAAAGCAATTTATAAACTACCAATGACATTCTTTACGGAACTAGAAAAAAATTTTTTTAATTCATACGGAACCACTACCACAAAAAAAGCCCAAATATCCAATGTGTCCTAAGAAAAAAGAACAAAACAGGAGCCATCATGCTACCTGACTTTAAATTACACCAGAGGGCTACAGTAACCCAAACAGCATGGTACTGGCACAAAAACCGGCATACATGTATGACCAATGGAACAGAAGAGAAAGCAAAAAAATATGGCCGCACAACTGCAACCATCTGCTCTTCAACAAACTTGACAAAAACAAACAATAGGAAAAGGACTCCCTAATCAACAAATGGTGCTGGGATAACTGGATAGCCATACACAGAGACTGAAACTGGATCCCTTTCCAACACTATCTACAAAAATCAACTCACGAGGGATTACAGATTTAAATGTAAAACCCCAAACTATAAGAACCCCGGAAGACAACCTAGGTAATACCACTCTGGACATAGGAACTAGCAAAGATTTCATGATGAAGATGCCAAAAGCAACTGCAACAAAAGTAAAAATTGACATACGGGATCTAATTACATTAAAGGGCTTCTGCCCAGCAAACAAACAAACAAAAATAAAATACCTAACAATAGAGGAAAAGAGACAACCTACAGAATGAGAGAAAATATTTGCAAACTATGCATCTGACAAAGCTGTGATATCCAGCATCTATAAGGAACTGAAACAAATTTTCAAGAGAAAAACAACCCCATTAAAAAGTGGGCAAAGGACACAAACACATTTCAAAAGAAGAAATAAATGTGGCCAACAAGCATATGAAAAAAAGCTCATTATCACTCATCACTAGAAAAATGCAAATCAAAACCACAATAAGATACCATCTCACACCAGTCAGAATGACTATTATTAAGAAGTCAAGAAATAACGTGCTGGCAAGGTTACAGAAAAAAGGGAATGCTTCTATACAGTTGGTGGGAGTGTAAATTAGTTCAACCATTGTGGAAAGCAGTGTGGTGATTCCTCAAAGAGCTAAAAACAGAACTACCATTCAATCCAGCAATCCCATTACCGGGTATACACCCAAAGGAATATAAATCGTTCTGTCATAAAGACATATGCACATATATGATCACTGCAACACTATTCACAATAGCAAAGACATAGAATCAACCCAAATGCCCTTTAATGGTAGACTGGATAATGAAAATGTGGTACATATACAACATGGAATACTAAGCTGTCATAACAAAGAACAAGATCATGTTCTTTGCAGCAACAAAAGGTGGAGCTGGAGGCCATTATCCTAGGCAAACTAACACAGGAACAGAAAAGCAAATACCCCATGTTCTCGCTTATAAGTGAGAGCTAAATGATGAGTACACATGGACACAAAGAGGGAAACAACAGACACTGTGGCCTACCAGAAGGTGGAGGGTGGGAGGAGGGAAGGAGCAGAAAAAAATAACTATTGGGTACTAGGTTTAGTACTTGCATGATGAAATCATCTGTACAACAAACCCCGTGACACAAGTTTACCAATATAACAAACTTGCACATGTATCCCTGAACTTAAAAGTTAAAAAAAAAAAAAACTTTCAGAGTGAGTTTTCTTCTATGTCTTCAACATTACGCATAAGAGATGCATACAAATGTAAACGTCATCAGAGTCTGTGACTTTATTGTTTTTCATGAATTTTAATGCAATACACAAAACATTTACTATGAAGAGCAGCTTGGTATTAAAGCAGGTTTGCCTTTTATACAATCCCAGGGAAGTGACTTACGTGCATACCAAAAGGCCTCAGTATTTGACAGCCTCTTCTTGAAGATGGTCTCTTCATATCTGTGGGTCCCAGAGACTGTCACCCCATCCATTAACTTCCTCAGAAGTGGATGCAATTTGTATAAAACACACCTTGGCCCCTTTATTTTCTAGGCAATAGTCCATAACTTCAAAAACAGAAGTCAATAAAAAAGTTACAACTTTTTTTTTTTGAGACGGAGTTTTGTTCTTGTTGCCAAGGCTGGAGTGCAATGGCACGATCTGCCTCCCAGGTTCAAGAGATTCTCCTACCTCAGTCTCCCAAGTAGCTGGGATTACAGGCAAGCACCACCACACCCGGCTACTCTGGTATTTTTAGTAGAGACGTGGTTTCTCCATGTTGGTCAGGCTGGTCTCAAACTCCAGACCTCAGGTGATCTGCCCGCCTCAGCCTCCCAAACTGCTGGGATTACAGGCATGAGACACCGCGCTTGGCCTACAATTTTTTTTTTTTTTTTTTTTAAGACAGGGTTTTACTTCATCAACTAGGCTGGAGTTACAACATATTTTAGAGTAGGGGAAATACCTGTGAAATCATTTTATATTTTATAGGTAAAGAAAATGAAGCACCTTATGAGCAAGGAAAGAAGTCAAGTTCGCAACATAAATGTTTTTCCCCCCAGAATTACACATTCCAACAAATCTATAGGACATTTTAGCTTAATACATGTCTAACATACAGGTATTATATATGAATCAGAACGACAGCAATGCTGAAGAATTTAAATAAAAGCATGAATTCTGAGTTAAAGGAAATTACAAATGGCCTATGTGCCCTTTAGGAATGGCAGAATTCCAATAAGAAATCTGTTTCCTTCGTGTGGCTCTTTAGGACAGTCTAGGCTCAGTGGATCACTGCTCTGGCCTCACACACCATTTCTTATCTAGATTATTAGATTCACCACTGGCAAATGCCCCTAAAGATTAAAAAAAAAAAAGTACAGGTTGAGTATCCCTTATCCAAAATGCTTGAAACCAGAAGCGTTTCGAATTTCAGATCTTTTTCAGATTTTGGAATATCTGCATATACATAAAGAGATATCTTGGGAATGAGATCCAAGTCTAAACATGAAATTCATTTACATTTCATATATACCTTATACACATAACCTGAAGGTAATTTTATACATCATTTTAAATAACTTTGCACATGAAACAAAGTTTGTATACATTGAACCATCAGAAAGCAAAGGTGTTGCTATCTCAGCCATCCATGTGGACAATCTGTGGTTGTTTAGTACTATCATCATTCTGCACACAGAAAAGGTAACTACAGCTGTGAGGGCTGGGAGAGTCTTTTTTTCTTTGTGGAGGATGAATAAGCTGTGTGTTGTGTGCCTGTGTTTTCACTGGAGCCCATGACATGAGGTCAGATGTGAAATTTTCACTGTAATATCATGTTGGTGCGCAAAAAGCTTTGAATTTTGGAGCATTTCAAATTTTAAATTTTTGGATTAGGGATGCTAAGCCTATATATGCCAACACTCTGTTTTCAAAAATGGACTACCACTCATTTGAAAACTGATTCACTAAAAAGTTTCTATAAGAAGCATAAATCTTAAAGTGGCAGAATAGAAGAATTATACATCAATTGCTTTTATGAAAAAATCCATTTTATACAGCTAGTACTGGATTAAAACAAAACAAATTATAAAGAAATAACAGTTCTCACATTAAAAGTTATATGCTAGGAAAGATCAGATGGAGATAAGGACAAAAAGTATAGTATACTCAATGTTGACAATTTAATATTTAAACAGAACACAAATCACTTTTAATTTCATGGATTTTAACCTTACATCAAGCACATCTCCAGCCCACATTCAGACTGTCTACAAAAGCATGTGTGTGGAAGGGCATTTAATCTACCCACTTTTACAAAAATATAGCTGCCCATTTAGTCCTAAAGGCACAAGTGAATAAAATAACATTATTATGAAGTACTGTTTTGGAAGTATAGAAAAATCTGTAGGACAGACTTGTACTAAAGTAATAATTAACAAGAGATGTGGTTTACGAATAAATACTCCAGTTTAATTGACATCATAGAAACTATGGGAGTTTGTCTTTACGATTTCCTCTTGCCCAAACCAAGTTGAATATTTCCCGGGTTAAATTTGGTTTATTTTCTCCCTAGATAATCACACCTTTGGAGTGTGGGGGGGGGGGCGGGGGGGTCAAACTAAAAAATACATAAACCAATATAAAATGTAAACTGGTAGACGAGGCTTAAGATTTACTGTTTACTCTAGGGAAGAGCACAGATTCAACTTTCTTTTTTAAAAAAAAGACAGACCCTCAATTGACTTTCCTCCTGATATAGAAAGGGAAACAGTTGCTTTTCAACCTACCATTAGAGTGAACAAAAGATTAAAAATTGTTGCTTTCAGGGTAATGTGTGTGCATCCCCTCTCTTCCATATGTATTTGTCTTTGTTTCTCCCTCTGAGGGGTGGGTGTGGGTGTGTGTATGTGTGTGAGAGACAGAAAGAGAGAGCGAGGGATGTTTCTCCCTTCCTCCCTCAGTTTCAGTCACTCTATATTCCCTCTCCTTTCGTGTCAGCCTGTCTCTCACACTCAGTAACTCATTTCTAAGCACTGATATTCAGAAACAAAGCATTTTATCAGATTGTAGTCTGAGGCAAAGTGAATTACAAAAATAGTCACAAAGTGAGGAAAAAAATCAGAAATTATTTAATCATCAGTTGAAAATAGAAAAAAATTAAAGCCACAAACTTTCAGCTTTCCTTAAACTACCTAAATACATAAACGTCATACACGAAATCTTAATAAACATAGTAGGTTCAATCTAATAGATTTATTTACAGAATAAATACATCATTGAGCTAAATACATCAGGACAGAAAAAAACATTAAAAGTTAATTTAATTAAGTAGTTAGCACTGGCTTTGGAGTCATAGCTCTGAATTTATATCCCAACACTGCTATAACTAACTGTACAATCTTGGGCAGGTTACTTGCTCTTGGTCTATCTCTTAATTTCTAAAATGAAACTAGTAAGTTTGTTGCAAGGATGACACAGATAATTCTTGTAAAACATTTAGCATGGTGGCACATATTGAGGGCTTCACATTCTATCTGAAACATCAGGTGCAGTGAACAACTATTATTCTTTTTGTCTGCTTGAACTTCTCCTGCCATATGATTTCAGAAGGTAAAACACTAGTTCCACATCTTGGAGTTCTTGAGAACTCCACCTATCTTTTTTTTTATTTTTTGTTTGTTTGTTTTTTTGAGATGGAGTCCCACTCTGTTGCCCAGGCTGAAGTGCAGTGGTGCGATTCTCCTGCCTCAGCCTCCTAGGCAGCTGGGATTACAGCCACACGCCAACACGCTTGGCTAATTTTTGTATTTTTAGTAGAGATGGGGTTTTGCCATGTTGGCCAGGCTGGTCTAGAACCCCTGACCTTGGGTGATCCACCCACCTCAGCCTCCCAAAGTGCTGGGATTAAAGGCATGAGCCACTGCGCCTGGCAATCCACCCATCTTATGATTGCAGAAGGTTAAACACTTTCCCACATCTCCCATACATCTAGGATACGTGTTTTGTCAAACACACATGTGCATCCCAGAGTAGCAAACTAGTGGGCAGAAGCAGAGAGCAGAAGGAGCTTGTTCTCACACTAATGGTGGAGCAGTTTCAGCAAGGTCAAGTCTAGGGCAGAGGTGGCAGCATTTAGAGTCATCCAGAGCCAGGTGCTGCTGGGACAGGCTGTGGCGTCCATCCGTCTGTCTCTAGATGGTACTGGCATCCTCATGGGAATTGTGCAATGTGATTTGGGGCATTGTTTCTGGTTGCTTAGCCCTGAATCTGGTTCTCTAACCCTCACAACAATTTGATAAGCCACTGAGCTCTACTTAATTTCCTTTTAAAACATATTTGAGTTGGTTTTACTAACCAAAATTCTGATTGACATCACGCAGGGGCGAAATCTATTCTCACCTGCCTCACCCACACAGAAAAAAAGAAATTTTCCATCTCTTCAAAGGAACTCAAAAAGTACTGTTTGCTTTTAACCAATGGATTTATCCTGGGAAGTCCTGGAATTTTATTTTATAAATTATGGATAATTATTTTCTTAATTTAAAAGTAAGAAATATCTAGGCAGTTTTAGATTTATTTCAAAGGAACACTGTCAAGGAGAAATGGTATCACAAGAAAACAACTCTATCCAAGGAGTAGCTTTCATTGAGGTAACAAATGATTCCACCATGCCTAAAACCAACCTATGTATTCCCACCAGCTTTCTTCCCAGCAGGAGCTTTACACTTGAGGAGCCTCACCCCCAAGGGTCATTTTTAGGTCAAAAAAAAATTTTTTATTATCAGAAAACCATATATATTCCTCTTTTGTTTTAAAAAATAACTCAGTAAAATGTCTAAATAGCAAAACTATTCAATTCTCTGTTAAAATAGTGCACAGTAAGTCAGTGCCTCATTGTCATAGGCTAATGCATTCTCCTCCTCCTCTGCCAGATTTCTCTGCAGGTCTATTTTACAGTGCAGTAATGCTTTTTCCAGTGTTCAGAATGTTACAGCTCAAATCTGTTAATTTTATTACTCATCAGTATAAATGTTGATACAAGGTTTGTGGCGAGACTAAAGCTTGGGGACTAGTTTCCCTAGTCTCAGTAGCCAGTTACCATATGGGGTTGAAACTATGTTTTAATGAATAAAATACACACACACACACACACACACACACACACACACATATATGTGAATAAAATCAAGCATAGCTTTTTTTAAAAAAAAGGTGATTGTTGACTGCCAACCTAAAAAAAAAAAGTTTAAAAAAGCAAATCTTTTCAGATTAAAATTTAGGAAAAAAGAAAGAAGAATTTGGAAATGTATATTGTTGTTAATGTACATCCAATGTATTAAAAAGTTAAAAAAAAAAACCCAAACTTTTCCAGAGATTTGGGGGGGCAGGGGGTAGAAGTCACAGAATTTCAAGGTTTATGCTCATGCATTAGAGCTACATTACAACTTGTAAGTAGCTGAGACCTTGAGAGTTGAGCAACTTACCCAAGGAACTTATCTTCTGATTCCTAGCTGAATGATGTCATTAAGACATCTTCATTTTGCCATTCAAAGTAAAGGTAACTGAAATAAAGTTAACTGAATACCATATGGCTTGATTCCTGAACTTAAAATACCAAAAAAACACTAAATCCAAAGCAAGTGATTTCAACTGTTTGTATTCTTTTTAACATAAAGTTCTGATTTATGATAATTCATAAATACTCCAGACCTAAAAGTGCAGAAAAGGTCATCAAGGAAAGTAAAAACTTTCTACAGTGTCTGTAAGTTCATTTCTAGGTAATGTCCGGGATGTGTTATAAAGTAAAATCATTTTTGCATATATACCAAGGGCTATTTCTTAACCATCAATTACAATATATAAGTTGTTATTTACTGCATGCCCTCAGGACATATACCTAAACACCATGAATTTAAGTGTATGCCATTTAACAAAAAAAAAATTTTTTTTTTGGTCACAATCCACCCACCTTATAAAGATACCATAATCCCTTAGGAAAAAGTTCTTCTGCATTTGGTTCTTATACTAAATGTAGTGTGAGCTTTCTATCAAGGGAAAAATAGGAAAAAGTTCACACAAAATCTAGGTCTTCTTTCTTAAATGAGGCTTGTGCAAGTAAGTCTTACAGACTAGCTATATTTGTATTTTATGAGAAGCCTAGAAGAAGCAGAGCTAAAAAGGTCCTAAGGCTAGCTCTGAATAACTACCCTGTTATAAAGAGTAATTTAGGCTATGAAATAACAGTAACAGCCAAAATATTCCCCTCCCCCACCAAAAAGAGGTAAGCTAACAGACTCCTATTAAAATAAGGTGCAAGAACACAAAGTACATGAAACCCAAAAGAGAACAGGGAGGGAGGGTGTGTATAAAGAGATAAAAGGTTTACAGCAAGGAAAGCAAACCTAAGACACATGTCCTGCTATTTCTCCTCCTTCAAAGTTGGCAGACACAGGTAACAGGTGACAGCTAGGTGGAGTCTGGCAAAGCCTTCAGAAACCTGTTACAAAGCAATGGAAGCTGTCAGATCAAAGAGAACACTGTCATCCCTAGCTGAGACTGACTGAACAAAAGCTGCAGAGAAAACTCATTAAGGAGATAAAGAGTATAGAGAAAAACAGTAACCATAACAGCAGCAAATACTTACTGAGATATTTCTTACTTTTAGGTTACATACATTGTTCATTTACTCCTCAAAACAAATATAACTAGTAACACTGCGCCCATTTTATAGATGGAAGGAAAGAAATGAGATTTACAGAATTTTCAATAACCAACTAGCCAAAGTCATACATATAGTAAGACATGGGGGCCCTAACAAGGATATGAGCAGTTTACCACTCTTGTAATGGATCATAGAATTCAACGACTGACCCAATCCTCTATTCATCCCCATGTAAATCCACCAATTCCGGTTTTTCTTAAAACAAAACTTTAATTAAATAATATCACGTTTCTAATTGAAACTGTGGGAAATAAAATGAATATACTAAAACTGATATATTTTTATTGCTTTTATAATTAACTTTGATGAACACTTTCTACCTAGACTTCTATACATTTTTATTCCATTTATAAAACATTATCAATGGAATTCTGGGTCAAAGAGTGTGCTTACATTCAGCCGGAACATTTGATTTTATTATTACTGAAATGATGAAGAGATGATGATCCCTTTAGGAAGACAACTGTGTCTTATTCTCCCTTGTATCCAAAACATCTAGTACATGAGCAAATATTCATTGACTGCTTAATGAATGATGGAGGTTTCCCTTCCCTTAGCACAAAGTCTCTGAAGGGAGAATTAAATACAGCAGGTTCCCAAATGAGAAGACAAATGATGCCAAATATCAAATTTATCGATGGGCTGCATAAAACCCTCCCTAGGGAGAAAAAAGCACAAGTATTGGCACTGCCATTCAAAGTATCTCCTAATGTTTAAGAAGAGTTGGATATCTTATATTTAAAGAATACAGTATTTTAGTAGGTATGTAACACTGAAAGATATCACTTCTCCCAGTTTATCATCTAAATGGCACATTGTCCATGGAGATAACTTCAGAACATTTTCAAAGAGTTTCAAAGGGCTAAATATTTTACATACTGGCTAGATTTTCATTTTGCATTGATTTTATTCACGGGTACTAATATTACTATAGCAGGTATCCCATAAAGATGAAAAACATATTCACTATAAGACAATGTGCAGGGTATTGAGCTAGCACTCTAGATGTATTAATTTAATGTTCACCACATTCCATGCTAGGTATTATTATCTCTATATCACAGGCAAAGAAACAGAAGATAAAGAAACTTGCTTGTTTCTTTGAACCAAGACATTCTGGCCACACCCCTAATCACTACACAGTATTGACTCCAAGTAACAAACAAAAGCAAATACAGTTTCTGGCACAGCTTTCAGTGGACATTAGTGATAAAGGGTACAATGAGAATATGCTTGCCAGAAAATAGGGTGTTCCATCACTTTGGATGGACTATTTATCTATTCAGTAAATAATTATTTATTATCTATCATGGGCCAAGAACCGTATCAGAATATGTGAGTGTTTTTCAAACCTTGAAAACAGTTTAGGGAAGAAAGAAGCAGATCTTGTAATATAGATATCTAGCGTACAGAGACAGATGTAATGGAGATAGAATAAAATAGAATTATTCACAAGTGTCAAGACACAGAAGGAGTAATTAACTCTACCTAGGGCACTCAGAGAAGTTGCACAGAAAGGACACAGTTCAATTGCAACTTGAATAACAGACTTTTAAAGTCTCTAGCTATAAGTTTCTCTCTCAAAATTATTCTCCACAGATGGGTCAGGTTATCACTATGAAAACTGCTACAACAGTAGAAGCACAGAATATGGCTTAGGACAGCTGGCACCACATGAGGTATGCTAGGGAGAGAGAGAAGGGGCTAGAGATTGCCACGGATCTGCAGAATCAAACCCCTACCAACACAATAGAAGCCAGTGACAAAGAAGTCCACTTATCACGCTTAATTTTATAGCTAACATGGCTATTAAAACTGCCTTTGTTTGGCATACCTGTAAATTCCTAATAAATTCTTAATAAAAGAAACCTACATTTAAAACCAATAACAAAGGAATGAGGGCCGGGATGGGAAGGGTGAATCTTTAGTAAAGCATGACTGACTGACTCTTCCTGAGACCTTGCTTTAAAAAGTTAAAGGAGTTTTTAGAAGTATAAAGCCCATAAGGATGAAGAGAATTGGGAAAGACACAAGAGCAAATTAGAGTCATCAACAACATTTTGGAAGCTAGAAAAGGAAAACAATAACCTACAAAGACCAAGAAAGTTGAAACCTAAACCTGACAGGGCGAAGCCATCAGGAAGCAAGCTGATAAAGACAGAAAGTAGAATAATGGTTGCCAAGAGCTAGGGAGGGGGAAATGGGGAGTTACTGCTTAATGGGTGCTGAGTCTCATTTGGAGATGATGAAAAAGTTCTGGAGATGAATAGTGGTGATTATTGCACACTAATGTACTTAATACCATGGAACTGTACACTTTAAAATGGTTGTAACAGTAAATTTTGTTATTATATTTTACCATAATTTAACAAAAAAAGCAGCAGCAAGTTGACTCATGCTGGAAAGATTTAGGTATCATAGGGACAGGGAAGACAAAACACAGGATGGGGCTGGAAACCATATGACTGGCTGAAAATTCTTGTTAAGTGGCCTCCCCCTGAAAACCGATCTTCTCCCTATCCCTGGTAAGAGTCTGGAGATGCACCTCTGGAGAGGGTGAGTAAGAGACCCCAATCTTAGGAACACAAGTCACAACTGAAGCAAGACAAAACGCCTTACTGAAAAAGAGAAGAATTATGTGAAATTCTGCTCAGAATGCAGAGGACTATCTCCCAGCAGAAAATGGAGATGACAGATTAATGTGTCCAACCATATTAAGAGCCGTTTCAGATTTGTTAAATAATTGTAAAAGAATTAATAGTAACAAGAAAAAAAATTTTAAACTGGGATAATTATCGGGAAAACCAAAATATAATTACAGTGAATTTTGTGACTCAGTTGTGAAAAATATTTGCATAGTCTTAATAAACACTAAACTACCCCCAAAATCTGATATCCTATAAAGAGAAGATGAGAAAAAGGAAAGTATGTACAAACGCTTGTGGGCACTAGAGAGATTAAGATAACTAATCATCATCCTTCTTAGATGGAAGTAGCTACCACCTAAAATGAAAACCCAACAAAAAGCAGAATAACTGACTTAGAAAAATGAAGACAAATATCAGAACAAATAACTAAAAGAACTGAAACGGACCACCTTGTAAAGATTGGTAATTGGAGGTGAAGAGAGATGGGGAACTGCTGTTTTCATAAGCTTTGTAATACAATTTGACTTTTTAAACCACACATGTACAAATATCACTTTAATTTTAAAATAAATACAAATCTAATTTAGAAAGGTAGCCAGAAGATTTTGTTTAAAAGATCTAAAATTGTCTACAGAGTATACATTTTTTTCAACTATCATTATTAATTTCTGTTAGTTCTTAGGACTTCCAGTAATAGTGAGGCCAATCATAATAAATGCCTTTCTTATAGTACAATTCATTAACTGATATGTCATTCACTAGAGGAATACTTTGGGAATGTAGCAATTCTAAAGCCTAACTGTTTAAAACCACTCCTTAAATGCCATATTTTCTTGCTTTCTCCCTAAGAATAGATATTTGGATATATTTTATAAAAGCTTACATTATTTGCAACTCTTGGGTCAAATCCAAATTTTGACATTTTGAATGACTAGTATTTGTAAACACCAGTGATAGGAGAGTTGATTTAAGTCTGAACGTCAAATGATACAAATGGACAAACTGAAAGGCTACCTCACATAAAAATACACACAGTAATAAATATGCAAAAGAAAACAGTAAACAATCTTATTATCTTATCTGCAAGAACTGCAGCAACTTTTTTTTTTGAGACAGGGTTTCACTCTTGTTGCCCAGGCTGGAGTGCAATGGCACGATCTTGGCTCACCACAACCTCCGCCTCCCAAGTTCAAGCAATTCTCCTGCCTCAGTCTCCTGAGTAGCTGGGATTACAGGTATATCCCACCACACCTGGCTAATTTTGTATTTTTAGTAGAGACAGGGTTTCTCCATGTTCGTCAGGCTGGTCTTGAACTTGCGACCTCATGTGAGGTCCACCCGCCTGGGCCTCCCAAAGTGCTGGGATTACAGGCCCGAGCCACCGCACCCGGCCGCAACTTTTTAAGTCCCATTCTTGTGGGCACAAATTCATCAACTAAATATAATCTAATTAACATACTTCTACACAGTCAAAACCAAGAACCTCATCCAGAAAAGGAAAATGCTTAAAAACACAAGATTAAAACCATGAGATTAAAACTACATCACAGTCTATTAAATTTTTTAAAAATTAATGAAGCTCTTTTCATGTAAAGATTAAAGCTATGAGGCCTTGGTTTCCTTTCACAGCAGTACTATTGGACTGTGTTGATCTATAACACAGAGTTGCTCGATTTCATGTGTGAACTATAAAACAAACTTGCAAATAAACAACTATTACAAAAGCTTAAAAACATTAAAATAATATTTGTCTTATTATTTACATTGCACACCCATGTAACGGGACAGAAATAGAGTCAGAGATACAGCAACCAAAAAAAATGCTAAGTATTTATCACTGAGTACCCATTATGTGTGGGAACATGACAGAAAGAAATGCATAAAAGATAAGACTCCTGCACTCAAGGAGTTTGAAATTTACTAGTGGAGGAGAGGGAGTAAGAAGTATGTTGTAGTAGGGCTGTGTCTTAGTGTTTTTTGTTGCTTATTACAGAATACCTAAAACTGAGCAATTTATAAGATATGAGATTCATTTCTTACAGTTATGGAAGCAGAGAAGCCCAAGGTTGAGGGGCCGTAGCTGGTGAGAGCCTTCTTGGCTGGTGGGGTCTCTCTGCAGAGTCCTGAGGCAGCAGAGGGCATCACATGGTGAAGCTGAGCGTGCTAGCTCTGGTCTCTCTTCCTCTTCTTATAAAGCTACCAGTCCTACTCCCGTGATAACCCATTAATCCATGAATGTATTAATCTATTCATGAGGGCAGAGTCCTCATGACCTAACCACTTCTTAAAGGCTTTTCCTCTCAATATTGCCACACTGGGGATTAAGTTTCAACATGAGTTTTGGAGGGGAAAAACATTCAAACCATAGCAGGCTGCCAATATTAAGACATTAAAACAATTCATGAACAATACAAAACAGAGAAATAACTAAGAACTAAACTGTGAAATTGTAAATTGAGAGAAGGGGAAGATAACAGAGGTCTTGAAAGAAGAAGTAGACACCGAACTGGGTCTAAAAGAATCTTTCAAATGCTATAAAAGCATTTGAAAAGATAAGTGATGTTAGGGAGAATGAGCACTCTCTCTCTCTAGATTTTGCTATATATTTAAATAATACGTATCAGGTCAGATGAGAAAAGGAAAGGAAAAAAAGAGAATACATATCAGTACTTCCCAAATTTATCAGCGTAACTGTATTTGTGATACTATTCTAAAATACTGGATAAATTCAAGAGACTACTAAAAGTAATTATAGTTTATGAAGGATCCAGGATCAAACCAATTAAGTGTTATAGAACCCAATTAAAACAAAATCAAATATAGTCTTTGGGGACATAGGAAAAAAAAAAAAAAACCCAACCAGACTTCTAGAACTCTTACTAACATTAAGACAATAAACTAAATTTTGAAACAATTCCCAGAAGTGTTAACGCTCAAAGTGACTCCTCCCCATGAAGAGAAATTTATGCAATACAAGCATGTCTTGCAAGCCAACTCAAATAGTGTTCGGGTAAAAATAAAAAACATCTGAAGACAACTTTACTGTCTCGTAATTTTTTAAAGCACTAGGAGAAATTTTAGGTTAGTATAAAACATTAAAGAAAACATGAAAATAAAATACAAGAAGAAAACTAATGAAACACTTCTGGAACAAGAAATGGTGGTCGGGGAAGGATTCCAATCAACCAAAGGTGAAAATAACACAAAAAAGACAAGGAACTCATGTGCAGAAACATTCTTGGAATCTGCATTGGAAACTAATCATACAAAGTAATCATCACAAAATGAGGTCCAATCTACTGGTTAAAAGCATAGAGAGCTTTTATGACATTTTTCCACGCAAACTCAATGTAGACTTTTCCTCCACTACAAATGCACAAAAGGTTTGTGTTGGTGCAATTTACCATGCCTATTCTCAGCCCTAGGATATTTTTGTACCCAATCTCAAATTGGAAATTAGATGCTATCTGTCCTCAAAATGTCGAGTTATTGGCAGAAACATAGTTCCGTGTCTAATAGAACTTATATGCTGTACTACAAGTCTTTTAAGTGGTATTCTTTTTTAGATGTAAGACCACCTATATAGCTAAAACAATAAATCGAAACTTGTGGAACACATTATTTGCTGATGTAATAAAGCAAAAATTTTCCCTAGTATGAGAATACCACCTTAGTGCTTATTTACCCTATTGCTAAACAGATTCTTATTATGTATATCCTTTATTTTACGGATTTGTATTTCAAGGTTACACAGCGAATCCTACTATTCCACCACAGTAAAAGCAGAGAAATGTTCCACAGAACTATATTTCCAAAACATTAAGCCAAAAGTTGACTACTACGAAAAAAAGTTCACACTTCCTTTGCTTCCATTTCCTCATTTGCTAATATGAGGTACCATGTGATATTCAGTTTTTAGAAACAAAAACTGGAAATCAGAAGAGGCCAAGTACATTGCCTAACACCTGTTATCCCAGCCCTTTGGGAGGCCAAGTTGGGAGGATCGCTGGAGGCCAGAAGTTTGAGATCAGCCAAAGCAATATATTGAGACTCAATCTCTACAAATACAAATAAATACAATACAATACAATACAATACAATACAATACAATACAATACAATACAATACAAAACAATACAAAACAAAACAAAACAGCCTAGCATGGTGGCATGCACCTGTAGTCAGTTCCTGTTACTAAGGGAGGCTGAGGTGGGAAGATCACTTGAGTCTAGGGGTTTGAGGCCGCACTGAGCTGTGATCACACCACTGTACTTCACCCTAGGTGACAGACTGAGACGCTATCTATGGGGGATTAGGCTTCTACCACCAGATACATAATTGTAAGCAACTTAAAAAGTGGGGAACTGGAAATAGCTGTCCATTTATTTCCATCAGGTTGTAATTCTACTTTGAGTAAGAAGGAAAAGTTATTTGTGTGTGTGTGTTTTTTTTTTTTTGAGACGGAGTCTCGCTCTGTCGCCCAGGCTGGAGTGCAGCCGCGCCATCTTGGCTCACTGCAAGCTCCGCCTCCCGGGTTCACGCCATTCTCCTGCCTCAGCCTCCCGAGGAGCTGGGACTACAGGCGCTCGCCACCACGCCCGGCTAATTTTTTTTGTATTTTAGTACAGACGGGTTTCACCGTGTTAGCCAGGATGGTCTCGATCTCCTGACCTTGTGATCCGCCCGTCTCGGCCTCCCAAAGTGCTGGGATTAAGGCGTGAGCCACCACGCCCGGCCTATTTGTGCTTTTAAAGTTATCATAATGCACATTTTATATTTAAAGCATACATTAAATAAAAAGAACATTATTACACTATAACAATCTAAGAGAAAAAATATATTTTTATAATGGGATACAACTGTTAACATAGCAGACTTAGGTTATTTTCCCTCTATAATGTATATAAATGTTCCTTGACTTGTGATGGGATTACATCCCAATAAACCTATTGTGATGCCAAAATACCAAAGGTAGAACCATTGTAAATCAAGGATCATCTGTACTTTGTTTTATTTGGTCTTCTTAAATAAACTCACTTCAGTCTCCTGGTTCTATGCTTTAAATTCCCTTAAAAACTTTTTATGTATTATTTCATTTAATTTAGTATTTTAGATGGAGTCTCACTCTGTCACCCAGGCTGGAGTGCACTGGCGTGATCTTGGCTCACGCAACCTCCACCTCCTGGGTTCAAGCAATTCTCCTGCCTCAGCTTCCCAAGTAGCTGGGATTACAGGTGCCTGCCACCACACTGCATTCATTTCCCTCATATTTATAATTACCAGACTGTATCTATTAATTAATTTGCTTGCTGCTTGTCTCACTCATCAGAATGAAAGCTCCATCAGGACAGAGATGTCTCCTGTTCTCTGTTGAATACTTAGCATCTTAAAAATTGTCAGATACATAGGCATGCAATAAACATTTTGTATTTTTCGTAGAAACGGGGTTTCACCATGTTGGACAGGCTGGTCTCAACTTCCTGACCTCAATTGATACACCCACCTCGGCCTCTCAAAGTGCTGGGATTACAAGCACGAGGTCCTGCGCCCAGCCAAATTTTAAAAATCTGTAAAAGCAATTTAATACTAATTTTCATTTGGGATTTAAAAAATAAAACCACTGGTGTTCTCATTTCTATCAAATGACTGAACTCTGCACCCCAGGGGTGATGTAGGGAATGAGAACCAACCCTTCCACTCTGCTTTCTTCTCCGAGCCATCATTCCCCATCTTACTCCTAGCACTGAAGGGGTAAGTGCAAAAATACTGTTCCACAACTTCGGCAGTTCCTACCAACTACTGCCCAGACTCCTCTCAACAGCCCAAAAGAATCTCCATTACCATCACGTAGAAGCTTGTGGTCTCTGGTGATAGACAGATGTACAAAGGAGAGTTGCTAATGCTCCTCTTCACACACCACACACAAGAGGCGACTGCATCACTTACTGGCAGCCATGCAATGGGGACTGTCAGTAGTAGGCAGAATTTTAAGATCCAAAATCCCTGCTCCATGATTTACATACCCTGTAAAATCTCTAGGACTATGAATATGATGGGATTTTACTTTCATGATCAGGCTAACTTTAAGAAAATGGGATTATCCAGCTGGATAATCCTGAACTAACCTCAAAAATCCTTCAAAGGTGGGTCTAGAAGACAGAAGTCAGAGAGATTGGTGTGTGAGAGATTAGACAAAAAGGATATTCTCCATAGCAGGCTTTCAAAATGGAGGGGGGGCATATGGCAAAGAATAAAGGCAACATCTATAAGCTGAGAGTGGCTCCCAGCTGACAGCCAACAAAGAAACAAGACGTCAGTCCTACAGCTGCAAGGAACTGAGTTCTGCCAATAATCTGTATGAGCTTAGAAGTGGATTCTTCGCCAGAGCCTATAGACAAGAAATCATCCCAGCTGACACCTTGATTTCAGCCTTGTGATATCCTGAGCAGAGAATCTAGCCACACTATATCCAGATTTTTGATGTATAGAACTGTGGGTGCCACTGAATTTATGGTAATTTGTTCTGTAGCAAATTAATAAGGGACTCCTTGTAGGGAAAGGCTGTAGGCGGCAGTGGTGGCAGCTGCTGCTGCTGCTGCTGAGATAATAGGTAGATTTCCTTCTAGCTTCAGCAACACCTCCAACAGGAAGACCAGAGGCAGACTATAAATTTGCCTGGAAACTAAAGAAAGGTCTCCATAATGGGGTACATAGCTTTGAAACCACACTGCATTCATTTCCCTCATATTTATAATTACCAGACTGTATGTATTAATTTGCTTGCTGTTCATCTCACTCATCATAGTGAAAGCTCCATCAGAACAGAGATTATGTCTCTTCTTCTCTGCGGAATACTTAGCACCTTAAAAAATGTCTGGCACATAGGCATGAAATAAATATTTGCTGGATAAGCTGCCATCAACCAAAAATCACAGTGGCTGGGTATGGTGGCTCATGCCTATAATCCCAGCACTGTGGGAGGTTGAGGTGGGAAGACTGCTTGAGCCTAGGAGTTTGACACCAGCCTGGGCAACCAGTGAGACCCTATCACTATAATAATAAAAAAAAAAAATTAAAAATTAAAAAAAATCACAGTAAACTGTGCTATATGTAAGATTTCTTAGAATAACTTCATTATCAACTGGAAAAGCTGCATTCAACAAAGTCCATTCTAATAAATGATGTCCCTTTAATACAAAAGATAGGTGTTGGCCGGGTGCAGTGTTTCACACCTGTAATACCAGCACTTTGGGAGGCCGAGGTGGGCAGATCACTTGAGGTCAGGAGTTCAAGACCAGCCTGGCCAACATTGTAAAACCCCGCCTCCACTAAAAATACAAAAATTAGCCAGGTGTGGTGGTGGGTGCCCATGAAACCCAGCTACTCAGGAGGCTGAGGCAGGAGACTTGCTTAAATCCAGGAGGTGGAGGTTTCAGTGAGCCGAGATCATGCCACTGTACTCCAGCCTGGATGAGAGAGGGAGGCTCCATCTCAAAAAAAAAAAAAAGGTGTTTCTCCATACAGTTGTTTCACACGTGCTTCCACAGATGTCTACGCTAATGCTGTCTAGTAAAGAATGCTTGTAACCTGGAAAATATATCAACAACAATAGAATAGTGTTTTAATAAACAATATGATAATGAAATCCCAACATTAACCAATTAAGATGGGGAATTTACTTTCAGGTGATACAGCCAATTCATCACCTCTTTCCACACAACCGTCCACACCCTCCAGAGTTCAAGAATCCTGATATGCTTGAAGAAACTGAGAACCAGAAAAATCTCCAGATGAGCAGTGGAGCAGAGGAGTGTAGTGATTTCTACAGTGAATCACATGTACATCTAATTTGTTTGTTATGCTAAACTGAATGTTGCCCAAAATTAAGTGTAAAAGTCCTAATATAATGCAAAAGAAATATTTTAACAATTATACCTTCTACTAAATACAATTTCTGGCACTTTCAAGAGCAGGTAACAGCAAGAGATATCTAATTCTCTTTTGATACATCTCTTCTGCTAGAAACAATTACTTCTATTCCAAACTTCAACATGGTACATTCCAAAATGATTCATTGGTTGGTTGGGAGTCACAAATGTCTTTCTACCCCAACAGAATTACTGTTACAAATGGCAGTTAGGTGCCATGAGCAGTCTGTACTTCAGGTACATTACAGAGCTTTGTATCCTGGCAATTACACTATGTACTTATTTATATCTTGTCTCATTCTTTCAAGGGGGGAGGGGGAAGGTTGTAATCATCATATGTAGCAATTTAATGATTTTTTTTTTTAAGGATTGCAATTCCTAAACAAGTCTTTTTTCAACAGAAAAGTTCATCTTAAATTGGGACCATCTCAATTCAGCTTGAAAAGAAGGTAGGGAAAACACATACATTCCCCTTATTCTTTAAAATTAATTTTATAATGTACAGAACAACAAAGTACTATCATGCATAATCCACAGAAAAGTAGAATGATTTAATCACCACAAATTCAAAGAACTTCCGAAAATGTGTTCAGAATTAAGGGACAAAATTTGTTTTAAGGATAACAAAAAACACAAGTAAACCATTAATATATTCATTCCTCCCCATCCACCAAAAGTAAAAGAACTTCACATCTGTGACCAGTGTTGGTTCATATCTTTGTATATGACTCACAAAACTATTCCTCAAAATTATTCCCTATACCTATTATATATAATCACATTTCCTCAAAGTTGGATCTAAAAGGGGTAGAATTCTTCCTTTTATAGACAGTTCATATATAAAAGATCACAGTCTAATTCACGTTTAAGCCTATATCTACAAATTTTATCTACTGAATTATTATCATCGAATTAAATAAGCCTGCTAAGACTCAATCATAAGACCAGACTCATAATCAAAAGAATGTTCTAATAGATACTATATTTGAAAGCTAAGAATGTATTTTCCTTATCATTGTTAGGCGCCCTGACCATATTTTCATTTACTAATTTAAATTCTAGATAAAGGCCGGGCGCGGTGGCTCAAGCCTGTAATCCCAGCACTTTGGGAGGCCGAGACGGGCGGATCACAAGGTCAGGAGATAGAGACCATTCTGGCTAACATGGTGAAACCCCGTCTCTACTTAAAAAAAAACACACAAAAAACTAGCTGGGCGAGGTGGCGGGCGCCTGTAGTCCCAGCTACTCGGGAGGCTGAGGCAGGAGAATGGCGTAAACCCAGGAGGCGGAGCTTGCAGTGAGCTGAGATTCAGACACTGCACTCCAGCCTGGGCAACAGAGCAAGACTCCGCCTCTAAAAAAAAAAAAAAAAATTCTAGATAAAACTTCCTAACACACTGAGAAAGTATTTTATCAATTCCTCTCTATTCTCACTGCCAATTCCTCTTCCTCTGCCAAACCTCGGTGTTCCCCACTTTAGGATGCATGGTATGTATACCCACTTTAGGTAGAATGTATATAATAACCAATCATGTCATGAGAAAGCTAATAGCTTTTCAATCCCTCAAGCCTTCTAATTACAAGATCTTAGTTTCTTCATGTCATTTACTGTTGTTTTTTTTGTTTTGTTTTTTGTTATTTTTTTCTGGGCAGATTTAGGCTCAGAGAATTTAACAGGTAACAGCATCTACCTAAAAGTTAATAGCATTATTTTGTTGTTATTTTAATGTTGCCATTGCCAACTATTCAAAGCCAGTGATACTAGTTTTCCATTTACAGTACTGATATAAAATTTCTCTTTAAATAAATGTATTTAAGGAAAAGAGTCATTTAAAGATATTAAGGAAATAACTGAATCTTGGAATGGCCCTCAAAAAAAACTGAAGTGTCAGAAACACTACTCTGACCAGAACTGTGGCCATTTTAAACTCAATTTTTTCTCCACATTTTCCGGCTTATTTGATGACCCCAAATTCTAAACTAAGCTCCAGATTCCAACTTGGGATACTGTACCAGCACATCAAATTCAACACCCTTTTCTTTGGGGTCACCCCTCACCCCCACCCTACTCCAACCTCACCATCAAAACCTAGCTAAATTCTCCTATATAACCATTCACACAATCTAAACATCTAGAAGCTACCTGTGATTCATCCCTCTCCATTCACTGAATTCCAGAATTTACCAGCTCATTCGTTCCACAAATAAAATCATGCATGCAAATAAAATCATGTTATTTTAGAATGTTGTTTCTTAAAAACTTTCACACTCTATGAGAGGAGATATGTAGCCTTGTGGACGCTTTCTCCAAAATTGGAGGGTGGAGGGCAGAGGGGAAGGCATGAGATGGGACGGATTTGAAAAGGAATGCCCTAAAATATTAACAGGGGTCATTTCTACATGGTACATGGTAGAAACAAGTAAGTTCCATCTGCTCCATATTTTCCTGTAACTTTGTATGTTTTCTATATTTTTATCATCAAGAAAAAAATACATTCCAAAAAGTGGTCCCATCTGGACTCATGTCTCAATTCCTGTTCAAGCATCCTAGTTCAACTCTCTTTAAATCCTCCTGCCTGTCCTCTAAATTGACCTTTGCAAAGGTCACTGTCCAATACATTATACACACAATTGCCTGAATAATACTCCTGAAAAGTCTTCACTAGGTTACACTTCTAGTCAACAATCTTTAATAGTTTCCTATTGCCTATAATCGTAAGAGTTGCCTACTCTGCCAGCTTTTAGGCACTTACCTAGCCCCAATTCTACCATTATTATTATAATGATACATTTTCATAGTATCTAGTATCTAGTATCTAGATACATTTTCATAGTATCTAGTATCTAGTATCTAGATACATTTTCATAGTATCTAGAATCAAACTGCTCAAGTAATATTTCCATCATTTACCAGCTGTGTCATCCTACAAAAGTAATTTAACCTCCAGATACCTTGGCTAAGCATTTGTAAAAAGAGGGCTAATAATACCTCATAAAGTTGTTATAAGCATCAAGTGTGTAATAAAGGGACTAGTACATAATAGAAGCTCAATAAACAATAGTGTTATTATTCCTTTATAATCCTACACACAATCTCAGCTCAAGGCTGGTTTACCCACTATCACAAATACACCTGACTTTATGTGCTTGGCTCACAGTGCTTCCCATGCCCTGAATAACTTCTGCCAATCCTCTACTTCTTCAAGCTCCAGCAGCTTTCTGAAACGTGCACAGGCCAGACTTCCCCTACTTCTCATATTCTTTCCAGGGGTGTCCAGTCTTTTGGCTTCCCTGGGCCACACTGGAAGAAGAACTGTCCTGACCACACATAAAATACACTAACAAGAGCTGATGAGCTAAAAGGAAAAGAAAAGAAAAGAAAATAAACAACAACAACAAAAAACCCCAAAAACCCTCATAATGGTTTAAGAAAGTTTACAAATTTGTGTTGGGCCGTATTCAAAGCCATTGTGGGCTGCATGAACTGCAGGTTGGACAAGCTGGCTCTACACCTTATGGCTCTTGTGGCAGGTGAATTAATACTCAACTCATCTCAAAACCTGCAGAATTTGAAATTCTCTGTCTCAGCCTCTACCAGACTATTAGCAGTCTGAGGACAGTCATTGTGCCTTAGACTTTTATCCCTTGATACATTAATTCCTTGTATAGAATAGATCCACAACATAAAATTATTGTTTTGCATATTTTAGTCTTTCCTTTCCAACTAGACTGCAATCTTCCCATCAGGGCTAACTTAAGTCTTCTCTGTAATCCTAAAAACACATAGTATAATGCTACTGGCCCACTCTACATTCAGAAAAATAGCACTTTAGTTGATAAATCTCACATAAAAATACATGAGAGAAGATAGCAAGTTTCTACTATAAAAGTTAATGTACACATCAAAAAAATCTGAAAAAACAAAAGGTCTGATATAGATATTGGTAGAATTATCTTTTTCCTGGAATAACAGTTAAACTCTCATAATCACCTTACCATTTGATACATCTACTAGCGGAACACAGCAGACTTACCAGATCAGACTACTACTCTGCTCAAAACTCTCCAAGGACTTTCTATCTCACCCAAGTAAAAGTATTTACAATGGCTGGGCCCCTTGTTCTCTCTGCAGTTCCTTGAATACAGTAAGAATACAGTAAGAAACAAATTAGCTCAGCTAGAGCTTTTACACTTGCTTTTCCCTCTCGTGAAATGTTTTCTCCCAAATATCTACAGGGCTCACTCTCCCATGCTCTTCAGGCAACCTCAGGAGAAACCCCTTTCCTTATCATCTGCTATGGTCTGAATGTTGGCATCCCCCTAAAATTTAATGTTAAAACCTAATACCCAACACAACGGTATTAAGCAGTAGGGCCTTTGGGGAAGTGAGGAAGTCAAGACGGCTCTGCTCTCATGAATGGGATTGGTGCCCTTATAAAAGAGGTTGAAGGGAGCTGTCTTGCCCCCTCTATCATGTGAGGATACAGCAAGAGGCGTCATCTATGAAGCCGAAAGTACACCTTTACCAGGCACTGAATCTACCGGTCACTTGACCTTGAACTTTCCAGCCTCCAGAACTATGAGAAATAAATCTCTGTTATGTATAAGCTATCCAGTCTAAGGTATTTTGTTGTATTAGCCCGAATGAACTAAGACGCTAAGAGCACTAAGCTCACCCCACATTCCAACCCTTTCACCAGCTCTTTCTTCATAGTGCTTATTACTACTATCTGTTTATTGTCTCTTTCTAAACACCAGTCTGTAAGCTACATGAGTGCAGGAACTTTGCTTTGTTCACTGCTATGGCCCCAGTCCCCAGTACAGACAACAGGGCCCAATAGTCAATAAAGATCTGTTGTATGAAGAAATGAATCTAGGTTGAATTAATTGACTCTAGAACATTCTATCTTTAATTTTATTTAATATCATCCATTTTATATCTTTGCTTCCTCATTTCCTCATTCATACATTTGGAATAATACCTAAACCTTGCAGGAGATGTAAAGATTAAGAGAGTGTGTGTAACTTAGAGTAGCATCTAGCACACAGAATTGTCCTCTGTTACCTATTGTTGTCAATTTCAGCCACTTAGATCCAATTATATTCTTAGATATAAATGTATGATTCCTATTTGTTATGCCCTAAACAATGATTTTTGTAGGCAAATGGTAAAGACAACTAATATTTTCTCTAACCAAAAGTTACCTTAGGCAAAAAGCTACAAAGTATAGAGTGTTTCCTAATAATGATAAAACTACTCATATAACCGCAAGTTAGAATTGTTATACACTATTATTGTAAGTGAAAACGTTTGGTTTATACATCTGATCTGAAGCCTGTAAGAGCTCTACCAAACCCAAACTAGGTTGCTGTTTTGACTTTAGCTGGAAACTTCAAAAATATGTAGATACACATATTTTATCATTCACAGGCTCCTTTCTATTGCAATGGATTTGTTCACAGACTACAAGCTTTTTGGTTTTTTGTTTTTGTTTTTGTTTTTTTTGAGATGGAGTCTCGCTCTGTTGCCAGACTGGAGTGCAGTGGCGCAATCTCAGCTCACTGCAACCTCTGCCTCACCAGTTCAAGCGATTCTCTTGCCCCAGCCTCCCGAGTAACTGGGATTACAGGCGCCCACCGGCTAATTTTTTGTATTTTTAGTAGAGACGGGGTTTCCCCATGTTAGCCAGGATGGTCTCGATCTCCTGACCTCGTGATCTGCCCGCCTCAGTCTCCCACAGTGCTGGGATTACAGGCGTGAGCCCCCATGCCTGGCCAGACTACAAGCTTTAAGTGTAAATCCATGACAATATGTTTTACAACAGAGTTTTGACCATTTATCCAAAAAACACACTAAAACTTAAAAAAAAAAATAGTATTATCATAAGGTAAATATTAATGTTTAATCAGAAAGCTAAATGTAAGTTAAACTACTTGGCCTCCAAATCTGGCATACTATGAATTAATTGATTCTATTGTAGGAAACACTCTATACTTTGTAGCTTTTTGCCTAAGGTAACTTTTGGTTAGAGAAGATATTAGTTGTCTTTACCATTTGCCTACAAAAATCGTTGTTTCAATTAAGCACTATGTTTTTTCTTTTTCTTTTTTTGAGAGTCTTGCTGTCATTCAGGCTGGAGTGCAATGGCACTATCAGAGTTCACAAAGCCTCTATCTCCTAGGCTCAAGCAATCCTCCCTCATGAGCCTCCCAAGTAGCTACAACTACAGGTGTGCACCACCGCAGTCAGCTAATTTTTGTTTTGGTGGTTGTTGCTATTTTGTAGAGACAGTATCTCGCTATGTTGTCCAAGCCAGTCTTAAACTCCTGGCCTCGAATTATCCTCCTGCCTCAGCCTCCCAAACTGTTAAGCATTATTCTGCAATACTCCTAAAATTTAGACTTTTATTATAGTCTCCATTTTTTAAATACTCCATTCTAGAGAACTACCCAAACAATCTAGACTGTGTTTATCATGCAAGCTACAGCATAGCTAATCAAAAGGTATTAGTGGATGTATCCCTACAACATATATTGAAGCACAGACATGAGAAAATAATCAATGGAATTTCTAATGGTAAATAAGCCAAAACTAGCAGCTAAATGTTAGGCCCACCAGGCATGAGTAAGCTGAGTATATTCCAAGTTTAGTTTTGTCCTCTTAAGTTTCCAATAATTTGAATCAATAGGTTTGTTTCATAACACATCACTTACAGTTCTAAGCACTATAATACTTAGCAAGCATTTATTTAGCATTTATAAATGCTATTTCTGATTAGCCACTTTTGGCCAAAAGTATGTGTTCTGGGATGAGGAAAACAATAAATGCCGAAAATCTCCTGTTCATCACTGTTCTTCAGCTCCCAAGAAACATTTCAGTGTGTAGGAGATTTAGTCCTCATATCAATACCAGGGAATACTGAATTAAAACCTAGAAGTAGCCAGGCGAGGTGGCTCATGCCTGTAAACCGAGCACTTTGGGAGGCCAAGGCGGGTGGATCTGAGGTCAGGAGTTCGAGATCAGCCTGGCCAACATGGTGAAACTCCGTCTCTACTAAAAATTTAAAAAGTAGCTGGGCATGGTGGTGGGCGTCTGTAATCCCAGCTACTCAGGAGGTTGAGACAGGGGAATCACTTGAACCTGGGAGGTGAAGGTTGCAGTAAGCCAACAGCGCACCATTGCACTCCAGCCTAGGCAACAAGAGCAAAACTCCATCTCAAAAACAAAACAAAACAAAAACCTAGAAGCAACAGGCTAGTGTAGGAGAACTTACTCAGGTGCTGTGAGATAAAACACACGGTCAGCACTTACAAGATCCTGAGAGTGAATGCCTCCTTAAATTTTAAGTCCTACATGCCTCCTTGACTCACTCTGGCCTTAGGTAGAGCCAGGAATGTTATTAAACATTCTGCAATGCACAGGACAGTCTCCCACAACAAAGAAGTATCTGACTCAAAATGTCAATAATGCTAACATTTAGAAGCCCTAGTTTAAAAGAAAGAAGTGAGTTAGAATTCCAGCTCCACAACTCATTAGCTAAATGAACTTCAGCAAATTATATAACCTCTCTGAGACAGTTTCTTCATGTATAAAATGGATATCATGCTTATACTGAAAGACTGCTAGGAGGAAAAACTCAGACAGAAGCCCTAGGCACAGGGTAGACACTCTACAAATGTTAGTTACCATTCTTCAGAGTAAAATCTCCATCACAGAGCTCTGGCCCTCTCAAAGATGTATTTTTAAGTTATTATGGTACTATAATTATTTTCTATACCGCCTATCAAAATTTAAGGAACTTGTAGAGTCCTTACCTTATTGGACTTTGTAGCCTCAGCCTCTACCACAAATGGACAAATAAATTCTAAGCACCTACCCATTACAATAAGGTATATATTGCATTGTGCAACATTGCCGAACATAAGAAAACATAATTCTTGCCCTGGAAAAATTCTGAAAAGAAGCCTAACAAGAAAACAAAACATACAGATAGATTTAACACAGAGAAGGCACTCAAAAAACTCATGGATTGATGAGTAAAATTCACGTAAATAGCTGAGGCCACAACTGAATACTAATGGAATGCAGACGAAATAGTATTAAAGATATTTAATCAGGGAAAAGGCATATTTTAAATCAACATAATCCTATGTATATGCAGCTAGTATTTTCTTTTTTTTTTTTTTTTTTTGAGACGGAGTCTCGCTCTGTCACCCAGGCTGGAGTGCAGTGGCCGGATCTCAGCTCACTGCAAGCTCCGCCTCCCGGGTTCACGCCATTCTCAGCTCACTGCAAGCTCCGCCTCCCGGGTTCACGCCATTCTCCTGCCTCTGCCTCCCGAGTAGCTGGGACTACAGGCGCCGCCACCTCACCCGGCT
>NW_016811567.1:410512-430364 GCF_001698545.2 Rhinopithecus bieti | reverse complement strand
TCTCGCTCTGTCACCCAGGCTGGAGTGCAGTGGCCGGATCTCAGCTCACTGCAAGCTCCGCCTCCCGGGTTCACGCCATTCTCAGCTCACTGCAAGCTCCGCCTCCCGGGTTCACGCCATTCTCCTGCCTCAGCCTCCCGAGTAGCTGGGACTACAGGCGCCGCCACCTCACCCGGCTAGTTTTTTTTTTTTTTTGTATTTTAGTAGAGACGGGGTTTCACCGTGTTAGCCAGGATGTTCTCGATCTCCTGACCTTGTGATCCGCCCGTCTCGGCCTCCCAAAGTGCTGGGATTACAGGCTTGAGCCACCGCGCCCGGCCGCAGCTAGTATTTTCTAAAGGGAATGAAAGTACACTTAACAAACTAACATCAAAATGACAAGTACTATCATTTGTCATTTTAGCAATATTTAGCTAAATTTCTTTTTTGTTTTGTTTTTTTGAGGCAGAGTTTCGCTCTTGTTGCCCAGGCTGGAATGCAATGGTGCGATCTCAACTTATCACAACACCTGCCTGCTGGGTTCGAGTGATTCTCCTGCCTCAGCCTCCCGAGTGGCTGGGATTACAGGCATGCGCCACTATGTCCAGCTAATTTTTGTATTTTTAGTAGAGACATGGTCTCTCTATGTTGGTCAGGCTGGTCTCGAACTCCCGACCTCAGGTGATCCACCCGCGTTGGCCTCCCAAAGTGCTGGGATTATAGGCATGAGCCATCGTGCCCGGCCGCTAAATCTCTTAATTCAGATGATGGCAGCACATTTTAACAGGTTCAAAGGGCATTTTAAGCAATTTTTAAAACCACACTAAATTTTAATGGGAGCTTATCAAATCCCTGACATCCACAATCCATAAATCGTCTAAGACAAAATAAGACCAAAAGGGCTGATGCCCAAATGTCTGAATACTTTGCTGAAAAGGCTGAGCTCAAGCATACCCAAAGTGTGTTAGAAGCAACTTTTAAAATGCACAAATGTAACAATTATTTTTAAACCAACAATTTTAGGAAAATAGCAGTTCCTATCTAAAGCTTTTATAAATATAAGACACTGGCTTTGCAAATGTCAGCGGAGTTTTAAGATCTCTTTCTAAAGCAATAGTCTCTCTGTTTTGCCTGGTATCTTAATATGCCTTTAGTTTCAAAACTTAATTTGCCAACACTATTCCTCTCAAAACCTCAGGAATTCCATTACTAGTTTTAAACTAAATTAAAGGAAAATAGACACATTCAACCCATGGCAGAAGTATGCACAAAGTGTTTGTTGATGCTCATAAATAGGCTGAGAAATTTAGACACATCTGAAGGACAATGGCTGTACAGTCAAGTCTGTTTTGCTCCACCATGGAACCAAATAGAGAATTATTGCTACCAAGTGAGACCAGCACTAGATACCTCTAAACTAAGTGGGCTGTAACAGACAGAACATTATCTTCAAGTTAGAGTTTTTGTGTATGTTTTCACTTTAGGGAAGAATAGAATATCCCTAAAAAAAATCCATATGGAGCCAAGTTATCCTGTCTCCCAAAACAATCCTTAAAGTGACTTCAACAGTAACCAGTCACTTGCCCCCTAAAAAATATGAGATTTTTTAAAAAAGGAATAAACTATGCTTAGCATACAGATGGTTCTTTGTCTTATCCCTAGAAATCTTCTTTTCCATTCCATTTCCCTTTTCTCAGATTCCATAAATCTTCCTGACAATTACAGCCATTTCTACTTTTCTTCCTTTTCTATTATCTCCTTCAAGACCTGATTCATCTCAACTCACCTGAATCACAGGTATCAAGATCCCCTGGGTGGAACTAGTAACTATTTTCCCATTTCCCTGTTACTCCATTTTATATGACTCAATGGAAATACAGATTCATAATTCTAAATTACTTTTTTTTGTTTCTCTGTCTTGTTTTAAACTCTCCATTTCCTCTACCCCTAGCCTCTGGCCAAATTCTTTTTTAAACACAATTCATTCACAAGATACAGGTTATCTACATAAAGTAAATTACAGTGACTGCTAGTAATGAAAGTAATACATTTTTGATGAAGTAAACAAGTGAAAGCTAGTTGTTTGTACAAGAGTGATCAGTGCTTGCAACCACATAATAAAAATAGAGAAAATAAATCTAATTATAAACAGCATATAACCAAACTAGTAATATTTTTTGCAGAGTACCTTATAAAACTAACATTCTATCTTTAGAAATGAATACATGAAGAACAATTCAGAAATATTTATCAAAAATGCTAATGTATATCCACTGGCACAGAAATTCTACTTCTAATTTTAAAGTACTGATATATATTTGCACGGGCAAAATATGTATACAATATTCATTAAATCATTATTTTAAAAGCCAAACACAGGCCCAGCACTGTGGCTCACACCTGTAAACCCAGTAGTCGGGAACGTGAAGATAAGAGTCCTTGAGGTCAGGTGCTTGAGACCAGCGTGGACAACACAGTGAGTGCCCGTCTCTACAATAAAATTTTAAAAACTTAGCTGGAAATGGAGGTATGTACCTGTACACCTGTAGTCCTACCTACTTGGAAGGCTGAGTCAGAATGATCGCTTGAGCCCAAGAGTTCAAGACCGTGGTGAGCTATGATTGTGACACTGCACTTTAGCCTGGGTACCTGTCTTCAAAAAAAAAGCGGAAGAAACATACCAAAAATAAGAAACAAACTTAATGTCCACCAAAAAGGGAATTTATAGTACATTCCGTTCGATGGATACTATACAGCCATTAAAAAACGATGTATGGGCCAGGCGCGGTGGCTTACGACTATTAATCTTAGCACTCTGAAAGGCCGAGGTGGGCAGATTGCTGGAGCTCAGGTATTTGAGAGCAGCCTGGGCAACATGGCAAAACCTCGTCTTTATAAAAAATACAAAAAATCAGCCAAGCAGGTGGCTTGTGCCTGTGGTCCCAGCTACTTCAAGGGCTGAGGTGGGAGGATCGCTTGAGTCCAGGAGGTCAAGGCTGCAATGAGCCAAGATTACACCACTGCACTCCAGCCAGGGTGACAGAGCAAGAGAGATCCTGTCTCAAAATAAAAAAAAAAGAAAAAGAATGTGGTTATAAATGTAGGAAGACAAAGTGCTATAAACAGCAACTGCCTCGGGGTATGGGACCTAGTAGACAGAAAGGTAGGAAAAAAGACTTGCTTTTCACAATAAGCCCTTTTGTATCTTTAAATTTTAGATCATGTACACATACTAAACTTTTGTTAAAATGAGTAATTTTTAAAACAGCAGAAGAATTTAGGACATTCTCTCAGATCTTCTAATCCATAAATAGTTCTACTCTTCTATCTCTAGGCACTTTTAATTTAGACTGAAAATCTAGACTACTAGAGGTTACCAATAACCACAGGTAAAGGACTTATTTCTTCTTTAGTGAAAAGTATAACTATGGCAACTTTGCATCAACCAAAACAAAGCATAAGAAGTCAAGAAATAAATGAAGAATGTATCTTACCCTAAGCAATCTGTTTACAAAAATGACACTGAATACAATACAATTTTGTTAGCACTCTACAAACTGTGCTTCACCAAAAGAAAAAACTATCTGGCTGAAATTTCTGGTTATGGTCTAGATCTCAAATGGCTACATACACCAGAAATATTTTGTAAAGAACCTAAGAAGTGCTAAAATCATTTGAATCCAAAAGGCACTTAAAAACAAGAGAAGGAGGAGGACAAAAACTTGGGCAAAAGTTTCAAATGAAAAAAAAAAAAAAAAACCCACACATTTTTAAGGTACTTTTCTAAAGGAATTTTTCTTTTTAGCTCTTAAATTCCAAATAAGCTGAATGCTATAATCCCTCAATTAGTCATTAAAACTCAAGAAATTTAAAGAAACACTTCATCTCTTTTTCAAGCTAATTTTTAAATGTTGCTATTCAATATGATTTTTGTTTTTGCTATTAGATAAAGAACTATTAATCTGATAGCAGCCAACACTACTCAGGTCCCCTCTTCTTTCTCAGATTCAAACAATCTGATTACAAAACTACAAAGCAAATTCTTGAAATGGGGAAAATACATAACGGTAACATTATAAAGAGTAGTGTATTTTTTGTTAAAATCCTTTTAGTGTGTCTCTTGTTAACAACGTTATGACTTGGCCATCTGAACATACTGCTACATCAGTATGTTTTAGACTTGATGACCTATTTTTTTTTAATCAAACTATATAGCCCAAAGGTTTGTTGTCAAAATCAATTACAGTCTCGAGGTATAGAATATACCTCAGCAAAAAAAAGATGTTAGCTGGCATATCAAAAAATCAGTATATTCATTTGCCAGATTCAAACATTCAGGCTAATGACCCCCCAAAACGCCAAAAAAAAAACAAAAAAAAAAACACAAAAAACTCCCCAAAAGGTATAGTTAAGAAAATAGGATGTAAAAAACACCTCAGAATATGTGGTATTTACATATCTTGACAATTACAAAGAAAAAGGACAAGAATGTCACCAACTTTTCTTTTCTTTTTTCTTTTTTTTTTTTTTTGAGATGGAGTCTTGCTCTGTTACCCAGGCTGGAGTGCAACGGCGCGGTCTTGGCTCACCGCAATTTCCACCTCCCAGGTTCAAGCGATTCTCCTGCCTCAGTCTGCTGAGTAGCTGGGACTACAGGCACATGCCAACACACCCAGCCAATCTTTGTATTTTTAATAGAGACAGGGTTTCACCATGTTGGCCAGGATGGTCTCAAACTCCTGACCTCATGATCCGCCCGCCTCGGCCTCCCAAAGTGCTGGATTACAGGCGTGAGCCAGCACACCCGGCTAATTTTCATTTTTTAACTGTAATTTTATATTTATTGGTAAACTACTAGAGCTCAAGGGCGACTTAGGTATTTCATACATTTGATTAATGAGTACTGTTAATAATTATATCAAAGTCAAGGATTCACAACTATAAACAACAACAACAACAAAATTTAAACTCATTTAAAGACAGTGAGTCCAGGACCACCTAACTTAGAACTAGTAGTTTCTCAAGTTATTTTGGAGATTTAAAAATAGCCTGACAGCCTTATATACTATCTGAAATATAGTTTCATATACAACCAAAACAACCAAATTTCTTTTTTTGGACAGGAAATAAAACTCAATATGGTTTACTCGAAAATATAAAAGTCTGATATGCCATAGGGAAAAAAAAACCTCAATGTGCTAATGTCAGTTATCACATGATGATTAGCAGCCCTGGTTGGGGTTACAGCCATCATTAATAAAAACAGAAAATCCAATAAATAATAAAGGTATTTTGGCCGGGCGCAGTGGCTCACACCTGTAATCCCAGCACTTTGGGAGGCCGAGGTGGGTGGATCACAAAGTCAAGAGATAGAGACCCTTCTGGCCAACATGGTGAAACTCTGTCTCTACCAAAACTACAAAAATTAGCTGGGCATGGTGGCACGCACCTGTAGTCCCAGCTTCTCGGCAGGCTGAGGCAGGAGAATCGCTTGAACTCAGGAGGCAGAGGTTGCAGTGAGTCGAGATTGTGCCACTGCACTCCAGCCTGGTGACAGAGTGAGACTCCATCTCAAAAATAATAATAATAAATGTATTTTATTTTGTAGAAAACTTTTGGATGCCAGCATCTGAAAATTAGTGAAAATAGAGTAATTTCATTTTTTTTCCAAATGTTCTAGGAAAGCAAAACACCAACTAAAAACACACACCAGGCTCTAAGTACAGACAAAACAGTTAAGTTTAATCAGGAAAAACATTTGTGTGTGCTAGATGAGAAGGACAGAAAGATACCAAAGAACTACAAATATATATGTGTGTGTGTGTGTGTGTATGTATGCATGTTTGTATATGTGTGTGTATATATATTCCTTTTCTTTAAACCCTAATGGCTCAATTGATACCTCATGAAATAAGTAATGACATCAAGATGACTGATCAGATCCCAAACTTAAGGAAATCTAACAGGACGAAGAGTAAAGTTTATGTCTGTGCTCTCCACACTCCATTTCTGCCCTTTACATTCTTTCATTTCAGAATGACCTCAGTAGTTTATAACTAAAGGTCTTAGCCATAACTCTCAAAAGACATAGTTAATACAAAACAAATAATTATAAGCTTAATTTTTTTTCTGAGACAGGGTTACTCAGGCTGGAATCCAGTGGCGCGATCATGGTTCACTGCAGCCTTGACCTCCAGGGCTCAAGCACCTTAGTCTCCTGAGTAGCTGGGACTACAGGTGTACACCACCACACCCCAGGTAATTTTTTGTATTTTTGTAGAGATGGGATTTCACCATGTTGCCCAGGCTGGTCTCGAACTCCTGAGCTCAAGCAATCCTCCCACCTCAGCCTCCAAAAGTGCTGGGATTATAGGCAGAAGCCATCTAACCAAGCCTTATAAGCTTAATTTTTATCTTGGAATGTACCCTCATTTTTCTCACACAGAGTTGGTGCAAAAAAAGAACCAAGGAGCAAAATGAAGCCAGTATCTAAGATGTGGGACAACTTACAGAACTCTATCCCAAACACTACCTGAAGTCCACTCAAGATTACCTATTGACTGAGTAAATCAGATTCCCTAAAAGGCATCAAACACCTGCACAGAAGGTAAGAGTACATGCTATATTTGAACCTATACAGATCTAGGTAAAAATCCTGGGGCTCCATTATTATCACCTGCCTGACCTTGGGAAGGTTACTTAACTCTCTGAAGTCTCAGTTTTTTCATCTATAAAATGGAAAGAGGAATAATAATTCAGTAGAAACTCTTTAACAGACTTCTACTGTATCAAACTTACAAAAATAAAGCTCTCCAATCCCTCCATAAATCACTCCCTAATGCCCAACACAGGCTCATCACCTACACCTAGTAGTCTTCTAAGGAGACCACTTTCTTAACGTGTCCCTACCCTTCTGCACTTAATGTTTAATAAGAGCCAGCTGTCCGTTCCCAAACCAGTTTATACCAACTGTACTTGTTACTGTAATTATGTAATGTAAGATCATATGAACTGAATTATGAGGAAAAAGAGGTTGTTTCTGTGAAAATTATGTTGAAAAGTTCAAAAAGATTCAGCAGCTAGTATTTTTTAAAGTTATTATGGAATTAGGTGTATGTCAAAACAGCTTTAAGTAGGAGGAAAAGCATGAAAACGTAGAAGGATTTTAGATACAAGTATACCTCAAAGATATTGCAGTTCTGTTCCAGACCACAGCAATAAAGCAAATTTTGCAGTAAAGCAAGTCACAAATTTTTTGGTTTCCCAGGGCATACAAAAGTTATGTTTACACTGTACCATAGACTATTAAGTGTGCAATAACATTATGGCTAAAAAAAACACACATACCTTAATTTTAAAATACTTTATTACTAAAAAATGCTAATGATCATCTGAGCCTTCAGCAAGTGGTCATCTTTTTGCTAGTGCAGGGTTTTGTCTCAAGGTTACAGCTGCTGACTGATCAGAGTGGTGGTTGCTAAAGGCTGAGGTGGCTGCGGCAATTTCTTAAGGCAACAATCACTTGCCGCGTCAAATGACTTTTCCTTTCACAAAAGGTTTCTCTGTAGCATGTGGTGCTAATTTACTGCATTTTACCCACAATAGAACTTCTTTCAAAATTGGAGTCGTCAATCCTCTCAAACCCTGCCACTGCTTTATCAACTCAATTTATGTAATATTCTAAACCTTTTGTTACCACTTTAACAATGTTCCCAAAATCTTCATCAGGAGTAGATTCCATCTCAGAGACTATTATTTGCTCATTCCTAAGAACCAATTCCTTGTCCATTAAAGTTTGACCATGAGATTGCAGCAATTCAGTCACATCCTCAGGCTCTAGTTCTAATTCTAATCCTTTTACAATGTTCACCATATATGCTGTTACTTCCTCCACCGAAGTCTTCAATCTCTCAAAGAGATCTATGAGAGCTGGAATCAACTTCTTCCAAACTCCTGCTACTGTTGATATTTTTATCTCCGCCCATAAATCACAAGGGCAGACACAAGGTCGACATTAAGATGTTCTTAATGACATCTGGAATGGTGAATCCTTTCCAGAAGGTTTTCAATTTACTTTGCAGAGATCCATCAGAAGAATCACTACCTATGGCACCTATAGTGTTACAAAATAGTATTTCTTAAACAGTAAGACTTGAAAGTCAAAATTACTCCTCAATCTATGGACTACAAGAACAGATGTGTTAGTAGGCATGAAAACATTAATCTTGTACATCCCCATCACGGCTCTTGAGTGACCACGTACATTGTCAGTGAGTAGTAACATTTTCAAAGAAATATTTTCTTCTGGGCAGTAGGTCTCAACAGTGGGCTTAAAATATTCAATAAATCATTTTGTAAAGAGATATGCTATTATCCAGACTTTGTTGTTCTATTTATAAAGCACAGAGTAGATTTACCATCATTCTTAAGGGGCCCTAGGACTTCTGGAATGGTGAATGTTAACTTCAAGTCACCAGCTGCATTATCCCCTAAGTAGAGTGTCAGCCTGTCCTTTGAAGCTTTCAAACGAAGCACAGATTTCTCTCCAGCTATGAAAGTCCTAGACGGCATCTTGCAATAGAAAGCTGTTTCACCTACATTAAAAATTTGTTGTTCAGGGTAGCCACCTTCATCAATTACCTAAATTAGTTCTTCTGGGGAGGCCTGTTGGCTCAGGCCTGTGGTTCTGGTGCATAAGGAGGCTAGCCCAGGAGTTCAAGACCAGTCTGGGCAACATAGCAAGCCCTCATCTATATAACAATAAAACATAATTCTAAGAAAAATGATAAATAAGTTATTCTAGGTAACTTGCTGCAGCTTCTACATCAGCATTTGCTGCTCCACCTTGCATTTTTATGTTATATAGATGGCTTCTTCCCTTAAACCTCATGAACCAACCTCTTCTAGCTTCAAACCTTTTTTCTGCAGCTTCCTCACCTCTCTCAGCCCTCATACAACTGAACAGAATTAGGGCCTTGCTCCGGATTAGGCTTTGGCTTAAGGGAATGTTATGGCAGGTTTGATCTTCTATTCAGGCCACTAAAACTTTCTCCATACCAGCAATAAGACTTTCACTTTCTTATCATCTGGATGTTCACTGGAGTAGCACCTTTCATTTCCTTCAAGAACTTGTTTCTTTGCATTTACAACCTAACTGGCACAAGATGCTTCTCTTTCAACATGCCTTCCTCCCTAACCTTAATCATTTCTAGCTTTCGATTTAAAGTGAGAGATGTGTGACTCCTCCTTTCACTTGAACACTCAGAGGCCATCATAGGACTAACTGGCCTAATTTCAATATTTGGGGTCTCAGGACAGGAAATAGGGAACCCTGAGGAGAGGGAAAGAGATGCAGAAACAACCATTCAGTGGAGCAGTGAGAACACACACATTTATTGATCAAGTTCACCATCCTATGTGGGCACGGTTTGAGGTGCTCCAAAACAATTACAATAGTGACATCAAAGATCACCAAAACAGACAGAATAATGATAAAAAGTTTCAAATACTGTGAGAATTACCAAAATGTGACCCAGAGACACGAAGTAAGCACATGCTGGCTGGAAAAATGGCACTGATACAGAATTCTGAATACAGGGTTGCCACAAACCTTCAATCTGTTAAGAAGAAAAAAAAAGGAATTATCTGCAAAACACAAAAAAAATGAGGTACGCCTGTATTACACTGAAAGTGCCTTATGTTCTCTCTTCTCCATAAAAAAGAGAATCTATTAGGATACTTAATGGATAATGCTGCATGGCCGTGGATTATGCCAAAAAAGGCAATCCAGAACTCTAATCAAAGGACCCATCCACAAACAAAAACCTTGACACTATAGGGAAAAAGTGAAGGAATGTATATTCTAGTTAAAATAAAAAATGTTATTTTTTATGATTCCTTGTAACCAACATTTTCAAGTATCTACTCAATATATCACATAGGGGATCTTTATATGTGGCTACCTCAAAATTTATAGAATTATTGTGAAGACTGGAACACATGCACTTAAGTACAGTGTCTGAATCTTAGTAAGTATTCAATTAAAACCTGTTTAGGTCAGGCATGGTGGCTCATGCCTGTAATCCCAGCACTTTGGGAGGCCGAGGGGGGTGGATTACCTAAGGTCAGGAGCTTCAGACCACCCTGGCCAACACGGTGAAACCTCATCTCTACTAAAAATACAAAAGTTAGCCGGGCATGAAGGTGGGCACCTGTAATAGCAGCTACTCAGGAGGCTGAGCCAGGAGAATCGCCTGAACTTGGGAGGTGGAGGTTGCAGTTAGCCGAGATCGCACCACTGCACTCCAGCCTGGATGACAAGAGCAAGACTCCATCTCTAAATAAATAAATAAATAACCTTCTGTTTTACTTTAAGAGGTGTGTGTGTGTGTGTGTGTGTTTAAGATGAGGTCTTACTATGTTGCCCAGGCTAGTGTTGAACTCCTGGGTTCAAGTGATCCTTCCACCTCAGCCTCTCAAGTAGCTGGGACCACAGGTGCAAGTCACCATGCCTGGCAGGTTTTAATGTCTTCTGTTGTTACCATAATGATCTGCTGCTCTAACAATACAGTACTGCTGTCTCCCAAGACATACAGAAAAGTAAAAGATGCACAATTTTCTTGTTTTGTTATTTTTGTATTCATATATGTTACACATGCAGACTTTAGACATTATTAGCCATATAAATTCCTAAACAGCCATCAAAAAAAGTCAAGGCCAATACTCTTGAGAGCTCCAAGAGACTGTAGTCTCCCAGGGGTATACTTAACTATAAAGATAAGGCTACAGTAATGTATTAACATGTCAGCATGACTAGGCACTTGAAACTGACAACATAGAAAAAATGAATGAGGCGCTGGCGTGGTACCAGTGGAGGAAGCAGCAGCCCTTTGAACAGGGAGCAGACAGGAAGAAAGGTCGAGAATCCAAATTGAGGAGAGTAACTAGGAGATAATGATAAAGAGCAAAGAGAAGCAATGTAGAAACTGGCAATCATTTTGTAGGTAAACCTGTAAGCTAAAGAGAAGGATGTGGTGATTCAACCTCTAGCTCAAAACTGTGCAATACTGGCACAGATATTAAAAAGCTTTTCCGGGCCGGGTGCAGTGGCTCACACCTGTAATCCCAGCATTCTGGGAGGCCAAGGTGGGAGGATCATGAGGTCAGGAGATCAAGATCATCCTGGTTAACATGGTGAAACCCCATCTCTACTAAAAATACAAAAACTTAGCCGGGCGTGGTGGCAGGTGCCTGTAGTCCCAGCTACTCAGGAGGCTGAGGCAGGAGAATGGCGTGAAACAGGGAGGCAGAGCTGGCAGTGAGCTGAGATCGCGCCACTGCACTCTAGGCTGGGCGACAGAACGAGATTCTGTCTCCAAAAAAAAAAAAAAAAAAGTTTTCCAATTAATTAAAAGCAATATCACATTTTTTAAAGTTCATGTCATTATGACATTATAATCAATTTTACTCTTCATGAAAAACCTGTTACATAAAGAAATGCACTCTAAAACCACAACAGTGAAGTACCTTTCTCACCTACTAAGTTGGGGGAAGGGGAAAGCAGCACAAATACCCAATCTAAAAGAATACAGTGAAACAGTACTAGTAATACTATCCTTTTGAGAAGCAATTTAACCACATTTCAAGACTAAAAAACTCTCATATCCTTTGAATCAAAAATCATACCTGGCAATCTACCTTAAGGAAATAACTAGAAATATGAAGAAATCCATATACTCAAAGGTGTTTTCTGCAATATTTCTCTTTTAAGCTTAATTTCTTCTTTTATATATTTTGCAACATTTCTTATGATAGCAAAACCAAGTATGATGGATGGTGACACAGAAAATACTTAATATAAAGTTTGTAAAAGCAGCAAACAAAATTGAGCATATACTGTGATATAAAATATATATGAAAAGGCGATAAAACTCCAAAATTGTATTAGTGATAGATTTAAGAATTTTTTTCTATTTTGTAAACTTTCTGAGATTTCACTTTTGTATTAAAACAAATTACATTTTCAAAACATGAATCTCCAAAGATTACATACTACATGACTTCATGCAACATTCTCAAAATGACAAAACTAGTGGTTGGGGGGACACGGGGCATTGTAACTACAAAGAGGTAGTGCTAAGGAGTTCTTTCATGGTGATGCAACAATTTTGTATCTTGATTGTGGTATTGTTTCTATAAAATTACACATAGGATAAAATTACACAAAACTATATATACACATGCACACACAAGGAAGTTCAGGTTTGAAAAGTGGTGAAATCTGTATACTATATGTTATCTCATTAACAATAATGTACTGATGTCAGTTTTTTCGTGTTCATAAATGACATCTATATAAGATGTTTTCATTGAGAAAACCAAGTGAAGGTATGCAGGACTATTACTTTCCAAACTTCCTGTGAGTCTACTTCAAAATAAAATGTTAAAATAATACATGCACTAGCATGTATAATATTAAACTTTTCTGAGAGTGGGAGATGTGGGAATGTAAAATGAGCCCTGTAACATGTAGCTTTCAAGGCACTAACCTACTAACTATTCACAAAACCCCACAGAAGGCAAATGGCCGTCTTAGATTGAATGTAACTTACTTAAGTCAGGTTTTAATAAAAGGCTTCAATTTAAATGAAAATATCAGTCAATTTTCAGAACATGCTTAACTGAATAGTTTTGAACCTCAAAGCTTATACTTACAATGTAATTTATTAAGTAAGAGCCCTTGGAACTTTCTTCCTTGCCAGAAAACAGTTTCAACAGATATAAACGATATTTTCTTATATACATTCACTTTAAATATATAAATGACTGCTACACACAAAGGATATAAAAGCTTATTACCTCTGGACTGTGTTCCATGACAGCAATCACATCTGTCTTAATTAAACATTTTAACACAATGCCTAATATATAGTAGGCTCCCAATAACTATCTACTGACTCAGTCAGTCAATGGATGAATTCATGTTTTAACCAAGGTTCAATGCCCAAGTCTCTCCAGCTATAACTGGGAATGAGAGGTAGAGGGTTACAGGGGAAAACAGGCCCAGCTTCTACCAATTTACCAGATCAAAGGATTATATTAACCAACACTCCCATAATATCAACATAAAAGTTTACCTTGGGAAAACCTTAAGTCACCTCCTCTAATCACTCAAACCTTAAAGGATTGTTTAATAAAAAGAAATGATCTGGTATCAAAAAATCTGCCTCACTAATTTTTGTCACCTAATGCTTCAGAATTTTCTTTGCTATGTGCAACTCTATCGAATTTTGATCCGACAAATCTTAGCTAGAGTTATGCAAAGTATCAAAAACCTCTTCTACACAAGCCTTAAACTCTCAACAATTATATATATACAATTATATATACTTATACATTATACATGTATATATAGAAAGCACTATACAAATATAAGGTATGTTATTACTACACTTAGTTTTCATTAAGGAAAAAAAACCATAAAACACTAAGATACCTCTAGGCAGACTGCTTACCAGTTATAAGGGAAATATAGTAACTATAGAATAAATAGATGAACCAGACAACATCTTGACCAAAATTAAAATCACTAATGAGGGGCAAGTGGGCATTATGTGTCTCCAGATGTGATAATCTGAGAGGAAAACATCACTTTTGTAACATTCTGACTAAAGATAACCTGACTACAATCAAAAAGCTAATCAGATCAAATCAGACAAGCCCAAGTTGAAAAATCTTCCATAAAATAAATGACCTATACTCTTCAATTGCATGAAAGACAAAGAACTGCTAAGGAACTCTCCCCAGATTAAAGGAGACTAAAATACAATACGTGATCTAATTACCAAAATGGGAATGTAAAGTGTAAAGTACTGTAACAATGTTAAATTTCTTGGGCCAGGTTTGGTGGCTTATGCCTGTAATTCCAGCACTTTGGGAGGCCGAGACAGGATAGCTTGAGTCCAAGAGTTTGAGACCAGCCTGGTCAACATAGTGAGACACCATCTCTACAAAATCTTTTAAAAAATTAGCTGGGCATGGTTGGGCGTGCCTGTAGTTCCAGCTACTCAGGAGGCTGAGGCATGAGTATCTCTTGAGCCTAGGAGTTCGAGGTTGCAGTGAGTTGTTACTATGCCACTGCACTCCAGCCTGGACAACAGGGAGAGACCTTATCTCAAAAAAAAAAAAAAAAAGTCTAGACTTTGGACTTTCATGATGGTACTGTGATTATCTTAAGAGAATACCCTTATTCTTAGGAAATACATCCTGAGGTAAAAGGCATACAACCTACTCTTCAACGGTTCACAAAAAAATAAATGTGTGTATGCAAAAGAAAAATATTGCAAAATGTTAAAAATTAGTGAATATGGATAAAGCGTATAACAGTGGTCTATTGTACTATTCTTGCAACTTTCCTGTAAGTTTGAAATCATTTCAAAATAAAAAGTTTAAGAAAACAGCACACTATTCTCCAGGCATTTACTTATAAGCTCTAAACAATAAAATTTTAAGTACTACTAAAATCACTCTGCAAAACTAATATAAAGTTTCAAGAACTTCACAGTCAAAAATTACAAGACAAGAAGGCACGGCACCATAAGCAACAGCTGGCAGAAACAAACAGCAGAATCACATCTGCAAAGACTTTAGATACTGGATTATCAGGCACAAAACCTAAAATAAGTATATTTAATAGATTTTTAGTAAATAAAAGAAATCTTGAGAATATAACCAAGAAAAGGAAAAAGAATACCCCAAAAAAGGATTAGATAGTCTTAAGGAACTGAATAAAATATCTAGAAACAAAAATATATAATAAATGAAATTTTAAAAAACTCAACAGCCAGGTGCAGTGGCACGTGCCTGTGCTCCCAGATACTGGGGAAGCTGAGACAGGAAGATGACTTGAGTTCAGAAATTTGAGGTTGTAGTGTGCTATGATCGCTCCTATGAAGAGTCACTGCACTCCAGCCTGGGCAATATAGCAAGCCCCCATCTCTAACATAAATAAATTTGTAAAACTCAATGAACATGCTATAACATAGACTAACCTAGAAAACATGCTAAGTAAAATAAACCACACACAAAAAGACAAATATTTTATGATTCCACTTCTATGAAGTACTTAGAACAGTCAAATCTGTAGAGGCAGAGACTCAAATAGTGGTTGCCAGCAGCTAGAGAAAAGAAGAAATAAGGAATTACTGTCTAACAGGTACAAATTTTGGTTCATGACGACTAAAAAGTTCTGGAGATCAGTAGTGGTGACAGATGCAAAATGATGTGAAAGTACTTAATGCCACCGAACTGTACACTTAAAAATGGTTAAATGGTAAAGTCTGTTATGTGTATTTTACTATAATGAAAAAAATGGGTATAATAGTTAAAACAAAAAATTTTTAAATTCAATAAACTGGTTGAACACAGTTGAAGAGAGAAGTAGCTAACTTCAAGGAAAGTATCCAGAACACAATACAATACACAAAGATAAAGAAACGCACAATATAAAGACATGTTAAGAGACACAGAGGTAGAGTAAGAAGATCTAACATACTTCAAATACAAATTCCAGACAGAAAATGTGGAACACAAAATTTGAGAAAAAGGCCAAAATTTCTCCAAAATTGTTGAAAGACACTAATCTTCAGATTCCAAAATCTAGTTAATACGAAGCATGATAAATAAAAAGAAATCAACTTGCAAACATAAAAATGAAAATGCAGATCACCAAGGACAAAGAAGTGGTTCTAAAACTAGCTATAAAGAAACAACAGATTAGGCCGGGCACGGTGGCTCACACCTGTAATCCCAGCACTCTGGGAGGCTGAGGCAGGCGGATGACGAGGTCAGGAGATGGAAACCATCCTGGCCAACATGGTGAAACCCCGTCTCTACTAAAAATAGAAAAATTAGCTGGGCGTAATGGCACATGCTCGTAATCCCAGCTACTCAGGAGGCCTTGACACAGGAGAATCACTTGAAACCGGAAGGCAGAGGTTGCAGTGAGCTGAGATCGTGCCACTGCACTCCAGCCTGGCAATAGAGCAAGGCTCCGTCTCAAAACAAAGAATAAAGAAGCAACAGATTAACTATAAAGGATTGTCAATTACACTGCGTATTTTTCAACAGCAGTAAAAGCCAGAAGAGAACGAAATAAAATCTATAATGAGCAAAGAAAAAAACAACTGCTAATCTAGAATATATATTCAGGAAAATCAGTTTCAGGAATGAGACTAAGAAAAAGCCATTTTCCAACAAATAAAAAGTTTTCCAACACACCCTCCTTAGGGAAAATTCTAAAAGATGTACTTCACACAAAGAAAAATGGTCCTAGATCAGAGGTCTCAGATGCAAATGAGAATAAGCAGACATCGGTAAATACAGTGTATAGGCAAATCAAAGTTAACAGTGTTTCAAACAAAAGTATCTCATTTGTTGGAGGTCAGGGAGAACTAAAATAAAGCTACACAGACTATAACTTCTTCAAGACAGAGGGAAATGTTAAAAAAAAAAAAAGACACTCATATAAAACTAAAAAGAAAAGCAAGGTAACGATTAATATAAAATTCAGATAGTGGTTAGTTAAAGAGTATGTCAGAGATCACAAGTAGTGAGAAACATGAAGGGCCATCAAAGGTGCTGGCAGTGTTCTGTTTTTTAAAGTGGTTGGTCACACATGGTAGTTCATTATATAATTCTTTACACACACACACACACACACAATGATGTATGTCTTTGTAAGAATAAAAGTAAATTCTGAAAATCAATACAGAAGAAAAAAATTCAAAAATCTATGGCTCCTCCCCCAAAATCTAGAATACTTCACAAACACTGGTCTTCAAAATTCAAACAATAAAAAGATGAATTATTTCATTCAACAAATACTTACTGAGTGCCTAATCTGCCTACATGTGAGGTGAGAGGTGGCATGAAGATGTCTCTTCTCTCGTCTTCCTAACCTTACAGAGCTGCACTAATACAGTAGCCACTAGCCACATGTGGCTATTCACATTTAAATTAATTAAAATTAAATTCAATTAAAAATTCAGTTCTCCTGTAACACTAGATATATTTTAAGTGCTCAGAAGCTATATATGGGCCACCATATTGAACAGCACAGACACAGAACATTTCCATCATTTTCAGAAAGCTCTATTAGACAGTACTACCATATTTTATTATGATAGAAATACATTGATAATTTTAAAATCTTACACAGAAAAAAAATTTTATATGGATTAAATCCCCCTTAAAAGTCATTTTATTTCTATGAAACTACAGTTAGTAGTATTTAAAACAGCTTGCTATTTATAAAATTACATAGAAAGTATCAGAAATTGTTTACCATTTCCTGTGTTCCAACAAAAAACATCAGACACAGGGTTTAAAAATAAATGAATAAATGGCTACTATTAAATAGTTAATCACAGTACTACTAACCAGTGATACAAGTCATGTCATAGGGATATAAAAAGCCACAGGATGAATACTGCACTCTCTTAGGAGCATCAATTTTAGTTGAGAGTATTTTAAAATACTGTCTACATGCATGTAAGATAGCAAAACGCAACATTTATATAAATTTTAAAATATAAAACCTACAGGCCTCAGAAACTTCAGTTTACAGTAGGCACACTTTGGGCTGCATTCCTAGACTTCTGAGGGTACTATTCATCCACATTTCTGCCATTGGAAGTACTTTAAGAGAAAAATTTAAACACTGTTAAAATAAATGAATTAAACATTTTTTATTTACCAGAAACAATGATACACAACGTAACTCTATAAACCCGTATCATTTTAATATCTAAAGCAGCAAACTCAGTTTTCTTTAAAATTAACAGAGGGTCCAAGCTATTTCAACTTAACCTGAACATTTTGCTTTAGGCATTCTAATAGAATTTAAATATTTCTATAGCATTCCCAACTTTTAAAATTACCCAACCAAAAACACTCAAAAGAAACAAATGTTAAGCCTTAATTTAACAGGCTAGGTTTGCACCTTAAGTTCCCCACCCCCATGCCCCACCCGCCTGCCCACCCAAGTGAACCAGGGAGTCAATAAGCTTCTCATCTAGACAACTGATGCAATTTCAATAAGCACTTATGCTAATAATTGGTTTGTGTCCCCAGGAAGACTTCTGTGGCTCCACTTACATAACCCATTATGCACAGTGCTGCACTATTCTTTCTCTAGAAAGCATTTTGAATACTGATATTTGTACAAGGTCTGCTTGCTATATTAATAAAAAGGCTTTTCTTGCTCTGTCTTTCCTGCAGAAGAAGTGAAATGGAAAGCCAATTTCTGCAGCTTCACTATGTCAAAGGCGAGTTGTTTATCTTGTTGGCTAATCAACAGAGTAATAACTTAAAGCAGCGCCCCCAGGCAGCGCCCACAGTTCACCAGTTTTCTCCTGAGGCTCTGGTTGAGAAACACAGACTTAAACAAGTAATTTGGAGCCACTTGTGTGAACTCAACTGAGAACAGTCTGAACTGCTCCTTCAAATGTGTTGTAAGTATTGACTGTGAATCTTGACAAAATTAAATTCAATGGTGGCGAGAATCACAATACAGCCTCTGTAGACTAACACAAGGGCAGAATGTACCCCAAACCTTCTTTAATACGCATAAATATGTGGATGAAAAGTCTCCTCCAATCCCTCAGATTCTGTTTAAGCCAAGATTTTAGGGTTTCACAGAACCATAATCTTTAAAAAGGGGCACAAGGAAGGAGAAGGTGACCAGCATAGGATTGCCAACTTTTATTCTGCCAACGACATTTAAAAAACAAAAACTACCAATTACCCATCACTACTATTTCATAAAAGAACTAAGTGCCTATCAAAAATGGTAAAAGACAATTTTAGAAAAAAAATATCAATAGATTTAGCTTTAAAGAAAGCTAACTACATTCTCCTTTCACTCAAAGGAAAACTCTGTCATGAACTGACACTACTCCACAGTCCAGCATTTTGGGAGCCACAAGCTTAAGTGGCTAGCTCCCACTTAGAAAAGGAAAATGATGATACGTAATGCCCAAACCAAATATTAACCTATTCAATAATGAGGAAATGTAAGCTTGGAGAAGTTTAGGGATTCTCCCAAGGTCGAACACCAAGGATTTTGACACAGGTCTATCTAATTTTAGAGTCAGAGGTCCCAGCCATTATTCTAAGTTTCCTCTAATATTCTTCCAATGGTATAATGATCCACCCTCATCTAGTCACCTTTGTGACCAATGACAACCAAGGAATTTCCAAGACAGCTGGAGGGAGTGAGGGGTGTACTCCCTGGCCATCATTTAGACTGAAGCTAAATGGAACTCCTGACCTTTGCCTCATTAATACCAGGCTTACTGAAACTAAGCCAAACAGCCCAGACAAAGCACACACAAAACCCCCTGCCTCCAACAACACTGAGACAGGACTCTTTCGACATTCCCAAGTGCCTGTGATATAGTGGGAAACATATTCCTGAAAAACAAAAGGAATGTATTAATTCTCAAGAAGGAAATAAACACTTCCATGGTAACTCAGTCTAAAATAATAAACTTGCCCTCAAAAAGTTACAACTCTAAGCCTCATTCCGCAAACTATTACAATCTTTCACACATTAATACTCAAGTTCCCCCTATTTAAATACCTAAACAGAAAACCACATGAAATTCTATAAATTTACAGTTCTTAAAGTTTCCAAAATAAAATATGTAACTTTCATATGTGTTATTATATAATGGATAAAAGTATCTTATTCTATCCCTCTAATATAATCCAAACATTATAATCCAAAACTACTCAACTAAAATAGAGTTGGAAGAAAAATATGTAATTATATGCCATTTTCTTTTCTTTTTTTTTGAGACGGAGTCTCGCT
>NW_016811567.1:401454-410407 GCF_001698545.2 Rhinopithecus bieti | reverse complement strand
TTTTTTGAGACGGAGTCTCGCTCTGTCGCCCAGGCTGGAGTGCAGTGGCCGGATCTCGGATCTCAGCTCACTGCAAGCTCCGCCTCCCGGGTTTATGCCATTCTCCTGCCTCAGCCTCCCGAGTAGCTGGGACTACAGGCGCCCGCCACCTCGGCCGGCTAGTTTTTTTGTATTTTTTAGTAGAGACGGGGTTTCACCGTGTTAGCCAGGATGGTCTCGATCTCCTGACCTCGTGATCTGCCCGTCTCGGCCTTCCAAAGTGCTGGGATTACAGGCTTGAGCCACCGCGCCCGGCCTAAATGCCATTTTCTATAAAAAACAATATTAACAACCTTAATGAGATATAAATATTACTTTGAATATTCAGAGGTTCTTCATATTGAAACTAAAATCAATGGCATACACATAAATAAGTGAAATACTGTATCAGAGATTTGCTTCCAACTCCTCACATACCACTTGCCAAACAAATGTCCAAAAGAAACAACCTAATACAGCTTTTAAGTAACCAAATCTGACACTCTGGATGAAATGAGTCCGAAGTAGTTTGTCCTCCCTGAAATAGGGTAATGATAGCATAGTATTCCTGCCACCAAGGGCAAGAAAACTGTATTTCTCAATTGGACTTTTAATGATCAGATTCTTTCTACTCCACATGAACCTACAGTGTGAAGAAGCAGTACACAGACTACCAAATTCTTTACCCACTGCATAAAATAAATCATTTAGCGTATTTCCTTCTGTTTCAAACACATGCCATTTAAAACAGAAGTGTTTTTTTTTTTTTTTTTCTGTCCACTCTACATTCTCCCTTGGCACTTTCATCTTCTTACACAGATTCAACTAATACACCTATTTGTATTATTCACTAAACCCATGTTTAACATACGCCTTAGTCCTGACCTCTCTCCTGAACCACAAATCCACATTTCTAAAAGCCTTTGGACATTTCCAGCATTTGGCAAGTATATAAAAAGTCAACAAATCCAATACTGATCTCATTATGTACCTTCTTGCCTATATTTCTAGTAAGAGTACCACCATCAACATTGCTGACACTTAAAAAGTATAATCTTTGGCCGGGCACGGTGGCTCACACCTGTAATCCCAGCACTTTGGGAGGCTGAGGCGGGCGGATCACAAGGTCAAGAGATCGAGACCATCCTGGCCAACATGGTGAAACCCCATCTCTACTAAAAATACAAAATATTAGCTGGGCGTGGTGGCGAGCACCTGTAGTCCTAGCTACTTGGGAAGCTGAGGCAGGAGAATCACTTGAACCCAGGAGGCGGAGGTTGCAGTGAGCCAAGATCACACCACTGCACTTCAGCCTGGCAATAGAGCGAGACTCTGTCTCAAAAACGAAAGTGTAATCTTCACCTTCCATCTCCTCCAAATCTGCTCCAAAAATCCCCTCCTCCCCGCCACCCACCTACTACATTGAGGTCCTGCAGAGCCTGTGCTCTAATTCCGTTACCACTGCCCTTGCCCAGTATTAATACTATATTGAAAGTCAGCTTTCCACATCAAATCATTCTGCACACTACTCTATTAGACCTTAGTAACTTCTCACTACCTCCCAAATGTCCAAGTTTTGTCCCCAAATGTCGAACTTCTAAAAGCAGCACTTAAACATGCTCCACAATCCCACCCCAACTTAAAATTCAAACCTCATCTCTAATTCCCCAAATGAACAGTATATTCCAGGTAATCTGGTCCACTAACTTTTCTCCAAGTACACAATGAACTTTCCCACCTCCACACTTCCGCTCACATCATTCTCTTTATTTGAAAGGCCTTCTTCACCCACCTACTCCCAATCCATAAATCTTTGTCTTAGAAAAATCTCTTATTCTCTGTAACATTAAACTCAGGTTACCTGTTTATTGGGAAGCAACATGATGCAGGAGAAACACACAGGTTTTGGCACCAGACAGATCTGGATTCAAATTGGGGCTGTTACTTGCTAGCCACATAGCCCAGGCAAGTAACTTAACATATTTCAGCCTCACTGTCCTCATCATTAAGCTACTTACATATTGCTGTGAAGCTAAGAAAATGTTGTAAACAGCAACTAGCACTGAGTCTGTTCAGTAAATGCTCAATAAATAGTAGCTTCTGAGCTATCTCCACAAATTTCCATTACTCAAGCTAAAAATGAACCCTTTCTTCTTTTGTATAATTTACTCCAAACTTTACCTTAAACCACCCATATAAGTATTTACAAATGTTTATGTTGTAAATCTTTACACAAATCTCATATCCCCTTCTAGATTTCAAATTTCTAAAAACCAAAAATTTAATCTTTATATCCTAAAATGCCTAGTATAGCACTTTCCATTAAGCACTCAACACTCATTGCCAAAGTCCCAATTTAAAAAAAAATTTAGTATGCCTAAAGAATACAACTCAACTCTTCATGATTTCAGAAATTATTACCAAAACATGAAACTCACCCATTATGCCTGTACCTTTATTTGCTCCTTTACTGCCTAACATAGCTTGATGCACAGCAAATGCTCAGTATTTGTTGAATTGACTTGTATAATATAAAAATACAATCAGTATCTGATTTTCCCCACCTTTCTCTGCTCTTAAAACTCTTGAAATATTTCCCTTCAAAACACATTGTCATACCTGCAAATCTGTAACTACATCTAACTGAACTATTTTTCCAGATTCTCTCAATTCCAATATTCCAATCTTATGCTCTAAATAATTAAGTACTTCACATGTTGAATCTACAGTTTCTATCTAAATTTAAAAGTTGTGCAAATAGGCTGGGCATGGTGGCTCACAACTGTAACCCCAGCACTTTGGAAGGCCGAGATGGGAGGGTCACTTGAGCCCAGGAGTTCAAGACCAGCCTGGCAACATAGTGAAACCTCGGCTCTACCGAAAAAAAAAAAAAAAAAAAATTAGCCAGGTGTGGTGGTTGGTGCCCCTAGCCACTCTGTCTGAGACAGAAGGATTGCTTGAGTCCAGGAGTTGAAGGCTGCAGTGAGCTATGATGGTGCCATTGCGCTGCAGCCTGGGCAGCAGAATGAGGCTGTCTCGAAAAAGAAAAAAGAAAAGGAAAAAGAAAAGTTGTGCAGCTAATCTCTCCACAATTTTTTCCAAGGACTTTAAAAAGCATCTACTCTTTGCCTGTTCAAAATCAACAACCTTGAAATAAATTTTCCTTTGCATAGGATAGCTCACTGAACTTGTCACTTCGGTCTATTTTTCCTGATTCATGACACCACCTCCCCTTTCAGGGGTGGGAGGAAAGAGAATGACATAAGTACCCAAAAAATTACAGTATAAATCCTAATCTACACACAAGATGAGAGGTGCAGATAGTGTCACTGGTTTCAAGAAGGTGATTTGTGTATACTTTACGCTGCAAAAACAGTGGCCATCTGCTAATAGCAATAATCTGCGGTAACTGCATTCCTTTATAAAAAGTTTTTAAATCACCATTTATTGTGGAAAATCCGTATTTCCTACAAACCTTTCAGCAGTAAAGTTTATTACCTAAATTCTGTTCACCAAACCTACCTACATCACTTTCTCCCCTAGGAAATCCTCAGTTTATCCGAAGTAAACACTTCATGGAATAAGTTTAAACAAAACATCTCTGCCCACCTGTGTGAAACTCTGCATTGCAGCAACAATTTTAACAGTGTAAGGAATCTCTCAAGAAAATCCAAGAACAATTTTCTTTAAGAAAATGACAGCTCCAAATATGAAGGTAAACAAACTTTGGGAGAAAGGATATAATAATAGGCCGACTCTTTGCAATCAATTCGTACAGCCTCTGAATGAATTCATCATACAACTGTGACATCAGATAGCCAAAAGAATTAACAGTGTAGATAAGAGAACAGCATCTTTATTTTTTTTAATATGTCTGCAAAAAAAGGCGGGGGGGGCTGTCTAAACTACGGATTTTCCTTAAGCAAGTTGTTTTTTTTTTTTAAGTTTACTTCAACAACAGCTTCAGTGAGCTTTCAAGTGAGTAAAGATGATACAGAGCATGCTGGTGCCACAGCGACCTACGTATCCAGAACCGCTTCCGAGCCCAGTCCAAATCGATCCCGGACAACCCTGAAGCAAATCTGTATGAAAAGCCCTGCAAAAGATCCCTGGCATTTAGAGGCAGCGCCCCACCCTGGAGTGAAAAGACGACACCCCGGGGACCGGGTTAATTACTGAGCCCGGGACAGACCCCGAGGAGGCGAAACGTCGGGAATTGGAGCCCAAGATCGAGTCTCACGTCCAGCTACTACCCCAGGCCAGACACAGAATACCAAACTGGGGAGCGGCGAGGTTTGGGGGAGCACACATGAGGGGGTCGGACGGACGGAGGCCCAGCCCATCCCCACTCTCGAGTCCCAACAGCAACAACAGCTCTGGGAACCCCCTTACTGGCTCCGCCCCGCCCACCCCATGGACCCACAGCCCTCTTCTTCCCGTCCCGCTGGCTCGGAGTACTCCGCGGCGGTCGACAACCCCCTTCCCCGGACGCCGGCAGCCGAGCCCTCAGCCCGGATCCCGAAGCGGGTAGCAGGGGCACGAAAACGCCAGCCCTGACGCGGGCCCGCGGCCGTCCCAGTCCGTTTTCCTAGCCACTCACCGTCGGCCCAGGTGCTGAGAGGGAGCAGAGCGCGGGTCGGCGGGCGCGAACCCCCAGACTCCGACCCGGGCTGGAGCCCCTACTTGGAGCAGATCGAGTCTCAGCCGCTGTGCCTACAAGGCCTCTCTCCGGCCCGAATCCTGGAAAAGCACTTCCGGGGGAGCGGGGGAGGGAAGGGTTTTGGCACCGGAACTGCTCTCAGCCCGGAGCTGCCAGGGCCTCCAGGCGGGGCGGGGACTCTCTCGCCGGGCGCCCAGAAACCAGCCTTTGGGCTCCTAGCTAACCCTTTCCGCCCCGCGCCTCCTCGGTTCCCCGGCTGCTGCTGCACCCTTTGCTTTAACTGCTGTTCGAGTTATTTTACTCCGGCCGCCTAATTTTACAAATAAGGAAACCGAGGCTCTGAGAATGTAGGTGCAAGAATCCAGCGCATACACCCGGCCTCCCGACTCCCTTCAGTGTACTCTACGCTCCAATCTGCCTCCTTTAAAAAATAATAATAGTTAACATTTATTGAACGCTTACTACGTGGTAGGCACTGTATTAAGTCCCTTCGGGTGCATTGACTTATTTAATCATCCCCAAACTCCTTGGGGTTGGTGCTGTTATCTACATCTTGCAGGGGAGAAAAACGGTCAGATACCAAATCCAGTATCACAAACGTTGGCTGCTTGATTTTATTTTACTTCATGTGTGTATAAATCTCACCCACCCATAACAAGATTTTTAAATTATTTAAAGACAGGACTCAAACTATATTCCTAAATTTTGTCATCACTGACGACTTCAACAGAGGCTAGAGCTGGGGTTTAGGGGTTGGGGTGGAGATCTGGAGTCTTTTCGCTTGTCTCCTTTTATTTGCTTTTATTTTTTCACCCTGGCAAGTTATAAAATCATCTCTGTATTGTAGGGATCCAAAATGATAATGCACGATAAACATTTCAGAGTGTCTGGCACTGGATAAAAGTCAACGATTCTTATACCTCATCAGCAATAGGCAATAGAAAAGATTAGTTAAGGAAATAAGAAAGAGTAGAGGTTTTTACAACGGGAAAATACAGGTGCTTGGGAAACTCCGTGCAGTGATAGCATGAGGTCCCACAGAGTTACATATCAGACAGGGAAAAGGGACGGAGAGGAGGAGGGGAGGATTCCTCAGCCACAAAATGAGAAAGGCACCAGATAACTGAGGCAGGTTCTGTATCTGGGATGCAGGGAAAAAAAAAAAAAAAGCCTCTTAGCATGCATACTATCTGCAAAACAAATGTACTAACATGTCTTGAAACGGCGGTGGGGGGGAGGAGATTTTAAAATTTTTCTACTATGAAAAAATTTTCTACTATGAAAGGCAGGGGAAATGAAAAAAGGTGAAAACCCATTACTACAAATTTAAGATGCAAACAATGCCATTGCTCTTGGCTTTATTTACAGGGCTGTCTTATTTATTTTATTTTAGTGATCGCAGAAGTGTTCGCAAATATTTCTGTAACACTCAAATTCAAGCAACCTTTTGTGCCTCAGAGTGTGAAGAAGTAAAAAACAGCGTAGGTTGGCAGGACTGACCGACATCTCTTTTTACTCAAGGCCTAAAGGGATAGTGAGAGGAATCCTGAATCACAGACATTATCAGGCTCTGTGTGGCATGCAGAGGTGCTAGAGGTTAGTCATTTAATCTGGTCATCTAACTGGTAAATGGAGCTGCCTGGATTTGAGTTTGCAGACCATATTCTCAGATGCCTTTCACCACTATCCCAGTGGTTCTCAAATTTGAGAGTTCATCGGAACCACCTGAAGGGCTTGTTAAAACAGATTGCTGGGCCCCACCCCTAAAGTCCCTGGACTAAGCGTCTCAACATCATCTGTGAACTTGTTACAGATGCACATTACTGGGCCTGCCCCAGATCTAATGAATCAGAAGCTCTGGGGTGGGACCCAGCAATCTGTGTTTTAACAGGCCTTCCAGGGGATTCTGATATACTGACAAGTTTAAGAACCACTGCATAAGATATTAAGAACTAAGATATTAAGAACTAATAGCTTGTCTTCCACATATTCCTCTTTTTTTCTAATTTTTTCCAACAGGGATAACTCTTACTAGAGCAAAATTTCTTCCCGTTGCATTAAATGACCTACTGAAGCATTTTTATTCATGTTTTGCTCTCAGTGAAAGATGAGGCTAGAAAAAAAATTACTATAATGGAGGATTCATTTTGATTACTTTAAATTTGTGCTGAAATTTAACCAGATAATACTGGTTTGGGGGTAGAACTAATCTTATTTGAGAATTACTCTATGCCAAGGCTTTAAACGTGTTTTCTAAATTAATCTTCACTACATTGCTATGAGGTTTTATGGTCTTAATTTTAGAGATGAGGATAACTGAGACTTAGGTGAAGTAATTGACTTAAGGCCACATTCTTGTTAAGGGGCAGAATCAGGATTGTGCAAAGATCCCTCTAATTCCAAAACTCATGTTCTTTCCACTTCATGACTGGAGCCTGGAGAACCAAATTCCAGTGTGGGCTCCACCGCCCCAGCTATGCAACATTGAGTAAGAGATTTAATCTCTATTTCGATTTCTTCATCTATAAATAATGTTATCATAAATCTGCCCCGCCCACACTGGAATGTCAGAACAAATGAGGAAATGAAAGTGTAAGCACTTTGAGCTTTTAAAGAAAACAGTAAAAGGCAAGTTATTAAGGCATTGTATGTATAGGCAAGTGTTGCTGTGTGATCGTGGACGGTGAAGTCTTTCCCAATTATCTCCTGATTCATAAAGAAGAGTGCCAAAGAAAAAGTTGTTTGACTTCATATACCAGTGTCTCCTGGAGGTAAAAGAAGATGACAGAGGATTGTATGCATCTCTTGTAAAAATTACAAGGAATCTCTCACCAGGCTCTTTTGGCTCCAGGTTGTTGCCAAATTGCTGGCCCATCCTCATCTTAGAGATGTCTTTTCTCCTAACCCTTTTCTTCTGTCCATTCCAGGCATCCCTCTACCCGCCTGCCTCTACCCACTAGGAAAGACTTAAAATTCCTGTTACTTTATTATGTAGAAGGATTTAACTCTCAATCCTCATGTGAGGCCAGACTCCAGGCCCCACCTTTACTGACACAATTACCATGTTGTGCAATTCCAGGGGGTACTATTCACAAAGAATACAACGTGAATGATGCTCAAGAGGTGAAAAACACAAATGATGCCCCTGGAACTGTGCAAGGCTATGGCCCTGACTATGCATAGCTCCTACCCCCAAAATCCATTAAGGTGTTTTGTTAAACAAAAGAGCCATCTACTTGGGTGTCCACCCTTTGCCAAGCTTTGAAATAATGGGGTTCTTTGTTTTTGTTGGTTTAATGCAGACCTGATCCTAACCACCCAGCTTATGTTCTAACTTCCATACTCTACTGTGACACTTTTCACTCTCTTCTGTGACATTGTTGCCTATCTCCCCACTAGACTTGTGAGTTTCTGAAGACCTTTTTATATTTTGTCTTCCTCATCTTTTATTCATGCCTTAAAAACATTTGCTTTGAATAAAAGCACAGTGTAACTGGTATATATGTATTAGTGTAAATATTTATGGCAAAGATTTGACAAATGTATTGTTTGGTCCAGAGAGTTTTGTACCAAGAAATAAATTGAGTCAAAATTTTAAAATTGAGAAATGTCATGTAAAAAAAATGCCAATTTCTGGCATCCCTTGAAAATGTAAACACTCTGGCAGACATCTGACATGCATCCACAAGGCATCAGTGACTTTAGCTCAGAGGTAGCATCTCTCTTCAAATAGTGCAATGAGTTGGCCTTACCCACATGTGATATCTTTATGATAGACCACTGATATATGGGATCATATGGATGTTTTAAAGAAACAAGTATGGAATTTTGCCTTATAGATTTTACATGTGCTCATAACTATTAAATGTATTTTGAGGTAATTTTATTTTGTTTTTGTTTTTTGTTTTTTGAGATGGAGTCTCACTCTGTTGCCCAGGCTGGAGTGCAGTGGCACAATCTCGGCTCACTGGAAGCTCCATCTCCCAAGTTCACCCCATTCTCCTGCCTCAGCCTCCTGAGTAGCTGGGACTACAGGCACCTGCCACCACGCCTGCCTAATTTTTTGTATTTTTAGTAGAGACGGAGTTTCACCATGTTAGCCAGGATGGTCTCGATCTCCTGACCTCGTGATCAGCCCGCCTCAGCCTCCCAAAGTGCTGGGATTACAGGCGTGAGCCACCACGCCTGGCCTTGAGGTAATTTTAAATTGTTTTACTGGGATAGCAATTGTGGGGTACCACATTGTACCTTTTTTTTTTTTTTTTTTTTTTTTTT
>NW_016811567.1:396857-399730 GCF_001698545.2 Rhinopithecus bieti | reverse complement strand
TTTTTTTTTTTTTTTGAGACAGAGTCTCATTCTATCACCTAACCTGGAGTGCAGCAGCATGATCTCAGCTCACTGCAACCTCTGCCTCCCAGGTTCAAGTGATTCTCCTGCCTCAGTCTCCTGAGTAGCTGGGATTACAGGTGCCCACCGCCACGCCCGGCTAATTTTTGTATTTTTAGTAGAGACCAGGTTTCACCATGTTGGACCAGGCTGGTCTCTAACTCCTGACTTCAGGTGATATGCCCGCCTCAGCCTCCCAAAGTGCTGGGATTACAGGTGTGAGCCACCATGCCTGGCCACGTTGTACCATTTCTAAACAGGCAAGGCAAGTGCAGACATCAAATTATAAATATCATTTCCACCACGTTTTAATGGAGTTGTAGCTAATGTTATTTGTCAACAGCCTTGGAAAGACAAAAGACAAAAAAAATAGCAATTACTTAAATAGATTTGATGACAAACAGCCCTATAGGGTATAATTCTTTTTTTTCTTTTTTAATTTATTTTTTCCTGGATGGAGACGCAAGCAAAGCTAGTTCAGGTAGCTAGCAAATGATGAGGTCAGGATTAGAATCCAGGCAGTCTGTCCCCAGAGACACACTCATAACCACTAAACTAATATTTATTGATTCTTTTCCATGTGTCATGGCCATGACTGCCTCCCAACTGAAAGAGACAACCAGATTTATAGAAGAATGCATAAATCTCTTCCCGGCCTTTTATAGGTCACTATAATAAACCCACATAGATCCTTTCCCCCTCCCTCCCCAAGTCATATTGACATGTTTATAATCTTCATTTTTGAAATGGACAAACTGCCAGATGTCTAAAACTTCTTTTAATTCCCATATAGTTCTTGCAAGAAGTTTGTTTCTATTGAAAGTTATCATAATGAATCCTATGCATGTGGTTTCACAAACAACAGAAGAAATTTGAAGCTATATAATATTGACATTGAAAACCAATATCTCTAGTCAAATTGTGCTTGCGTGGAGAAATGGGAGATGTCAAGGTTGAATTTGAGCGAAAATGTCACATTGACACAAATGCAGAGACAGCTCAAAAATAGAGAACTTAAAAGGGAATGATCATCAACCTTTGGTGTATTTTACATTTAATTTTTAACTAAATATCACGAAAAGGTATTGAAACTGACACTTTCCTTTAAAAGGCTTAAAATAATTAAATTTCTGTTGTCCACATTGAATTATGTAGTATCAGGAATTTAAGAAGTTGCCATCTACTCTTACTCCTTTTTTTATCAAAACACTGGCCATCTTACCTTTCCTCAGCTTCTAGTTCTGCAAAATATGCATGATAAATGCATCTTTATATCTTAGAGATGTTGTGAGACATAGCTAATAAATGATTATACAGCATAGCTCTTTGAAGTATAAAGCACTGCATAATTACTAAATACTATAATAACCATCCTCATAATAATAGTAATTTTCAACCAACACATCAACCAGACCCAGATGCCTTTAGTCACCTCCCAATTAGACAAAAGTATATATACCAACTATTAAATCAAGTAAAAATCTTAAACCACAGATTAGCTGTATCCCCTCCTCTTTCCTATGCAGAATCTGAAGTCAGACTGCCAGTGACGCATCTCAGTTTCATCACTTGCTGGCTGTGTGACCCAGCTCATACAAGACAGCTAATCTCCAACCTCTATCTCTTCACTATAAAAATTACAATAATAATAATACCCACCTCACAGGATTTTTGTGAGAGTTCAACAAATTAATACATGTAGAACTCTGAACTGGTGGCTGGCAGACTATAAGGGCTCAGTGAACATTAGCATTGATGACTTGCAGCAATAGCTGAAAAAAAAATAATAATGGGCAGCAGTCTAGCCATGTTATTGGATAGTAAGTCAATCCATTCAACTTGGAGCATAATTGGCACTGCCCTCTAGGTTCCCATGTTAATATTCATCAAATATAAGCTCTTTAATATTGAACTTTGATATCAAAAGGAAAGGTGAGACATTTCATTTTCATTTTCCCAGTCTGTTTATCCTTTCTTTTCTTTTTTTTTTTTTTTTTTTTTTGGAGACATGTTCTTGCTCTGTCACCCAGGCTGATGTGCAGTGGCACAATCACTGCAGCCTTGATCATCTGAGCTCAAGCGATCCTCCCACCTCAGCCTCCTGAGTAGCTGGCACTACAGGCGTGCCCCACCATGCCCAGCTAATTTTTATACTTTTTGTAGAGATACAGTTTTGCCATGTTGCCCAGGCTGGTCCTAGGCTCAAGTGATCTTCCCTGGTTAGCCTCCCAAAGTGTTGGGACTACAGGCATGAGCCACCATGCCCAGCTATTTTTATTCCTTATAATCATTGTGCATGTAATAAATGACTACATTTTTATTATAGATGATTAGGAAAAAAATGAGTAAAATTTAAAAGTACCTCTTCATCATTAATGCTCCCCATTCCCCAGCCCATTCTTCTCTGCAGATGTAACCACTATAAATGATTTGGTGTGTTGCTTTCTAGGCATTTATTTGTGCATTTATATTCATATAAAGAAAATCCAGTGGAAACATGAAAGTATGTGTTTAAAGCACCCCAAAGATGGAGTTTCACAATGTTGCCTGGGCTGATCTCAAACTGCTGGGCTCAAGCAATCCTCCTGCCTCAGCCTCCCTAGGTAGCTGGACTTACAGGCATGTGCCACTGTGCCTGGCCTCACCAAAAACAACAATTAAAGAATTTTGTGTTTTTCAATCATTATTAAGTAATTCACAAAAAAGAAGGAGGAAAATGTGGTTAAAATTTCAATGTGATATGAAAAAAAAAATTACCAAAGTGAAATTCTTAGAGAAACTTTTGATAATAAAGATCTTATACACATGTCAAA
>NW_016811567.1:368577-396378 GCF_001698545.2 Rhinopithecus bieti | reverse complement strand
CATGTAAAAAAAAAAAGAAATTTGTGTTTTTACAAATGCATAGATATAAAAAAAATCAGAGCTTATTGGGACTTCCTTATACTATTTAATTTTAACATGGTTTTAATTCTTAAACAGTAAAATACTATTTACTATGGATCATAAGCTCTTTAGTGCTTACGATTTTTCTTTTTTCTTTCTTTCTTTCTTTTTTTTTTTTTTTTTTTTGTTTTTTTTTTTTTTTTTTTTTTTTGAGATGAAGTCTCACTCTCGTCTCCCAGGCTGGAGTGCAATGGCGTGATCTTAGTTCACTGCAACCTCCCCCTCCTAGGTTCAAGCAATTCTCCTGCCTCAGCCTCTCGAGTAGCTGGAATTACAGGTGCCTGCCACCACACCTGGCTAATATATATATATATTTTGTATTTTAGTAGAGATGGTTTTTTTTTTTGTTTGTTTTGTTTTGTTTTGTTTTATATTTTTAGTAGAGACGGGGTTTCGCCACATTGGCTAGTCTGGTCTCAAACTCCTGACCTCAGGTGATCCGCCTGCCTTAACCTCCCAAAGTGCTGGGATTACAGGCACGAGCCATTGTACCCAGCCACAATCTTTCTTAAGATCTTAATCCAAGCTTGCTTTATATGTATGTATGCACCAATATTTTTAAATACATAAATGTAATCATATTGTTTTGCAAATGGCTTTATTTGAGTGAGCGATTTTACACATCATGATATTTACTTAGTGGCTATCTAAATAAGGAACTTAAACCGTATCTGCCATTTTGCTCCCCTAAAAACTATTTCTGTCTAAGGGTCCTGTTAGAACAACTTGAGTTTCAAAAGCTTCCATTTTTGCTAAAGCAAATTTCATTTTCCATCACATTTCCAAGCCCATGTAATACAATCCTTTTTTAATCTCTACAGAGTGTATGATGGAGAGAAATCCTACCGACCAGGAGCTTTCTAAATGGTGACTATGGAGAGATGCCAAGGAAATTGAATGGTGCCAAATGCAAAATCCTCAAGTTGCTCTCTAAACCAACAGAAATTCACTGGGAGCTGGATTTCACTGAGGCAGGAAGTATTTCACCTACAAAGATAGAGCACATGTGGAGATTATATTTGGGACCAGGGAACAAAGAAGAAAAGTAAAGCTACGTTATATTGCAGTTGTATTTCAGGAGACAGTAAAAAGAGAACGTTCCCTGAAGTAAAAATAACCAATGACCTTTGGTGCAGGAAAAATATTTAAGCAATAGTTTATAATTAAGTTTATTTAAATTTTTCCCTTATAGGAAATTAACTGCTGAAAATCTGTTATTCCTATAGCAAGTTCAATGCACATAGAACGCATAGAGAGAGATCCAGAATTATTTCAAATTTCAAAAATTATATTTATTTGAAATAACCCTGGATCTAAACTTCTACAAATGTTTATTGCATACTCAATATGCATAGGAGGTCAGGGGAATACCAAGAACTCCAAGTTACAGAACAAATCCTCTAAGTGCTTAAAAGTGCCAGTTAGGGAGATAAGTTATGGGCTTATAGAAAAAGAACCGTAATAATGCTAAGGATCTTGTGGTAAATACTGAATGAATAACAGAGTCATTCATTTTTGGAGACCTCTTCCCTCACTCATGGTCTTAGGACCAGGTAAGAGATAGAACTTAAATCATGTCTTAAAGGATTTTGGAAATTATAGGAAAAGAAGGGACATGAAAAGGATCCCAGCATTTAAAAAAGTACAGATGCAGCCAAGTACCAAGCACATCGAGCAGACCTTGAGCAGATCCTTTTAACTGCAACAAAGGGTTTGTGCCAAGTAGGAGAAAACTTTGAGTAAGTAGGTTGGGCCTCTACTCTGAAGGGCCTTGACTACTAAATTAAGATATTTGGACATTATCTTTTTAGGCCATAAAGAATCAAACTTGGTTTCCTGTGAAGCAACGTGATTAAAGTATGCTTTCTAAAAATCTTTATTTTTTTATGAAGAAAATTTGCAAAACACAGGAAACCACCATAAATATAATAAAAATTGACGTGCACCTATAATCCCAGCTACTCAGAGGCTGAGGCAGGAGAATCCCTTGAACCTGGGACACAGAGGTTGCAGTGAGCCAAGATTGCACACTGCACTCCAGCCTGGGTGACAGAGCAAGACTTTGTCTCAATAAATACATACATACATACATACATACATACATATTAGTAAAATAAAAAATAAAAATAAAAATTACCTGGAAATCCATCATCCATAAATATGTTAAACTTTGATGGATAAATGTGTAGCATTTTATTTCTGGTCATATATTTGTGTGTGTGTAGACTGGGATTATGTTTTATTTATTCAACCTTATGTTGTGAATACTTTTTTCAACATGATTTTTAACGAACTGCATTGTACTTCATTATATAAATGCAATATATGTCCAATTTTTCCATTTTTCCTCCAGGCATAAATAACTAAGATTAATCCAAGGTTAACATAAGCAGTATTTATAATGGATTGGAGTAAGGATAAACTGAGAGCAGGAAGAACAGTTAAGAAGCTACTGGTAGAGAAATGTTTGAATAAAGGGCATGTTCACACACTGGAATAGTTTATAACTATTATATTACATTATAATTATTGTTTCAAAGAATGATACTGCTCCCAATGTAGTATTATGAAGTGATCTCCAAGGTCGATTTTCTGGGTTTCTCCTCTTCTCTCCAGTCTCTTAAATTTGTAGTGCTCCAGAACTCAGCCCTTTCTCTTCTCCTTCATCTACATTTCCTCCCTTGGTAATCTCATCCAGTCCCAAGGATTTAAATACCGTCTATATGTTAACCACTTGGTGGCCTGTGGAAAGAAAAAGTATTCTGTATACAGAGATGGTTACATATTTCCTGAAAAAGCATTCAAAACTGTAAGTTGCTATCCAATAGGACAAATTACAAAGACAAAACACTAGTGTACTGCCCTCGGAGGGGTGCTTGTAAGTGAGGGGCCTTGAAGCTGAGTATATGCTACAGCTCAAGTCAAGGCCTAGAAACAGGAGCAGAATGATGTGATGAAGGAATCGGGAGGGGTGCACCGCTACTACAAAGTCTGGTGATGGGATGGGTAGGGAAAAAAATCACCTTGGGCAATTTGCTCTTTAACTTCTACTCATTCAGATGTTTGCCAATTAATAACCTGAAAGCATCATTTGATTTAGGTTTCTAATAAATGGCATGTAAGCCATTGTGACAAAGGGTGGACAGAGAAAGACTCTGTTGACCAGTGAACAAAATAATGATCCTGAGATAGAAAGCAAATATACATGATTCTTCATTTTCAATACCTTCTCCATGTCAAAGTTTTTTTCATTGTTTCTTTTATGAGCTCTGCTTTTCATCAAATAACCCCTTCAACTAAAATTTTCAAAGAATTCTTTCTTTCCATCTTGAAAAGGCCTACCTACTTTTATACAATTGCACTTTGCCTTCCTTTTTGTGTAATTGGGTACAAACATGTAAAATATTTATACTCCTCTCTAATCTATAGAAAACCATTTTGGGGGTCTTGAAAACAGACTCTTTACAGATGGAGAGAATGAGAGAAATGTCCTCAGTGTGCTGGCTAAAAACTGCAATGTCTGTCCAGCACTGTGCCTCCTCTCATAACAGGGGATGCTCTGCTGAATGAGCCCTTGTAAGTCAAGATTCAAAAAGTGCTTGTTTGCTCCAGTCGAACAAAGCTCTCACAGACAGTGGGATCTGCAGGGTAGCCACCAAGTGTGTTAAACCAATGCTCCCTCCACCACACTGCTGAATAGTTTATCGTAATGGCAGTTCTCACCTTCATGTATGGAGGCCGGTGTTCGTGTTGCCGTCCTGCACAGAGCTCCCACTGACTTCAAAGGAAATGACATAGAACAGAACCCCGTGGTGTAAGGAGAAACAAGCAGCATCTGATCAGAATCAGGCCACTTTTTTTTTTCATTCCCTCTGTATAAATGGCTAAATTTATATACTGAATATCTAAAGGCCACCTTTCACTTCAGCAGTTTATGAATTGTCAGATATACATACACTTATTGGGAAGTTCAACACTGGACTGCTTTTTATGTAGGAGGGAAAGGGAGGGGAGTGTGTGTTAGAAAAACCCACCTCAATCCCATGTATTTCTTGGTCTGTAAGACCCCCAAGAGATCAAAGTGATTTGGGGCTAGGTTAGTGGTTCTATTTTATTTATAGCTGGCCTTGAGGCACATGCTAAAGAAAAGAAGGAGGAGGAGAAAAGAGGAGAGGAAAATAAAGAGAAAAAAGAAAGCGTAAGTGTATGTTTATTAAGTCTCTGGATAGGGGAAGTCATTCTAAGCTTAAAAGCAAGGAGGGGGATAAATCAAAATGAGAAAGGTTAAAATGGCAAATGAAAAGCTGTGTCAACTGTGACAGGTAAAAGATTAATATTCCTACTGTATTCGAATTATCCACAAAATGTAATAAAATAAATTCTAGATGGATAAAATGTTAAAATGTACTTTAGCTAAAGTAATGCATAGGTGAATATATGACCTCTGGATAGGAAAGGGAGTTTGAAACTTAAACATAGTATAAGAAATCACAGTGGCCAGGCATGGAGGCTGACGTCTGTAATCCCAGCACTTTGGGAGGCTGAGGCGGGCGGATCACAAGGTCAAGAGATCGAGACCATCCTGGCCAACATGGTGAAACCCCATCTCTACTAAAATACAAAATTAGCCGGGCGTGGTGGCAGATGCCTGTAGTCCCAGCTACTCGGGAGGCTGAGGCAGAGAATCGTTTGAACCTGGAAGGCGGAGGTTGCAGTGAGCCAAGACCGCGCCACTGCACTCCAGACTGATGACAGAGCGAGACTACATCAAAAAAAAAAAAAAAAGAACTTACAAGAAATAGAAAGAGTAGATGTAATAGAAGAAGAAAGCTTATAAATTACAATTATAACTAACATTCTTAGAAAGATAAGAAAAGTATTGCATCTTTACTTTAGTAAGTATTCCTTAAACATTAATAAGATACTCCCAAAAAGGGACATTCAGAGAATTAGAAAAAATTGTAAATATTAAGAATGTAATAGCAGATAGAAAATTTAATAGGATTGGAAAATATGTCTACTAAGACAGTAGAAAAGAGGAAGAAAAGGATAATAAGATTGGAAACTCAACACAGGAAATTTAGCATCCAGCTGATCAAAATTTCAAAATGAGAATAGAGAAAAATGGAGAGCAACAGTAAAATAATTAAAGAAAATTTACAAGAATTAATTGCCGGAAATCCTAAGGTAATACAGAGATACAAAAAAGACCATGCAGGAAGGAGAAACAGAATGGCATTAAACTTCTCATGGCAAAACTAGATCCTAGACAACAATAAAACAATGACTTCAAAATTGTCATCAAAGTGGATTTCCAGTGTTGAATTCTATACAAATCACAATCACGTGTAAGGGTAGACTAAAGGCATTTCAGATATGCAATCTCTCAAGGTCTCAAAACATTTACTTCCAGGCACCCTTGCTTTTTTTTTTGACACAGAGTCTTACCCTGTCACACAGGCTGGAGTGCAGTGGCACGGTCTCTGCTCACTGCAACCTCCACCTCCTGGGTTCAAGGAATTCTCCCGTCCCAGCCTCTAAGTAATGCCTCTAAGCAGGCATTACAGGCTCCCGCCACCATGCCTGGCTAATTTTTTGTATTTTTAGTGGAGACAGGGTTTTATCATGTTGTCCAGGCTAGTCTCAAACTCTTGACCTCAAATGATCTGCCCGCCTCGGCCTCCCAAAGTGCTGGGATTACAGGTGTGAGCCACTGCGTCTGGTCTGGGGCACCCCTTCTATGGTTGCTATTGGACAAAGTGTTCTATCTAAACAATGGAAGAAACCAAGAAAGGGGCATACATGGAATCCAAGCAAAAGAATCTTATGCAGGAGAGAGGAGAAGGGAACGGCCAGAAGTCCCAGGTAGCCCGCAGTGCAGCAGGCCTAAAGAGCAGTCAGTCACAGATAGGAATAGGACAACAGAGGCCTCAAAAAGGCTGTTTTTTAAAGATGGAAAAAAAACCCAAACTGTGAAACTGACAGATTACCTGATGTATTAACCACGGAATACACAGAGAAATTTTACAGCTCTGGGAGAGGAAATGATCAACTGAGACAAGTACATAGAAAACAAAACAAACAGAAAGACAAGGTAATTATTAACATAATTATTTTTATAAAAAGGAAATGTGGCTGGGCATGGTGGCTCACACATGTAATCCCAACATTTCGGGATGCCAAGGTGGGAGGATCTCTTTGAGCCTGGGAGTTTGAGACCAGCCTGGGAGGCATGGTGAGACCCCATTTCTACAAAAAATAAAAAAAATTAGCCCGGAGTGGTGACATACCCCTGTGGTCCTAGCTTCTCATGCGTAATGTGCCTAAAATGTATGCAATATAAAGTTGAAGGCACCAGCTATTAATATTCCTAACCAAATGTTTAACTTGAAATGAAATCAGCCTTTCTATCTCACCTTCAGCGTACAGGAAATACGGGGATTAGACAAACATGTAAAATGACACCAAAAAACACAATCAGACAAATCCAGAAGGCACACTGAATAGGGCCAATGGGACAATCTGTTCAACAATTCAATGACATAAAAAAAGAGGGGAGGGCACTGTTGAAATTAGTGGAGAATTAAGCAAGACGGCAACCTGTGCAATGCATGGTCTTTCATTGAATCTTGCTTCAAAAAAATAAGCTGCAAAAGACATTTTTTGAGACCATTGGGAAAATTTTAATATGATCTGTTATAAAATATAAGACCTTATTGTTATTAATTTTGTTAGTTGTGATAATGATTTTCTTAGAGATGCATTCTATTTCGGGGTACTAAATAAATCATGACATTATACCATGATGTCTAGAATTTAATTTAAAATGCTTCAGAAAAGAAAGATGAAGCAAATATGACCAATTGCTAAAACTAGGTGCATATATATTGTAATCTATTATGGTATTCTACTTTTCTATATGTTTGGAGATTATAATAAAATTACAAATAAACTTAGTGACGGAAAGAAAGTGATGAAATAGTTACTTAAATAGGTTACTGGGCCTGGCACAGTGGCTCACACCTGTAATCCCAGCACTTTGGGAGGCTGAGGCGGGTGGATCATGAGGTCAGGAGATCGAGACCATCCTGGTTAACACGGTGAAACCCCGTCTCTACTAAAAATACAAAAAATTAGCCGGGTGTGGTGGTGTGCACCTGTAGTCCCAGCTACTCGGGAGGCTGAGGCAGGAGAATGGCATGAACCCAGGAGGCGGAGCTTGCAGTGAGCCGAGATTGCGCCACTGCACTCCAGCCTGGGTGACAGACCGAGACTCCGTCTCTGAAAAAAAAAAAAAGGTTACTAGTGGAGATTGTTTTTACTGTGGGCTTATTTGCAAGTTGAAGGAAAGAGGCAGCAGGGAGAGAAGAAGAGGAACTGATGGAACAAAGTCAAAGAGGAAGTGGGATAAGATACGACATAAGGACACGTGGAGCATTCAGATCCAGAGAGGACGATCAGCACCTCTTCCTCTGAGACCAGAGGGACAAACCATAATGAGTGGAGAGATGAGGACATTCTTAAAGTGGAGCTAGCAAAGCTGGGAATGGCCTTCCACAAGAGGAAACCTAAGACTGGACCCAGAAAAGTAAAGGTGCGTGTGGGGACTTGAGGCAAGTGAGAAAGCTCTGGAAATGCCGCTGGATACATTCTGTAGGGATGCATTCCTGAAGAGAGGCGGTGCCGTGGTGACAGTGGCATACGTGGATAGTGAACCGCACCTGCATGATGGCGTGATTTTCTTCAAGCATGCCCATCAACCTGGGAGTAGGAAAAACGCCCGAGAATGCTGGATTTTCCCTAACGTGAAGGAAGGGAAAGTGACAACCCACAAATCAAATAAGTGAGTGTGGAGTGTGAACGCCTCTAGTTCTTTAGTATACCCACACGTAACTAGCCAACCACAGGAAGCTCTCTCTGTGGAGCTCTGAATAAGACAGGAATGGCATTAACAAACTATAACAAGAAAGGCCGAAAAGGGTACATAGTCATGTTTGCTCTGAAGGATGGTCCAATAAGAGTGAAGAGGTGGGACAAGTAGAGAGAGTGATAAGTTGTGGTCAATATAACAAGCACAGAGGGTGACAGTTTGGAGAATATAAAATTCCAGTGGTGCTGAGGTCCCAGGTATGGCCATGCAAGTGTGTAACTGAAGTAGAAACTAGTCAGCCAAGTTCCTGAACATGGATTTGGTAGGCAACGTCTAAGAGAGCCCCTAGTGACCCCCACCTCCTGTTAGTCCCACCCTTGTATAATCACCTACCCTACTGAGTGTAGGTCTAGTGACACTTCTTTTTTTTTTTTTTGAGATGGAGTCTCACACTGTCGCCCAGGCTTGAGTGCAGTGGCGTGATCTCAGCTCACTGCAACCTCTGCCTTCTGAGTTCAGATGATTCTCCTGTCTCAGCCTCCTGAGTAGCTGGGATTACAGGCGCCCACCACCAGGCCTGGTTAATTTTTTGTATTTTTAGTTGAGATGGGGTTTCACCATGTTGCCTAGGCTGGTCTTGAACTCCTGACCTCGTGATTTGCCTGCCTCGACCTCCCAAAGTGCTGGGATTACAGGGGTGAGCCACCTGGCCCAGCCAGCTCACTTCTAACAAATAAAATGTGGCAAAAATGGTGGGCTCTCGCTTCTGAGATTAGGTTACAAAAATACTCTGGCTTTTACCTTGTTTGCTTTCTTTTGCTTTTGCTTTTGTTTGCTTGAATGACGCCAGCTGCCATGTCTGAGCTGCCCTGTGGAGAGACCAATCAGGAAAGGAACTGAGGGAGGCCTCTGGCCAACATCCAGGGTGGAACTGAGCCCTCAGTCCAACAACCCATGAGGACCCGAGCCTGCCAGCAGCCACATGAGTGAGCTTGGAAGCAGATCCTCCCCAGCAAAGCCTTAGATGACGGCTACCTCAGTCAACACTCAACTGCAGTATTGTGAGAGACCCTGAGCCAGAGGATCCAGATAAGTGTTGCCCAGATTCCTGACTCACAGAAACTGTGAGATAATATATGTTTGTTGTTTTAAGCTGCTAAGGTGGAGCGACTTGCTATGTAGTCATAGGTAACTAATACAATAGAAGTTGACGTCTTGAGAACAACAGGAGACAAGGTTGAGAAGAAAATCACGAACCAGGAACAGTGGTCATCATTAAAGATAAAGCAGAGCTTCTTCCACTTTACTGTGCAGACAGAACACTTAGGGTTCTTGTGAGAATGCAGATTCTGACTCAGTAGTTTTGGGACCTACCCTTAGTTCGTTGTACATGTCTTTTTTCTTTCTTTCTTTTCTTTTTATTTTTTTGAGATGGATTCTCGCTCTGTTGCCCAGGCTGGAGTGCAGTGATGTGATCTCGGCTCACCACAACCTCCACCTCCCAGGTTCAAGTAATTCTCCTGCCTCAGCCTCCCAAGTAGCTGGGACTACAGGTGTGTGCTAACACGCCTGGCTAATTTTTTTTTTTTGTATTGTTAGTAGAGATGAGGTTTCACTATGTCGGCCAGGTTGGTCTTGAACTCTTGACTTCAAGTGATCCACCCACCTCGGCCTCCCAAAGTGCTGCAATTACAGGCGTGAGCCACCGTGCTCGGCCTTTTCAATTATTTATTTATTTAAGACAGAGTCTCGCTCTGTCACTCAGGCTGGAGTGCAGTGGTCATCTCAACTTACTGCAAACTCTGCCTCCCGGATTCAAGCAATTCTCTTGCCTCAGTCCCCGAGTATCTGGGACTATGGGCACATGCCACCACACTCGACGAATTTTTGTATTTTTTTAGTAGAGACGGGGTTTCACCATGTTTGCCAGGCTGGTCTCATACTCCTGACCTCAAGTGATCCACTGCCTTGGCCTCCCAAAGTGCTGGGATTACAGGCGTGAGCCACCGCACCTGGCCAGTTGTACATTTCTAAACAGTTCAGAGAGGAGGCTCATGCTGTTGGTCCTTTACAAACTAGGGCTCTAAAGCACCCTGAGGATTAGCAGAAGACAGTAGAGAGGATGGGGAAAAGGTGAGTTAGAAGAACCCAAATCAATATGCTTGAAGAGGAGATCAAATTGTTCACTAAAATAAGGAGGCAGTTCAAGGCATATGTAATTCAGGGCCTAAGATAAGGCTAGGGAATAATAGAGATGAAGCAGACAGGCAGATAATTCTGGGTGAAAACGTGAAGCATTGGGTGTTACCTACAAATGGCTTTCACGGGTTCCCCATAGTATAATGTTAAGGCAGGTCTGTCACGGTTAGGGGACAGGATTCTTTTTCTCTCTTTCCCTCCTGCCCCCTCCCACCCCCTACCAATTACTCTTAATACCTATCTACATCCATTTAATAAAACCTGATTTATAAAAGGCCTTTAGGGGCCAGGCACGGTGGCTCATGCCTGTAATCCCAGCACTTTGGGAGGCCGAGGTGCATGGATCACTTGAGCCCACGAGTTCGCGAACAGCCTGGGCAACAAGGCAAACCCATGTCTCTACTAAAAATACAAAAATTAGCCGGGCATGGTGTCACGTGCCTGTAGTTTCAGCTACTCAGGAGGCTGAGATGGGAGGGTCACCTGAGACTTGGGAGGTTGAGGCTGCAGTGAGCTGTGTTTGTGCCACTGCATTCCAGCCTGAGTGATGGGAATGAGACCTTGTAAAAAAAAAAAAAAAAAAAAAAAGAAAGAAAGAAAGAAAGAAAAGGAGAAAAAAGGCCTTTAGGGTAGATGGAGATATAATTTCATTCATTCATTTATTCATTCAGTCATTCAGTCATTCATTTAGCAACTCTGTCCCAAGCACTTATTATGTACTAGATATTAGAGAAACAAAAGTGGATGACAGTCTCTGCCCTAATTACTGATATAGGAGGGGAGACAGGTGACAGGTACATCAATAACTACTGGAACACAATGTGATAGGTGCTATAATAGAGGTACAAAAGTTATGGTAGCCTGGCAGGACTAATGATTATTTTTTCCCAAGAGCTCAGGGGTAAGAGAAGTTTTGCAGATAGGTGGCTGGGAGCCGGGACTTTAGAGGTGTAGACATTGAAAGAGAATCAGAGAATTTTAGGCAGATCAATTTGTAAATAAATATCTCTTAGACCCCTTCCTCATACGAATAACATAAGCTCACACAGCAACAACCTTCTCATCTTTGGGCTTTCTTCATGGGAAGGGAACTCACAAACTGGCCAACATAAATATCTTGGCTCTTAGCTGCTACATTTCTCAAAATAAATGATTAAACTGATTTTCTCATACAGATCAGGCTCATATGAGTTTGGGATACATGGGCCAGGTTTTTTTTTTTTTAAATCAAGCCAGCATAAGCCAAGTTGAGATTCCAGATTACAAAGGCAGAAAACCCACAGAATCTAGAAGGGCAACATCTTTCCTAACCGTTCAACTTATTCCTCCACTGCACGCAGTGAAACAGTAAACCTAAAGAGGGCTGGATTCATGATAACATTGTTCACAGAAAGGGACAAGAGGCCAATACTCTTAGATTTAGGTGCATGTGGTGGGGGAAAAAGTCTACAAAGGGAACTGGAAGATACCTAATAAACACACTTGAATAGATACTGCATGCAGTCAGGTACTTCAGTCATTTGTGTGCATTAATAGTGAGCCTTCAGCACCATGCTTTTATGACTTGAACCACAAAAAACACCAACAAAGAGAGAACAGGGTGAACTGTTCCTGGAGCCTCTTTGAAACCATACATAAGGTCAGCTTGACATCACCACTCATGTTCTGCTTGATCAAGTCTGACCAGTTTTTCTCTTGCAGTTCATAGGGCAGTTCTTTTCCTGCTCTGTGACTTCTTACTAGCCTTGAACTGCTGTGGTAGTAGTAGCTGAGGTACCTGCGGGGCAAGCGTGCACGTGAGCAATGGGTCCACGAAGTCAGCTGCAGTCTGCCCGCCATGCCCCCATTCGGACTTAACCTGAACACTGACATCTCCACATAAAACTGCCATCATGTCCGCAGCCCATTCTTATTGTACCAAGGTCTTACGGTTTTAATCTCAGTATAAAATCCTATGTGAGTGCCCCCAGAAGAAAACTCCAAAGGCATTATCTTCTCCATTTAAATCTTTTGTCACACTTAGAAGATCTGATTCACATACAATATCAAATACTTTGCCCCCTGTTGGTATCATCTAGTCTTTGTCAGCATGTCCATTTTGACAGAGTTGAAATCAGGTTGTTCATTAGCCAGTTGGTTAGGTTGATTTCACAATTAAACCACCATTAGACATACATTTAGACACACACTCATGCCACAATGTAGACCAGATTCTTATTATTTAAAGTAGGTTCAGAGTATTCCAGTGTATTCATAGAGCAGGATTTGCTTAGTCCTGCCCTCTATTACTGGGTTTTGGGTTGTTTCCAATTTTTAAAAAATTTATTTTATTGAGACAGAGTCTCACTCTGTCGCCCAGGCTGGAGTGCAGTGGTGTGATCTCGGCTCACTGCAACCTCTGCCTCCTGGATTCAAGCAATTCTCCTGCTTCAGCCTCCCATGTAGCTGGGACTACAGGCATGTGTCACCACACCCGGTTAATTTTTGTATTTTTAGTAGAGATGGGGTTTCACCATGTTGGCCAGGCCGATCTCGAACTCCTGACTTCAAGTGATCCACCTGCCTCAGCCTCCCAAACTGCTGGGATTACAGGCATGAGCCACTGTGCCCGGCCCCAAATTTATAATACTGTGAATAAAGGTACTATGTACATCTTTGTACAAATTGCCTTTTTTTCATTTTTAGTTTGTTAACTTGGAACATATTTCCCAAGCCAATGGATAAACAGTAAGGAATCACTGAATGACTGTAAGCTGGGAAAGGACATGATCAGATTTTCACCTTTAAAATATCCGCCCATTGAGGGTAATACCTATTACAGGGTTACTGTGCACACTAAATGTGGTGAGAAAGGTGACAGCAAATCAAAGAACGGCACAGATACAGATGCTTATACTAAGAATGTTGTCAGGAAGTCTATGGAAGAATCATAGTTAATTGAAGATCATCATGCAAAGTGTTTCTCTTGGTTTCTTATTTTATCTTTGCATGCCAAAAATGTTTTCTTGAGATTCTTATTTAATCTTGGCATGCTAAGGATAGTGCAGTACCCTGAGAAGCAGTTAAACCCAACAAATAACCAGCTTCTTTGTGAGCAAGTACTTCCTTCGGGAACTTGGGCTTGCCTCATAAGCATGGAAGTGGTCCACCCTTGAAGCATGGCAATGTCTGTGACCTGATAAGGAGAACAGAGACATTATCTGGTCTAGACACTGGCTTAAGAGATAGCTTTTCACATATCTCTTCTCTCTTTTCGTTTGATCCATTGTAATCTTCTTGTTATATTTAAATCCTGTTTTTCTCCTCCGCTCTTCAGCGTTCACAACGCCCTGGCTTCACCATCTCTGGACTCTGTTTTCTCATCTGGAAATTGAGGAGGTGACCTTGACAGTCACTGCGGGCCCTTGCAGCTCTGACTTTATGGGTTCTATGGTTCTGTCCCTTCTGTCTGGATGGCAAGGCCCAGTCTTGCCTTAACCCGAGTCTTACTGCTTCAATTTCCCCACACCGTGAACCACTGGCTCCCTAGAGAAATCTTTGTCAAAGTGTGACACCCGAATCACCTGAAAGCGTGCTAAAATGCAGGTTCCTGGGCCCCAGGGCTGCAGAATCAGAATCTCAGGGGTGAAGCCTAGGGAAGCTGTTTTTTTTTTTTTTTGAGACGGAGTCTCGCTCTGTCGCCCAGGCTGGAGTGCAGTGGCCGGATCTCAGCTCACTGCAAGCTCCGCCTCCCGGGTTTACGCCATTCTCCTGCCTCAGCCTCCCGAGTAGCTGGGACTACAGGCGCCCGCCACCACGCCCGGCTAGTTTTTTGTATTTTTTAGTAGAGACGGGGTTTCACTGTGTTAGCCAGGATGGTCTCGATCTCCTGACCTCGTGATCCGCCCGTCTCGGCCTCCCAAAGTGCTGGGATTACAGGCTTGAGCCACCGCACCCGGCCGGGAAGCTGTTTTTATGTTATAAAAGACAAACATGAATTCAATGCATGTGATTATGGTCCAAACAAGGTGAAAGGCTTCCTGAGAGGAACACTTTGCCCTGCAAATCTCTTTAGTCTTCGCCTTTCCTGTCTTCACTCCTATTCTTCAAGTTCTGCTTTCTTTTTGGAAATGTATTTATTATTTATTTTTAAAAAATTTTTAGAGACAAGGGCTTGCTGTGTTGCCCAGGCTGGCCTTGAACCCTTGAGTTTAAACAATCCTCCTGCCGCAGCCTCCTGTACCTGTGTGTAACAGGGTCTATAGGCACATGCAACTGCACCTGGCTTTCAAGATTCTTTAAACAGATCAAAAGAGTCACATCAGAGTTACATCAAAGAAAACATGTTCAAATGATAGGACTGCCAAGCAGAGTGATGCATAAGAAAGACCTTTTCAATCCCATTGATTCTCAAATTCTACCTGGTCTGCAGTTGCCTAATCTACTGTCATTAAGCCTGACACTAAATGTGGCATTAGGAGACTTTTGTGGGTTGAATTGTGTCCTCCCCTACCCCACCCCAATTAACATGTTGAAGTCTTAACTCCCAGTCCCTCAGAGTGTGACTGTATTTGGAAATAGATGTGATGAGTTTGCAGATGTGATTGGTTAAGATGAGGTCATACTAGAATAGGACGGGCCCTTATTTCAATAAGGCAAGTGTCTTTATAAAGAGGGGAAATTTGGACACAAACAGACGTGGGCACAGGGAGAACACCACGTGAATATGAAAAGAGAGATCGGAGCGATGCACCTACGAAGCAAGGAGCACCGAATGTTGCCAGCAAACCAGCAGATATCAGGAGAGAAGCACAGAAGAGATTCTCCCTCACAGCCCTCAGAAAGCACCAATTCTGCCAGCACCTTGATCTCAAGACTCCACCTTCCAGAACTATAAGACAACACATTTCTGTTGTTTACGCCACTTTATTATGTCAGTCCTGGCAAACCAATACAGAGACCTTGGTCACAGCCCTGGATGGTTACAGAGACTGTAGACTATCACTTTACGTACTCTGAGCTGCTCTGTGCCATCTCACTAAAGAGACAGAAAATGTGTTGCATTCATTAGAAGACAAGTATTGAGTGAGATCTCTGTGAACGCACCTGTAAAGTGTTCACTAGTAGTGAAATTATTATTCATGAAGTGGCAAATAGGGAAATGCTTTGGGAAGATCATAAAGGAGTTACTTGGTAACCCAGAATTATTTTTTACAAGGCATAAAGGTAGGCACCAGATTGCAGGTGCCTTCATTTAACCAAAATGTGCTGGTAGCATAGATGAACTTCCTGCACTCCTGTCCAAAGTCAGTTCCTCCCCCTGTGCACCAGAATGCATCCCCTCTCACCTGCTCAAGGACATCACTCCAGCACTCTCCCCTTCCTTTTCTAAACCTTCAATTTCCTCCTCCCATCGACATATAAACATGCTATTATTTTTCCCAGCTTAAAAAAACTTTTTGACCGGGCGTGGTGGCTCACACCTGTAATCCTAGCACTTCGGGAGGCTGAGGCGGGAGGATCATGAGGTCAGGAGACTGAGACCCTCCTGGCTAACACGGTGAAAACCCGTCTCTACTAAAAATACAAAAAATTACCCGGGCATTGTGGCGGGCGCCTGTAGTCCCAGCTATTCAGGAGGCTGAGGCAGGAGAATGGCGTGAACCCAGGAGGCGGAGCTTACAGTGAACCAAGATCGCGCCACTGCACTCCAGCCTGGGTGACAGAGCGAGACTCCACCTCAAAAAAGAAAAAGAAAAAAACCTTTTATAGCTTTAAAAAAAACCCTGCCTCCCCTGTGAACTACTATTCATTTTTTCCCCCGCTTTACAGCAAAACTTCATGAAAGAATTGCTATAACCCAGTTCTTCTCTTACTATTTTTAATTTTTAGTAAACTTTATTTTAGACATGTGCACATAATCCTAAGCACTCAGTTAATCTTCACAAACTGAACACTCCTGGCAACCAGCACCCGTATCAAGAAATAGAATCTTATCAGCACCCCAGAAGCTCACCTCCTAACCCCTCCCAGTCACTCATCCCAAAGTAACCACTATTTTAACTTCTAGCACCTAGAATGCTAGAATACTTTTCCTGTTATAGTTGAGTTTTCCTGTTTTTGAACTTCATATGCATAAAATCATACAGTGTGTACTCTTGTATCTTGCTTTGTCCCTCAACATTATATTTGGGAAATTAATCCATGTTGCTATAAATAGCAATGGTTCATTCATTCTGATTGCTCTGGACCAGGATTGGCAAACTTTTTCTGTAAAGATCAGAATATAAATACTTTAGGCTTTGTAGGCAATAAAGTCTATCACAATTACTTAATTCTGCTGCTGTAGCCCATGAAAGCACCCAAAGACAATACTTCAACAAATGGTCATGGCTGAGTGCCAGTAAAACTTTATGAAAACAGTTCCAGTGTTGGATTGGACTTTCAGGCTCCAGTTTGCTGACTCCTGCTTAGTCTGTAATATTCCATGGAATGAATATGCCATGACTTCTGAAGTCCATTCCAATGCTGATGGACATTTGTGTTATTTCCAGGTTTGGGTTATCCTATGTCAACCCTCCCATCTTTTTGTGTTTTTAAATCAACTTAGTTGAGGTATGATATATATATAATAAAATGCACCCATTCACTTGTAAATCTATTTCAATCTGGATTTTCCCCCACCACTCCAACAAAGCTTTTGTTGGCAAAATCACCAATGATCTCCATGTTGCTAAATCCAATGGTCAATCCTCAGTCCTCAACTTTTTTTTTATTTCTCAGCAGCATTTGACACTATCGATTTCTACCTCCTCCGTGGCATACTTTCTTCACTTGGTTTCCGGAATTTAGCATTTAAGTTTTCTTCCTACCTCACTGACCACTCCATCTTAGTCTCCTCTGCTGATTCCTCTTTTCCCAACCCCTTAATGTTGGAAAACTCAGAGGCTCAGTCCTTGGTCTGAGTCCTTCTCTATCCACACTCACTTTCCTGGCAATCTCATCCAGCCTTTAGCTTTAAATACCATCTGTATACCAACAACTCTCACATTTATATTTCCATCCAGACTTTCTCCCTGACTTCCAGACTCGTAGATCCAACAACCTGCCTCACCTGTAGCCTTCTCCATCGTGGTATACATAGTCATCTGAATCATCTTTTAAAATTGTTTTTCTCACACACTGCATCCAATCCATAGCAACTCCACCTACTTCTACTCTCAAAATCTAACTACTTCTCACCACTTCTGCTATTTGTAACCTGGTCCAAGCCAGCATCATCTCTCGTCTTGATCACTGCAATTGCATCCTATCTGGTTTTCCTATTTCCACTCTTGTGTTAGCAAGAGTAAACTCAACTCACAGTACAGGAGTCATAGCAATCTGCTTATAACATAAGACAAAACATGTCACTCCTCTGCTCAAAATTCGTTAATACAGTCCCATCTCATTAAGAGTAAAGGTCCTGCAATGTAAAAAGTAGAAGTCCCTACAATGGCCTGCAAGCCCACGAAGGATCAGGTCCTTCTTATTTCTTCCATCTTCCTGGTCTCCCCTACCTCCCTCTGCTCTAGCCACCTTAGTAGCCTTAACATACAAGGCATAGTCCTGTCTTGCTGTTTCTTTTGTCTGGTATACTCTTTCCCCATATGAACACTCGGGTAATCCTCTCAACACCTTCAAGGCTTTGCTCAAAAATCATCTTCTCAGTAAGTCCTACCCCGATAATTCTGCAATGAGTTCCTCATGCTTTCAATTCCCCTTATTCTGCTCTACTTTTTTCTTTTTCCATAACACTTTATAGCCTCCTAGCATATACATTATTTACCTAGTTAGTAGGTCTATCGTTAATCACCTATCTCCTTACACTAGAGTATAAGGTCGATGAAGGTATACATCTTTCTTTTGCTCATTGATATATTGCAATCTCCAGGAACAGTGTCTGTTACATAGTAGGCACTCAATAAATATTTGTCGAATATCTGAAAGATTAAGAAAATGGGAATTTCTATTTCTCTGTAAAAAGCATTAGTGTCCTTTTTCGGTGCAAAGTCTCACCCTGGTTTGAAAGCTAAAGGACTCATCTGTCAAGTTCCCAGTGAGTGGTTTGGCAATTATATCAACTACTAGCAGGTCCCCTTAGGTCGATGGACACCTGAGGCTATTTATTTTACTGGTGAAAGGTTGGTGTGAGAGCATTTTGGTCCAGTTCACGAAAACAGCAGTGTTCTAACCAGCAGCTCCAATAAATCTTACACATTCTTAAGCCCATAAGTCCTGGCCTCTTGCCTCTCTACACATCCATTCATCCAACTAAGAAGAACCTCTTGTTGGAGCACACAGGGCCACTTGATTAGCAAGAGCAATGGGAAGAAACACAATCCTCTTCCCTTTCTGCCCTGGGGACACAACTTCAGAGCAACAAGCTCTTTGCCCAGGACAGGCGGAATGTGACAAGTAAGACTTTGCATCTCTTTCCACATACACCAAATAGCTTGCCCACTGTCCCGAGTCAGTTAAAGTTAACACATGGTGCCATGAATTTATACTGATTTATTCCAAGGTAATTTATGTTTGCTTCTGGGACTGTCAGTTACTCTATGACCATCAAAGTCTATAGAGACTAATGGGCTAAGAAATGGTTCATGCAAAAGGATGTCTTTCTCATGGTAATTTTCTGATTCCATATCTTTTTGACACATTCTCTATTATAGAACTTTTTACATTTTGCACTGTAGTTATTTACATTTTGATCTTCCCATCTATATACCCCTTACTCGTCCTTTGCCCCAACCACTACACTAGCAGTTTCTCATAGTTGGGACTAATGGTTTATTAACTTAGCAATACAGGGTAATAAGTAAAGGCACAGACTCAGAAGCCATATTGTGTCAATTCCTAGTATTAGTACTGTGTGATCTTGGACAAATTACTTAACTTCACTGTCTGTGCCTCAATTGTTTGGCCTGTTAAAGGAGAATAACACTACTGCCTCATGAGGCTGTTGTAAGGATAAAGTGAATTTATATATATACATATATATATACAAATTTATGTGTATTGTAAAAATAAAAATCACTTAGCACAACACCTGGCATATAAGAAGTATGAACACGAACACACACACACACACACACACACACATCCTTGTTTACATAATTAGAAGCACTTTGTGTCTTTGTGAGGTAACAAAAATTATCTGAGATTGTCTTTCAGTGTGACTCTTGCTTTAGAATTATGAATAAGCCAGGTGTTTGGTGAAAAGATTCTAACAGGACGTTAAAGGAAAAAAATTAATTTGACCCTGTGCACATACACCCGGAATACATTTTGCCTTCTTCAGGGCTGGGCCAATCCCATGAAACAAGCTCCCCGGCAAACATTCTCAGAGGACTTGGGGTTTCCTCTGATACCACCAGGGTGTAGAGGAGGAGGAAGCAGGAGCAAAGTTTAGGGAACGTTTTCTGGGCTTCCTCCCCACTCCTCAAAAACACATATTAAGCCTGTGTGGCAGTTATACACATACACAAGTACCTTTGGCCTAGCCTACGTTAGTTAGATCCTTTACGAGTTGCTATAAACGGAATTGTACCCCCCACCCCAGATTCATATGTTGAAGTCCTAACCCCCAATATAATTGTATTTGGAGATAAGGCTTTTGGGAGGTAAATAAGGTTAAACAGAGTCATAAGGGTAAGATCCTAATCTAAGAAAATTGGCGACCTTATAAGAAGGGGAAGAGAGCAATTTCTCGCTCTCTCGCCCCGCGCTGAGGAAAGGCCATGTGAGGACACAATGAGAAGGTGGCCCTCTGCAAGCTGGGAAGAGACTGCTCAACAGGAATTGACTGGCACCTGATCTTGGACTTCCCAGTCCCCAGAAATGTGAGACATTTCTGTTGTTTAAGCCACCCAGTCTATGGTATTTTGTTATGGTAGCCCATGTTGACTAAAGCAGGTTGAAACAGGAAGCACACCCAGATAATCCCAATAATGGGTGTTTATTGCCAGGGTTCATGGGGCAGCATGGGATGTCCTTTGCCTCCTTAGCTGGGCAGCCATTCTTGGTCTCCGAGCTTCCCAGGGATGTGTACGGGCTCATGGAGAAAAGGAATAAAGGCTCAGCATGGATTGGGACAACTACACTTTGTTTATCTAGTATTTCTATTTCCTGGTTGAGTGTCCCTATTGGGCAGTTTGACACCCGAAGTCCTTTCTGGCCTCCTTCTGACTAGCTCAGTCCCAGGGGACTTTGGCTCCAAACAAATGTGGCTAAGGTAGTAGGGTTGGTTTTATATGGCAAGAAATATGACAGCAGAGAATAAGACACTAGCAGCCTGTTTCTAAGAAGCAGGCTGTGGGCTTAGCAGGCACCTAAGAACAGCAAAGCGTTTTCCTCACTGTAAGTCTAGCTTGAAAAGAGCAGTTTTGAGGTCAACCCTCCTATTCTAGTGCTTCTATTATTACTTCCCTAGGGCTGCCGTAACTAAGGACCACAAACTGGGTGGCTTAAAATAACAGAAATGTATTCTCTCACAGTTCTGGAGGCTGGAGGTCTACAGTTATCAGCAGGCTGTGCTCCCTCTGAAATCTGTAGGGGAGAATCCTTCTCTGCTTCTTCAAACTTCTGGTGGCCCCAGGCATTCTCTGGCCTGTGGCAGCAGAAAGCCAGTTTCTGCATCCTGTTTCTTCATATGGGCTGCTTCTGTGTGTATTTCTGTCTTCTTTTTTTCTTATAAGGACACCAGTCATTGGATTCAAGCCCACTCTAATCCAGTCTTACCTCATTTTAACGTAACTAATTATATCTGCAGACTCTATTTCCAAATAAAGTCACACTCTGAGGTTCTGGGAGACATGAGTCTGGAGGGGCGCTATTCAACCCACTACACTGCCTTAGTTGAAATCTTCTGTGAAAATTACAGAAAAACATGTGAGCCAGATTATTAAAATAAGAGATTTTATTCATAGGACACAGGAGTGGTTTACAGACTCTCAGGTCAGTAAAGCTATCAGGCCTCAGGAGGAAGACCCGGGAAGTGCACAGCCGTCAGATGGCTCTGTTCCCTCTCTTCCTCTTATCAGAGCCTCCCTGTGCCTGTCGGCTTCATTCTTTCTGCAGCTGGCTTTCTCTGTGGCTCCATGCCCTTGGCCAGCAGCAGATGACCAACTCATTGCTCCAAAGTTTACATTTCTGTTCAAGCAATCAGTCCAAATTGAATAGTCTTGGCCTCAATTCTAAGTTCTCAGGAGGGAGAATCTGATGGACTCATCTAGGATCAGATGTTTAATCCTGGTCTAGTTAATTGTGGGTAGGGGGATGGAGTGATAGAGTACATCCTCTATCTAGAGGCAGAGGCGTCCCAGTGGCTGGAAAGCCAACACTCGGAGAAAGAAGAGTCACTGCAAGCTGGATAGATAGCCCAAAAAGGTCTAGACATATCTTGTTTTATAGCATTTAGCAGCATGCAAAGTGTTTTCATTTATACTCTCATTTGATTTGTGCAAATTCATATGGAGTAGGCATAACTAGCATTTTGCCCATTTTGCACATGTAGATACAAACTCAGAGAGATTGAACGATTAGCCCATAAAGATGGGCAGGGTCAGAAGTCACACACAACATTAGGTCGTCTGGGTCCTGACCCGATTCACCTTACTATACAATACAGAAATGTAACTGACTTTGTCATTTTTATTACAACCAATTGTCAGTTATACACAGATTTATTACTCAAGTTCACAAACATAATTTTATAAAAATAAAATTTTAGTAGTCTGAAGATTACAGTCATTCTATTCTTGTCTGATGGATCCAATGTTTTTCCCACTTATTTTCCTTCTTTCCTAGGCCACTGTTTCTTCACAATTCTCCTTCAGCATTATTATTCCTCCAGAAAGTTCACTAGGATTTACCACACAAAAATAAAAAGGACAATGGTTTTCTTTTTAACATTTAAACTCAAATCACTCTTCCTTTGCATTTAACGATTTCCTTCTATTAATTCTGGCATCTAATTAATTGACAGTATTGGGAAAATAGTGTTATACCTTTGCAATCCTTTTATTCATCTCTTTTCATATTTTCATTTTCATTTTCATTTTTGAGACAGAGTCTTTCTCTGCCCCCAGGCTGAAGGGCAGTGGCAGGATCACAGCATACTGCAGCCTCAACCTCCCAGGGTCAAATGATCCTCCCACCTCAGTAGCTGGGACTACAGGCATGCGCCACCATGCCCAGCTAATTTTTATTTTTAGTAGAGATGGGGGTCTCACTATGTTGCCCAGGCTGGTCTTGAATTCCAGGGCTCAAGCGATTGGCCTACCTTGGCCTCCTAAAGTGCTGGGATTTCATTATTCATCTCTTATATTTTCTCTGAGGCTTGTTTCCCACAGCCTCTGGTTCAGGCTCTCTCTTCTCATTTTTTTTTTTTTTTTTTTTTTTCACACATTGCTCTTCCCAATCCTGTCACCTCTTAGTGAAGGATTTTGCTTCCTGTTTACTGAAACTCCCTTAGTTACCCTGGCCTTGTTTAATTCCCTTGAACTTTCTGTCTCTATTTTATGTTTACCTCTTTCAATTATCTCAGGATAAAATCATTCCTCTTCTCTTTAGAGATAAGTTTTCTCTCCTAAAGCTTCCTAGAACCATTAACCTCACACAATTTCCTCTAACAATTAAAGCTTTCTGTCTCAACTTCCTCTTCTTTTGCTTTTCTTGTTTGCTTCTCTTTTTCTTCTAAGAAAACCAACCAACAGCAGCCTAACCTTTGCCTTGCTACCCCTTTCTGTCTTTCCAGCTATACTTCTTGAATAAATGGTCTTTGTTCTCTACCTTAATTTTGGCTTCTTCACTCCTTTCTTTTTTCAGTATGGTGTCATTCTGAAACCTCTCTCTCTCTTTTTTTAATGTCGTCAATTTCTTTCCTCACTTTGTTCATGTTTTCATTTAAATAGTTAAAAATAGTTACAATAGGTGTTTTAACATTCTTCTCCACTTATTCTATCTCTGTCATTTCTGTGTCTGTTTCCTTTGAGTGATTATTTTTCTGGTTATGGGTCACATATTTCCGCTTCTTGACTTGTTTAGTCATTTTTTACTGGATGCTGAACACTGTCAGTTTTATATTATTGAGTATCTAGATCTTACATCTTCAAAGACCGTTGTGTTTTGTAGTGGCAGGCAGAAAGGTACTTTTGGTTTAGTTTGGCCCTTTTGGGGTTTGTTTTCAAGCTTTATTAGGGCAGACCTAAAGTAGCTTTTATCCTAGAAACAGTTTAGTAACATTTCCAAGGCATGGCCCTTCTAGTGCTTTCACTGAATGCTCCTAGTGATCAGTGAGGACACTTCCCTCTGGCTGGTCAGCACTTGAGCAATTCCCAGCCCTTTGTAAGCTCAGGAACTGCTGTTCAGTTAGCAATCTCTCTTCGCTCAATGGAGTTTCACCATATTCAGCAAAGGTGCAAAATGACACCATGCAGATTTCTGGAACTCTCTTTCTGAGAGAGAAACTCTGCAACTCTGCCCTATAATTTCCAGGTACTTCAACCCTCCTGAATTCTGATCTTGGTCTCCTCAACTCAATAAGACCATTGTGTCTTACACGCGTGCCCTTCCCCACTCCATCGCCAGATATGTGTCTTCAGGCAGGAAGCCGGGGGATCTTAAGGCCACCTTATTCTCAGGGATCACAGTCCCATATTACCTATTGTCTAAAGTCTGGAAACAGCTGTTTCACATATTTTGTCTGTTTTTCTAGTTATTCAAGGTGAATTCCAGTTCCAGCTACTTCATTATGGCCAGAAGTCGGAGTGTCTGAAACTACCCTTTTGAAGAACATCATTGACTGTTTCTAAGTAACCAAAGGATTTCTTTATTCCTCTTGTTTTAGAACAACACTTGGGTCACTGGCCATTGTCTTCTTGAAATTCTGCTCCCTGAACCATCCTACCCCCTTATCATTCCCTCCCTACTTCTTATTATCTTTCCTTTTTCAGAAGGCCTGGTGAGTAGGCAAGCTCAATCATAAAGGAGGTTGTAAATGGCGTTGGCAATTTCCAGTTTGATCAGGGAGCATAGCTGGAGAAACCCAGGCAGTGTTTTGTTGTTTTTTTTTTTGGCACAAATCTTTTTAATCCTCATAGTTAGCATTTAACAAATTTGCTGTTGATTTTGGGCCCACTATACTCTAATTTCTTATTTATTTATTTATTTATTTTTGTTTTAGACATAGGTCTCACTCTGTTGCCCAGGTCAGAATGCAGTGGCATAATAACAGCTCACTGCAGCCTCAAACTCCTGGGCTCAAGTGATCCTCCCACCTCAGCCTCCCAAGTAGCTAGGACTACAGGCTCGTGCCACCAGACCCAGCTAATGTTTTAGTTTTTGTGTAGAGATGGGGTCTCGCTATGCTGCCTAGGCTGGTCTCGAACTCCTGGCTTCAAGCGATCCTCCTGCTCTGACCTCCCAAAGTGCTGGGATTACAGGTGTGAGGCGCCTTGTCCGGCCCCACTGTACTCTCATCAATTAGCGGGATGGTTGAGAGCGGGCTGCATTTAATACGTACGTATTTCAGAATGAATGCTATTATTTCCCAATCTCATATGGATATTTCTCAGAAAAGTATGATCAAATCATTTGAGATTCAAATGATCAAGACTGTCATCTTTGCCAGGTTTGTTGTACTCCATTTTTATCTTGATAGGTTTTCAACTTGTACAATTCCCCTGTGGGTCCTTTCCAGACCCAATAGTTATTCTTTTTTCTTTTTCAGTTTGTATATGTGTTTCTGTTCTGGGTGGTTTAGCAATACACTAACATTTTTTTTTTTTTTAACTTTGTTTCTTATGTCAGATAAGATTAAGTAGGTTAATATCTCTACGGTAATTTATGCTTTTCATTTATTTGGGTTAATGATTCCAGACCCCTACAGGCAGAAGCATCCACACATCCAAGCTGATTATGCTGCCACTGAGATTCAAACCTCATTTTTCCCCCTAAGGATATTTCTATTAATTATATTTAACTCCTACATGTATTTAATATAAAACAAATTTAACTGCATCAAAAGATATCTGTGACAAACATAATAATAATGCTTAAAAGTAATATAGTGTTTCACATCTGTCAAAAGAAAATAACTCAGATACTCTTATCATTTGCTGTAACTTTTATTTACATTAGATGGCATTAAGATAGCCAGACATCAAGCAAAGAATAATTACGTATCTTTCAATTATTCTTCCAACTCTCTTTCAAGAAACTTGTCAACACAGGCTTGATGTGTTGAGAAATAAAGCCACTTTAAAGGAATCATTATCCAGCTCGAACTGATAATGTTCAAAATCAAGGACAATTAAATGTTTGCTTATCCTAGGAGTTAATTTGCTGCCCTTGAGACCTCACTTCACCTCTTCTAAGATTATTTTTAAAATGAACAGATTGATTTTTTACAAAATGCCCCCATGGATAATGGTTTCCTTAAACAAATAGAATGTTTAGAAATCCTGTGCTGTTTTGGCATCCCTGGTTACCTATGTTTAAAAGAGAATATAGGTCGGGTGTGGTGGCTCACGCCTGTAATCCCAGCACTTTGGAAAGCCAAGGCCAGTGGATCACCTGAGGTCAGGAGTTCGAGATCAGCTTGACTAATATGGTGAAACCCCGTCTCTACTAAAAATACAAAAATTAGCCGGGCGTAGTAGCAGGCGCCTGTAATCCCAGCTACTCGGGAGGCTGAGGCAGGAGAATCGCTTGAACCTGGGAGGCAGAGGTTGCAGTGAGCCGAGATGGCGCCACTGTACTCCAGCCTGGGCGACAGAGCGAGACTCTGTCTCAAAAAAAAAAAAAAGAGAATTTAAACTGAAGTCATATCCACAGATATTCAACAAGAAAATGGATTCTGAGTCATAGCTATACCTCTTTGTCTTAGCCTAGAAAACAAAGATGGAGGCAAGGGCATATACAAATAGTTTATTATTATTATTATTTGAGATAGGGTCTCACTCTGTCACTCAGGCCAGAGTTCAGTGTGCAATCATGGCTTACTGTAGCCTCAAACTCCTGGGCTCAAGCAATCCTCCCGCCTCAGCTTCCCAAGTATTTGGGTCTGCAGGCACATACCACTATGCCCAACTAATTTTTTGTTTGTTTTTCTTTTGTAGAGACAGGGTCTCGCTATGTTGATCAGGCTGATTTTGAACTCCTCACCTCAAGCGATCGTCCTGCCTTGGCCTCCCAAAATGCTGGGTTGAACTACCACACCTGGCCTAATATTGTATTAGATGGAAGGGAGTACAATTCCAGGGCAGCGAGTTAGTAAAAAGGAAGTCAGTCGGGGATGGAGAAAAAGCAAGTGCAAAGTGGGGCATCAGGAAGCAGGCTACAGCTTCATGAGATCATACAGTGGGTTGCTTGGTTGGGCTGTATGGAATTACGGTGCACAGAGTGGTCCACCAAGGAGTGAGGGGGATGACTTCATGTGTGGGCTCCTTTGCACCTCCTGTCTCTCTTTGGTCCAAGTAGACCTCACAAAGTGATAACTCTCTAGCACTCTCAGGCTGTGTAACCAAAGACCTCTCCAGGCAGCCAATGGGGAAGCCACATCCTGAGGCACAGTGCTATCTCTGCATCTGGAAGTCAGGGGAGGTGCCAAAGACTCCACAGTCTGCTTGAACTGACTTGAGAACCAGTTCTGCTACAGCTCTCACTGTGTGGGCGCAATGGAGGCCATGCCTGAGGTAGTCACTCCACAGGAGAAGGTGTGTACCATCAGAGCTGTCCATTCTGCAAGCAGCTCAGAATCCAGTCTGGCAAATCTGGGGAAGCTCATGAAAAAGCCCATGATTCTCCTTATTGTTGTTGTTCAGGCCCCTTTCTCAAAATTCCATTTAAAACACACTTTCTGAGCACCTATTATTAATATTTGCCAGTCTTTCTGCCATAAGCACTAAGATAAAGAAAACAGAGTCCCTGGCCTCAGAATGAACTAAAATTTATTATAATAAATACTAAGACCCAGCTGGGCACGGTGGCTCACGCCTGTAATCCCAGCACTTTGGGAGGCCGAGGTGGATGGATCACCTGAGGTCAGGAGTTTGAGACCAGCCTGACCAACACAGAAAAACCCCGTCTCTACCAAAAATACAAAAAAATTGGCAGGGCATGGTGGCCCATGCCTGTAATCCCAGCTACTCGGGAGGCTGAGGCACGAGAATCGCTTGAACCCAGGAGGCAGAGGTTGTGGTGAGCCGAGATCAAGCAATTGCACTTCAGACTGGGCAACAAGGGCGAAACTCCATCTCAAAAAAAGGAAAAAATATATATATATAGTGTATACATATATGTAGTGTGTATATACATAGCGTATATATTTATACTATATAGCGTATATATTTATGCTATATACACTATATATACTTACACTATATATAGTGTATATAGTATAAATATAATATATATATAGTATATATAAAAATATATACACTAAGACCCTGGGACTATGTATTAGTCTGTTATCATACTGCAATAAAGAAATACCTGAGACTGGGTAATTTCTAAGGGAAAGAGGTTTAATTAACTCAGAGTTTGCATGGCTTTGGGAGGCCTTAGGAAACTTACAATCATGGCAGAAGGCAAAGGGGAACCAGGCATCTTCTTCACAAGATGGCAAG
>NW_016811567.1:362304-368506 GCF_001698545.2 Rhinopithecus bieti | reverse complement strand
ATAATATATATATAGTATATATAAAATATATACACTAAGACCCTGGGACTATGTATTAGTCTGTTATCATACTGCAATAAAGAAATACCTGAGACTGGGTAATTTCTAAGGGAAAGAGGTTTAATTAACTCAGAGTTTGCATGGCTTTGGGAGGCCTTAGGAAACTTACAATCATGGCAGAAGGCAAAGGGGAACCAGGCATCTTCTTCACAAGATGGCAAGAGGGAAGTGAGGGAGAGCGAAGGGGAAAGAGCCCCTTATAAAGCCATCAGATCTCGTGAGAACTCACTCACTATCATGAGAACAGCATGGGAGAAATCTGCACCCATGAACCAATCACCTCGCACCAGGTCTCTCCCTCAACACCTGAGGATTACAATTCAAGATGGAATTTGGGTGGGGATGCAAAGACAAACCATATCAGACTTTAAATGAGAAAAATGAATTCCGTCTGGGAGAGAACAAGGAAAGCAACAAAGAAGAGAATGTAGATGAATAAAGTAGCTTCATATGATTCAGCTGAGACTGTCGAAGGGCAGGATAAAGACTAATGAGACACATAGAAGATTAACCAAGAGTATGCATCCTATCTCCTGAGTATGGAAATGAGGCTATCTCTGAGTGACCCCTGTAGCAGGTTAGGATCTTTTGCTCCCTCAATTTTCTACTGTGATGGCCACATATAAGGCATCGTGGCAATTAACAAAAAAGCCAATTAATCATTATTTAAACCATAAGAGCTTTCATCATTGACTTGGTAAGTTCAAAGCTGGCCAACTCAGAGTAGTTTTGGAAACCAAAAGTGTTACCAAGAATCCAGGGTCTTTATTCTGTTCTGCTATCTTCAACTTGTTGCCTTTCATTCTTAGGTTGATTGCCTCGTGATTCCAAAATGATTGCTGCAGCTCCAAACATTACATCTTCATAGAGTAATATCTAGAAAGAGAAGGAAGCAAGGGGACAATAAATGCTTTCTTCTCTAGTATTTTTCTGTTACCAAATAACTCTTTCCCAGAGGCTCCCTTAGACATCCATTTATACCCGATTGACCAGAACTGGGTTGCATGTCCCCACCCTAGATTAATTAGTGGATAAAGAGATTAAGAGTGCCATGATTTAGTTAGATCCAGCAAGATGTATCTGCTGGGGCTGGGTTCATAATTGCATATCAAAATTGGCCTCCTCGTTGATGGAGCCAGTGTGTTCTTTCTAACAAACTGATGATGCCACTGTTACGCCTGAAATTCTTCTACGGCTCTTTCTTGTCTATAGGGCAAGTAGAAGTTCCATGACTATTTATGCTTCTTCGTGTCAGCTCTTCGATTTCACCCCCTCCTAATCTGCCAAGGCATGCTGTTTCAGATCTGTGGAATTCGCTGAGATTCCCGGAATGCCCCATGCTTGTTGCTCCTTCTAGTGCTTTGTATAGATGGTCTCTTCTGGCCTTCCACATTGTTTTCATAGCAACTACAACTTATCTTTCAAATATAAACTTAAATGCCTCCTCCTCAGAAAGGCTTCCAGGGTGTTCCTCCTTGGTTTTCTCAAAAGTGCCCTGTTTATACCCCTTTTATGACATATACAGCCCTGTGGTAATTACTTGTTTCTTCATCTATCTCCTTCACTTGACTGGAAATCCCTAGAGCTTAGCCCAGTACCCAGAATGAAGCAGCCACTTAAAAAGTGACGATTAAGTGAAAAATCCCTATGGTTGTGTGCTTTCAACCTCAACCAGGTCTTTATTGGTTTGATTTGTTGCTGGTTAGATCCTGACCGTGGGGACTATTTCAGACACTCCTCATCCTGCCACAGCATAAAGTCCAGTCTTTGTCTCTCCCATCCTCAGCAGATGATCTCAATGTTTACTTTTTTAGAAAAAGAATAATTGCCATTTTATTTTTTTCCAGAGGATAGTTTTCCATCCTTAAGACTGAAAACACCTTACACAGGCTTTTGCGGAGGTCATGGAACAGCACCCGTAGGTCTAACTCAGAGGGGTATTGGATCCTTCTGGGCTTCATGAGAACGACTCCTGACTACTTTGCCATGAATGGCACAACTCATATCACAATACAATTTCCATACAGCTGGGAAGCACAGATGTTGAAGACACTCACTTCAGAAATGGTCCTGATGGCTATGGCCTCTGTTTTTAATGACGAGCTTAATGGCCTTGTCCATGGGCACACATTGGGTGCAGTTGTACAGGGAACAGGTTACGTGTGGCCTTGGCCCTTTTTGGCACAACCATTGTTTCTTCTTTTCTTTTTCTTTCTTTCTTTTTTTTTTTTTGAGACAGGGTCTCACTTTGTCACCCAGGCTGAAGTACAGTTGTGTGATCTTGGCTCACGGCAGCCTTGGCGTCCAGGGCTCAAGTGATCCTCCTGCCTCAGCCTCCCACATAGCTGGGACTATAGGTGTGTGCCACCACACCCAGCTATTTTTGTATTTTTAGTACAGATAGGGTTTTGCTGTGTTGGCCAGGCTGGTCTCGAACTCCTGGACTCAAGTGATCTGCCCACTTCAGCCTTCCAAAGTGCTGGGATTATCAGCGTGAGCCACTGCGCCTGGCCGTTGTTTCTTCTTTTCTTTGTCATCTTGGAAGTGAGGACCTGAGAGAGCTTACCTTCTATTTAGAGTTCACTGAGACACTAATTTCAGGGTCTTCGATGTTCCTTCATTAACTTTGACCCTCATTCTCAACATCTAACATTTCTGTTGCTCACTCTCTTCATCTCACTCATCTCAAAGGAAAAGGTCTCTCTTCTCCCTAAGGATCTCACATCCTCCATCCCCTCCTTGGACCTCTTTCTCCAGAATCTTCTATCTTCCCTTTGATACCTATTAGCACTCTGGTCTCCTCCCAACCCTAATACACCCATCAGACTGGATACCCTTGCACTGTCTTACATTTCAAAAGATTCCTGTCCTGTTGTCAGTGCCTCAAACCAAGCTCTTAGAGCAGGGGTTGCTAGAACTGGTAGCTCAAATACCAGATAGAGTCTATAGGGGTGTTTTACTCAACCTTCACGGTGTTTCTAAAAGTGGGAAATTTCACTTAAAAATGAGGATTCCAGTCTTTTCCATAAAGGTCACACAGCTGACTGGTCTGGGCCACCTTTTCTACATGGCAACAATGATGTGGGCACAGCCTCTAGCTGCTACCTTTGGGTGGGGCATGTGGTCACCAGGTTGTCAGAGTACCCTTCATGTAAGCATTTGAATTTTCAGTTGCCTAGACCTGTGGTTTTGTCCCTGTCTTTTTTTAATTTTGAGACTGAGTCTTGCTCTGTCGCCCAAGCTGGAATGCAGTAGTGCAATCTCGGCTCACTGCAACCTTCGCCTTCCGGGTTCAAGCGACTCTCCTGTCTCACCCTACCGAGTACCTGGCACTACAGGCACGTGCCACCACTCCCGGCTGATTTTTTTTTTTATTTTTAGTAGAGACAGGGTTTCACTGTGTTAGCCAGGAGGGTCTCAATCTCCTGACCTCGTGATCCGCCTGCCTTGGCCTCCCAAAGTGCTGGGATTACAGGAGTGAGCCACTGCGCCCGGCCTTGTCCCTGTCTTTCACCTGGAAGTGCCCTCTTGAAAGTCATTGGTGATTTCTTAGTCATGAGATGCACAGGTGTTTGCTCCATCTCCATTGTCCTTGAACTCTCTGGACCTCCTGACCACCTCTCTAGAAATGACACGCTGGTTGGCTTCCTTAGAACTTATGTTCCTGGTTCTCTTAGATTCCTAATGCCATTTTTTTAAGGTACACATGTGAACACAAATTTGCAATAGAAAAGAAAACACGATATAATATAAAATTTTAATAGCTGACAAATACAAAACATTATATAATACAGAAAATAATGTTTTACTCAGTAATTCCCTGACACACCTTTATAATTTTTTTTCCTACTAATTTTGGCTTCACATTCATTGATAACCTTCTCATATGGTGATTCTTAATATCTATCTTTTTTTGTACAGGAATGTTTATTGCAGCATTATTTCTAATACCAAAAGGTGGAAACAACCCAAATATCCATCAACTGACAGATAGATCAACAAAATGTGACGTCTCGGAGCTGTGTGCTGGGGCTCACAGACGTAATCCAAGCCACTGGGGAGGCTGAGGTGGGAGGATTACTTGAAGCCAGGAGTTTGAGACCAACCTGGGCAACATAGCGAGACCCCATCCCCCCAAAACAAAAACCAAAATGTGGCAATATCCATAGAATGGAATATTATTTGTTGACAAAATTAAGTAGTGATGCCAGTCACAACATGGACAAACCTTAAAAACACTATGCCAAGTGAAAGACGCAAAAAACCTCAAATGACATCGTTATTCCATCCATGTACAGCATCCAGAACAGGCAAACTCATGGAGAAGAAAGTAGATTGGTGGGTACTGGGGACTGGGAGGCAGGGGATGGAGGGGAAAGGAGTGGTAGCTAATGGGCCTCTTTTTCTCCCCCAATGTTTTTTATTGTGTTAAAGTTCACGTAACATGACATTTATCACTTTTGACCATTTTTGCTGGCTGTGTTCTTTCTGCCTCCTAAATGAAGGCTTCTCCTAAGGTCTGGTCCTGGAATTTTCCAGCTAGGATTCCACTCATCTCCATGGGATGAGTGGAGTCATGTGGCTTTTGCCATCCATCCCTTTTTATGAAGAGCTGCCAAATTTTTCTCTGTCCCTGTCTCTCTCTCACGTTCTTTTTACACATCTCCAATGATCTGACGGAAATCTCCTCCTGGATGTGTTTCTAGCACCTTATATACATTATATCTGAAACACAACTTGTCATCTTGCCTCCGTCCCCCTCCCCCTAACCAAACCAGGTCCCTTTCAATATAGTAACCCTTTCCTTTGCGCATTCCCTTCCTTTGACCTCCACAGCATTTCTTCAGGCTTTTATAACACCTAGCCTCCCAACTGGTCTCCCTGCCTCCTGCCTCTCATCCAAATGTCCTTCCTTGCATCCTGGAAAATTATCTTTTAAAACATTGCTGTGATAATGTCTTTCTCCTGCTCTGTATTCAGCAACTGAGGGAATGGGACATGACGATTAGTCAGGATTCTTGTCCACTTTCTTCTCAACAATCCAGTTACATTTTACCCTCAAAGCAATGACAACCCACCTTTCCCACACCACTGTTGGTGCTTAAAAGACTGTTAGTGGATCTCTATCACTTGAAGAAGAATTTCCAAAGCTTCTGACCTTCAACCATCCAGACCCAGCCAGATTTCTGACCTTATCTCCCACCGCTTTTTGACACCTACCTGACATCACCTGGGCAACTTAAAGAAACCTCATGTTTTTTCTTCCTTTGCTGATGCAGGTCTATTGTTTGGAAGGTCCTCCCAGCATTCATTGAGGCCTTTCTCAAATGTCTTACTGGCAGTGCCACCTGTCACACACATTCTCACATTGTATTTATGCCCAGGTCTTTTCTGGCTCACTATATTGTATGCTCTTTGAGAGTAGGGACTGACTCCTTTTCTATCCTTTGTCCCATCAGAGTGCTCAACACTTGATATTCTTTCCTTCAACAACTATTTATATAAACCTTCTATAATGGCAGGTACTGAGCCAGGGCCTGGCATGCAAAGATGAATGAGGCATAGTCCCTGTCTTGATTCAACCTAATGAGAATGACACATGAACACATGACTATAAAGTTGGCTGAGCCAGGTGGTGGCTCACGCCTGTAACCCCAGTACTTTGGGAGGCCAAGGCAGGAAGGTCACTTGCGACTAGGAGTTCAAGACCAGCCTGGGCAACATAGCAAGACCCCGTCTCTACAAAAAATTTTAAAAATTAGCCAGCAGTGGTGGGGCACAACTGCAGCCCCAGCTACTCAGAAGGCTGAGGTAAGAGGATGTCCTGAGCCCAGGAGGTTGAGGCTGCAGTGGGTCATGATTGCACCACTGCACTCCAGCCTGGGTAACAGAGTGAGACCCTGTCTCTAAAGAAAAAAAAAGTAAAGTAGGATGAGCACAGTAGATGTATACACAAAGCATAGGGAGGATTTATTCATGGAGGATGACTGAGAACAGGAAAGTGAGGCCTCAGAGGAGGTGACATTTGAATTGGGCACTAAAGGAAGAATGAGCAGAGGTGAGCAGGGGAAATGACTAAAGTAAAATTTAAGCCTCATATATATATATATATATATATATGGCTTAAATTATATATATATTT
>NW_016811567.1:329476-362073 GCF_001698545.2 Rhinopithecus bieti | reverse complement strand
TATATATATTTATACATAAAACATATATATATATATATAATCTTTTTTTTTTTAGGAGACGGGGTCTCACTATGTTGCCCAGGCTGGACTTGAACTCCTGGGCTCAAGCGATCCTCCTGCCTCAGCCCCCCAAGAAACTAGGACTACAGGTATGCACCATTGCGCCTGGCTCAAGCCAGCTATATTTATAACTCACTGGCAATTATGATGAAGGTAGCAAAAGTTGAAGGATTAGCTCAAATGCATTTAGATTACATAGGTTTTAGTTTGGTATGAAACAGATGAGCGTTAATACTATCACCCAAGGATAGATTCTACCAAGGGAAATATGTGGGAGAAAAAAACCAACTTAAATTACTCTAATTCTTGGTTGTTGACTCCCTCCAACACATACATTCCTTTGTTGACAAATGAATGTTTTAGATGAGTATTTGTTTATCACAGACATTTAACAAAGAAGGAGAGCAAACTGACAATCAAGATTGGGTGCATATCAGAAAACCGGTAAACAATGTCTTTTTTTGAGACAGAGTGTCACTCTGTCACCCAGGCTGGAGTGCAGTGGCAAGATCTTGGTTCACTGCAACCTCCACCTGCCGGGTTCAGGCAATTTTCGTGCCTCAGCCTCCCTGGTAGCTGGGATTACAGAAGTGCACCACCACACCCAGCTAATTTTTGTATTTTTAGTAGAGACGGGGCTTCGCCACATTACTTCATGGGCCAGGCTGGCTAGTAAATAATGTCTTATACGTATTGCAAGCATAGGATCTTCAGTCCAAAAATGAAAGATTTTGGAACTCTTCCATTTACTGAATATGACTTGAACAGCATTATCATCTGCCAAGGCTGCAGTCACTGCTAAAATGGCTTCCCTAATATAAGACAATCCCCAGAATCTGTCTCTATCGGAAGAATGACCTTTGATTTCATCTCTAAAATACACAAGCTTTATTTGACTAAGGCAAATGAAAGAGCCAGAAACTTTAAATATAGCTTATTTCATTTGATCATCTTAACTAAAATCTCTTTCTATGTGAGAAAAGACTTCCCCATCAGCAATTTTTTAAAGGGACATTTAGCTTCAAAAGCTTTTATTGCTTTCTTTTTCTCTATCGTAAGAAAAATTAAGTCAAGCATTTGTGGGGAGACATGCAACAAAATGCCAGCATTAAATTAAGTGCTGCTGATTTCCAAAGCGACCATTTCTGCAGTAACAAGTGGTTGCTGTTGTTTTCACACAAACACCAATAAATAGTCACAGAAACACAGTACATGGGTAGTGATCAAAAAATTATTTCCTCATTTTAAAGGTAGTTCTGAAACAACACAAAATTATTGTGAACACAAATAATTAGACTTGACAAGTAACCAATTTCCGTAGAGTCACAGGATTTTCAGCCTCCTGCCAAGGCAGCCTTATGTTCTGGCATTGGTCATACTTTCTCATCTGCTCAGAAGCCTCAAAGTAATCACCCAAGATCTTGATAATTTAAGCCCTGACTAGCCAGGTGTGGTGGCTCACATGTGTAATCCCAGCACTTCGGGAGGCTGAGGCGGGAGGATTACTTGATCTCAGGAGTTGAAGACTAGCCTGGGCCACATAGTGAGATGCTGTCTCAACAAAACATAAAAAATTAGCCAGGTGTGAGGGCATATGCACCTGTAGTCTGAGTAAGGTTGAGGTAGGAGGATCACTCGAACCCAGGAGGTTGAGGCCGCAGTGAGCCGTGATCATACCACTGCACTCCAGCCTGGGCAACAGAGTGAGATTCTGTTTCAAAAAAAAAAAGTTAAAAAAATTTTTAAGCCATGACCAACTTGAGTATTTTATTTTATTTTTATTTACTTATTTATTTTTAAATTTGAGACAAGAGTTTTGCTCTTGTTGCCCAGGCTGGAGTGCAGTGGTGCGATCTTGGCTTACAGCAACTTCTGCCTCCCAGGTTCAAGTGATTCTACCTCAGCCTCCCGAGTAGCTGGGATTACAGGCACTCGCCACCATGCCTGGCTAATTTTTGTATTTTTAGTAGAGATGGGGTTTCACCATGCTGGCCAGGCTGGTCTCAAACTCCTGACCTCAGGTGATCCGCCCACCTCAGCTTTCCCGAAGTGCTGGGATTACAAGCATAAGCCCCTGCGCCCGGCCGACCAACTTAAATATTGACTGTTCATCTCTCACCATAAACATTCTTATTGTTCAAATTAAGCACTGGGCATCAATTGTTACACACTGATCCGAGCGAAGTAGCCTGTCACAGATGCCTTGTCATCCCAAACCCCAACCCTGTGAAGCAAGTCTAGGTTACCTACTGGTGTGGGAGGGCTGCAGGGAGATGGGCAGGAATGTGACCCAGGTGCTTCTTGGGCTGTCCTTTGAACCACATCCACGGAACTCTTTGCCTACTGGTGATAAGTGCCTCTGCACACTGATAAGCACCATTTAGAAACACCATTCTGATAACCATCACTAGGCCACTGTGAGTGTTGTTGAGTTCTGGATTTTTCCCTGGGGCCGATCGTTTGCAGTAGGTCTCAGGCAAATCCCAGTTCTGTAGTTGGAGGGCTGTAAATTGTATAGAATTTGGGAGAATTTCCTTTTCTTTTCTTTTCTTTTTTTTTTTTTTTGTTGCTAGATAACAAATTAAACACATCAGAGGATTGAAAAGCCTCTAAGTTGTTTGTTGTTTTATGGAGAGGAGAACAATGGATTCACCAGGCTGAATTCCTAGTGCCTGTTTGCTCTTTGAAGCAGTTTGCAGGGAGCGATGGTGGCAGTGGCACACACAGGGAACTGAAGTTGGGATGCACAGTGTTTCCCACTCTTCCTCCACTGAAGTAGGACCGCGGGCCTGGGAGATGCCAGGCCTGAAGGATCCAGCTGCCTCTGGCTTCCAAGGCTGGTGTAATGGCTCAGTTCTCACAGAAGTGCTGACAGAATATGACAAATAGAAAACAGATGTGAACTGACCTTCCAAAAATGTATTGAAAGGCTTCTTAATCTTCACAGGAATTCTTCAGAGTGAGAGACGCCACCTGCAGGCAGCAATGCTCATGGCATCTTAAAGGGTTGATGTTCCTGCCTGTGATCCCTTCGCTAGTTGGCCACAACTGTTCTTCTTATCCCCTGCCCTCTCAGACATCTTTCTCTTGGCATCCATGTGTGAAATGGATGGATCCCCGACTGGCCAGGGGATCACAGGCAGTGAATCCTTTCCCTCACCTGTCCCCACACACAGTTTTGGCTTTCATAGTTATAGCCACCTTTTCCTATGCATTGAGGCTGTTCCTCTCCCATCTTTGCCATTGGATCTCTACTTGCTTTGAAATTATTATCGTCACTGGGTCCATTGCTTGCTCCAAATACTTCTTTCTTTGTTTTTAAGACGGGATCTCCCTTTGTCGCCCAGGCTGGAGTGTAGTGGCATGATCTCAGCTCACTGCAGCCTCCATCTCCCGGGTTCAAGAGATTCTCTCACCTCAACCTCCTGAGTAGCTGGGACTACAGGTGCCCACCACCATACTCGGCTAATTTTTGTATTTTTAGTATAGTCGGGGTTTCACCATGTTGGCCAGGCTCTCAAACTCCTGATCTCAGGTGATCCGCCCACCTCAGCCTCCCAAAGTGCTGGGATTACATGCGTGAGCCTCCACACCTGGCCCCAAATACCTTTTTGACACTAAATGTTGCTTTGGAGCTACTGAGTACACTGGAGTTTTGCTCACTGAACAACTTAAGTTAGATCTACTAAGTAGAGGGGTGCAAAGGACAACAGGGGAATCAACATCCCCTGTTTCTTTCTCTCTTACTGCCTTCCCGGTCCCTGGCTTCTAGGTCAAAGTGCTGCTCCTTATGTAGACAAGTGTGCGCTCAGCAAGCATGATTCTGTGGCTTTTTGAATTGCTCAGTGTATGTTCTTTGTGAACACCTGCATGCATCCTGCGGGAATTTAGGTAGCATTTCCCAGATTTTTGTCCCCCTATCACTATAATACATTGATGGAGACCTTCTTTCTTGCCAAACTATTGATATCCCAAAAAGAACTGCTGGCAACATTTCCACTGAGAAAGAAAGCCATGTAAGTACAAGGCAGTGCGAATTCATTCCCAGTGCCACTGATGAGCAATCAACTACATCACCCCAGTTAATCTCAAATCCATCTGGCTTCAAAGTCTAGGCACTTTTCAGTGGGCCAAGCCAGGTCTCACTTTGGAAGTCAGGGGGATTCTGTGCTTAAGAAGTCAGTGCACTGTCCGACCTCCAGACGTTATATGCCAAGAAAGTCCCATCTTATTTTGAAGCAAACTCAATAAAATGTTCTGGACAGAAGTGGATAGAGTTCGTGGAATCTGAATCTTTTCCTATACCTGTGTCACTTAAGACTAAATAATTTGTCCAATTCTGGGGACAATAAGAAATGTACTCTTTGGGCATATGGTGGCTCATGCCTGCTAGTCCAGTGCTTTGGGAGGAGGCTAAGATGGGAGGTTCACTTGAGGGCAGGAGTTCCAGACTAGCCTGGGCAACAAAGTGAGACCCCGTATCTACAACAAAATTTTAAAATTAGCCAGTCGCAGTAGCATGTTCCTGTAGTCCTGGCTACTGGGGAGGCTGAGGTAGTAGCATCACTTGAGCCCAGGAGCTTGAGGCTACAGTGAACTACGATTGTGCCACTGCACTCCAGCCTGGGTGACACAGCAAGACCGTATCTCTTTTAAAAAATTAAAATTAAAAAATACAATTAAAATATTCTCTTTTTCAGAACTTGCAATCATTGTTTAGATATTTAAGTTCTGCAAATGAATAAAAAGTATCAAACATGCAATTTGTATGCGTTAGCTCAGTAGAGAGGATGATGATCTTGTGAGATGAGCAATAGCATGTCAATTTTAGAGAGCAGATAAATGAAGTTTATAGATATCATTTATCTATAAATGGGAGAGCAGGATTCAATTAGACTTGTCTGTAACAGGGGCTACAGAATTTTTGTATTATAGCTCTTTGATGGAAATGTAAGCAGGAGACTTTCTTGAAGCTGTTTGCATAGCTATAGCTACCTCATGCCTTTTCTTTTCTTTTTTTTGATGTTCAAACAATTCTCCTGCCTCAGCCTCCCGAGTAGCTGGGACCATAGGCGTGTACCATCATGCCTGGCTAATTTTTGTATTTTTAGTAGAGACAGGGTTTCGCCATGTCGGTCAGGTTGGTCTTGAACTCCTGACCTCAACTGATCCGCCCATCTCGGCTTCCCAAAGTGCTGGGATTACAGGTGTGAGTCACTGTGCCCAGCCTCATTTCTTCACTTAGTACATTTTGGGTTAGATTGAGGGAGGGATGGAGATCGGGGGGTTGAAGATCTCACTGCAAGCTACTTCTTAGGCTGCCATTTCTTCTGTTACTCTAAGATCCACTCTTTCAATTGATATGTTTTACAGTGTGAGATCCCAGGAAGAAAATTTTAAAGACAAATCTGCAATTAGTAGTTTTTTTTGTTTTTTCTTTCTTTTAGAGACAGGGTCTCACTTTGTTGCCCAGGCTAGAGTGCAGTGGTGTGTTCACAGTTCACTGTAGCCTCAAATTACTGGCTAATTTTTTTAAAAAATTTGTTTGTAGAGACAAAGTCTCACTATGTTGGCCAGACTGGTCTTGACCTCCTGTCCTCAAGTGATCCTCCCACCTTGGCCTCTCTCAGTGCTGGGATAGTAGGCATGAACCCGGTGCCCAGCCAATTAGTAGACTTTTGGTCAACAGATTTAATGAACCCAAACTTCTACTCTCTGCCAGTGTTTCTAGTTCATTCTGTGTGACCATCCCTAGCACACTTAGGATCCAGCAACATCTGGGTTTTTTTTCTTTCTTTCCAATGTCCTGCTTTCTCACTTCTAGGTCTTTCTTTGCACATGCTCTTCCCTCCCCCTTCCACCGCTGCATTCTTTCCTCCCTATATCCACTCTTCCCCTGGCTAACTCCTATGAAGCCTCAGCTTCAATGTCACCTCCTCCAGGTGGCCCTCCTGCTCTCCCTCCCACGTCATCCTATTCTAACCCTCATCACACCGCCATCTTCAGGAAGGCACTCTGTAGCCCAAGCCTGTGCACTTGAATCTTGACTTGCCTGTTTGCACAACTTTGGGCTGCCAACTCTCTCAGTGTTTGACTTTCCTACCTTTATTTTTATTTTTATTTATTTATTTATTTTGAGACGGAGTCTTGCTCTATCGCCCAGGCTGGAGTACAATGGTGTGATCTCTGATCACTGCAACCTTTGCCTCCCGGGTTCAAGAGATTCTTCTGCCTCAGCCTCCCGAGTATCTGGGACTACAGGCACCAGCCACCACGCCCGGCTAATTTTTTTTGTATTTTTAGTAGATACAGGGTTTCACCAAATTGACCAGGCTGGTCTTGAACTCCTGACCTTGTGATCCACCTGTCTCGGCCTCCCAAAGTGCTGGGATTAAAGGTGTGAGCCATCGCGCCGGCCTTTCCTCACCTTTAAATGAGGACAATAGTGGCACCTGAGCCCTTGAGATAAGGTTCAGGCTTGCTGAGAGAATACCTTTCAAGCGCTTAGAGCCAGCCTGACCTGCAGGGAACCTTCCACCCATGTCAACTCTTATGTTGTTTACAGTAATAGAAGAGAGACTGTGAGCAAATTGGTTGCCACAGCACCCCAGCACATGGTATAGTGGCTATGAATATCTGCTGGATAAATGAATCTGTAGTTGCACAGACATATTAAGTGTACTGCTCCTGACCCTCATCACCTCGTATCTGGACTCCGAAATAGGCTCCCGTCCCTCAGCCCTGCTTCTACGCTTGCTCCTTTCTAAACCAGCCAGAGAGATCTTTTCCAAGCTGAAGTCAGATCATGTTGCTCTTTGAGTTTCCTGTCTCACTTGGAATAAAAACTAAAGTCCTTGCAATGAACCCCAAACCCCTACGTGGTTTGGTTCCTAGTATCCACCATGATCTCATCTGCTATATTCCTCTTGCTCACTTGGCATCAGCCACATTGGCCCCTGGGGTGCTCCCCAGACACACCAGGAAAGCTTTTGCTTCAGAGAGTTTGCCCTGGTAGTTTCTTCTGCCTGGACCATTATTCCCAGAGAAAATTGCCTACTCACTCCTTCACCTCCTTCATGTTTTGCTCTAATGCCACCTTCTCAATAAGGCCTGCATGGACCACTCCATTTAATGTTGCAACCCTGTCCACACTCTCCTTCAGTACTTCCAATTCTCTTCCCTTGTTCAAATTTTCTTTTTCCTGTATCATGAAACACCTTCTAACTTAACACTGTAATTAATTAGTTTATTATTATCCTTATTGTTTATTTTCTGACTTTCCCTTCTAAAATGTTAGCACTACAATGGTACGGACATTTGTTTTTTCGTTGACATATTCACAAGCACTTATAACAGTACCTGGGCCTGGCATGGTGGCTCATGCCTATAATCCCAGCACTTTGGGAGGCTGAGATGGGAGGATTGCTTGAGCCCATGAGTTCGAGACCAGTCTGGGCAACATGGCGAAACCCCATCTTTACAAAAACTACAAAATTAGCCAGGTGTGGTGACACAGGCCTGCGGTCCCAGCTACTCGGGAGGCTGAGGTGGGAGGATCACCTGAGCCAGAGAGGTCGAGGCTGCAGTGAAATGTGATTGCACCACTGTACTTCAGATTGGGTGACACGGTGAGACCCTATCTCAAAAACAAACTAACAACAACAAAAAAACAGTACTTGGCACACACAAGGTGCTTAATACGTATTGTTAAATAAATGGTTACCTATAGATACACACATGCATGCTTATGCACAGCTATACATAATTTCTGTTTATACTTACTATGGTTTAATAGGGGCAATTCTTCCAGGTGAGGAAAGCAGACTTTTCCAGTTGCAGTTTCGACATAATGTCCTAGAAAGATTTCATTTAAATAGACTTTTTCAATAACAGAGGCATTGCACAAAGTCCCTTATTGGTGCAGCCTCAACATTTTCTTTGGCGGTTTGGACACTCTGCCGTCTAGGCTGTGGCCCTGTGCATGTGGTCTTGACGGAATGCCCTGATTAGTTATGAGATGTTCCCGAGTAGCCCGGGGGAATAGCTTGTTAGTTCAAGTCTCACCACGGAAGGTTTCTCATTAGTAGTTCTCTTGAAATTCTTCTTGGGCCGTTTATGTCCTCTGGCGACTCAAAACAGCAAGCTTGCTTATAGTTTCTTTCGTCAATCTGTTTCCTTATCGACTGCTAAAAATAAAGTGGTTGTTTCTTAAATTATGATGACAATGGTCATTTTGACTAAATGTTTCCATCCTCATTCCAACAATTATGTGGCACATATAATAATTTTTGCCTGATTTCTGTTAAAAATAAACTATGATAGGAATATGTTAACTGTGTCGAATAAGTTACAAAGCGGTAGATTTGGGCTCATTCTAAGAAGTTTTAATATGAAGCTGAGAAGAATATAGAATGAACTGACTCTTCATATATAGAATTTCCTATTCATTGGAGAGGATTTATATGAAAAACCCAGAAAAGGCAAATCTGTCGAGGTACAAAGAAGATGAGTGGTTGCCTGGAGCTGAAAGTGGGAGGGGGGAGTGACTGCAAATGGCAAAAAGGCTTCTTTAGAGGAGACAAAAATACTCTAAAATCAGATCGTGGTAGTGGCTGCACAACTCTGCAAATTTACTAAAAACCATTGAATTATACGCTAACAGGGCTGAATTTTATGGTTTGTGTGTTAGTTTGCTAGGGCTGCCATAATATAGTTTCACAGACTGGGTGGCTTAAACAGGAGAAATTTTCTTACAGTTCTGGAGGCTGAAAGGTGTTGGTCTGCAGAGCTGGCTCTGTCTGAGGGCTGGGAGGGAAGGATCTGTTCCAGGTCCGTGTCCTTAGCTTACAGACGGTTGTCTTCTCCCTTTGTCTTCACATCATATTCCTCCTGTATGTGGCTGTGTTCCAATTTCTTCTTTTGGTAAGGACATCAGTCATATTGGATTAAAGTCCACCCTAATGACCTAATTTTAGTTTAATTACATATAGATACACACATGCATGCTAAAGATGTTTAGATGTTATCTCCAAACACAGTTACGTTCTGAGATACTGGGGTTTAGGACTTCAACATATACATTTTGGAGAGAACACAATTCAGTCCATAACAGCATGTAAATTATACCTCAATAAGGCTGTTAAAAATAGCATGCATATATATATATATTTTGTTTGTTTGTTTGTTTGTTTGTTTGTTTGTTTGTTTGTTTTGAGACAGAGTTTCACTCTGTTGCCCAGGCTGGAGTGCAGTGGCACAATCTCGGCTCACTGCAACCTCCGCCTCCCGAGTTCAAGTGATTCTCCTGCTTCAGCCTCCTGAGTAGCTGGGACTACAGGTGTGCACCACTGTGGCTGGCTAATTTTTGTATTTTTGGTAGACGCAGGGTTTCATCATCTTGGCCAGGCTGGTCTCTAACTCCTAGCCTCAAGTGATCCGCCTACCTCAGCCTCCCAAAGTACTGGGATTATAGGTGTAAGCCACCATACCTGGCCAAAAATAACTTATATTAATTGAGCATTACTAGGTTCTAAGTCCTAGGCTAAATACTTTACAAACATCTCTCAGTTGATCTTCCGAATAACACCATGATGCAAGTATGATTATGACCACTTTAAACATGAGGAAAGTAAGGCACAGAGAGGTTAAATAACTTGCCTGTGATCACAAAGCCAATGTGCAACGAAGCCACGATTCAAACCAAGTAACTTGACTCCAAAGCCCACACTGTTAATCCCTATGCTAATAACCACAGTGTCCAGATAGGCCAGACACTGTAAGTCAGTCATCTGATATACATATTATAATCTCAGTTGTAAACAAGAGAAAACCGAGCCTCAGAGAAATCCAGTAACCTACTCAAGTTCACACAATCTGGAACTGGGGTTCTCCAAGATCTAAGTAGTTTCTAAATATTATGGCATTTCTAATGATATGCAACTGTGGGTCTCGCTATTTTTGATGGGCAAGCTCTAAGACAGGAAAAGGCCCCCTGACACACAATAGATGCTCCAAAAATAGCTGTGAGAGGAATGAGAACATATTGAAAGGTCTAGTCTGTCGTTTTAACTTCACATTGATGGACAAAGGAATCTACTCACGCTGGAGCAATGAGCTGCCTCAAGCCTGCTGTTCTGGAGACTACTTGGGCCACAGGCCAGGGCTTCATCAATTGCATCATCATACAATTCTCCGGAAGGTACCTCTTGACTGGAGAAATTTGTCTAAGGAAATAGGCATCCTCACAGCCTGCTGGTGCCAGGGCAAACTGGAGTAAACTTTTCACAGGGCAACCTGGCAATGTGTATCAAAAACTTTAAACACAAGCATGCACACACGCACACACGCACACGCGCACATCCTTTATTTCCCAATAATTTCTGATCTACAAATTTACAAGTGTTAACCCCTCCCATTTGGCAAGCTACACTCAACCTACAGCAAGCAAAGCATTTATACCATTACAATCTCTCTCCTGTCATCCACCCTGAATTCACTCATCTATAAAAATGGGAAATTAGTATCAAATCTAAAGAAATGTAAGATGTTACTAGCACTAGATCAACACTCTCCTTAGTCTCAACTTTCCAAGGGTCACTAGTAAGTTTGAAGGATCTTTGATGACTCCGATGATCTTGTAATGCCCAACAGTATCTCCCAGGAGTAGTTTTCCCAGAAGATTGTAAAACCTACGATCCTCTCCATGTAAGACACTCTTGATAGTGCTCTTCTGATTCAGCCCACCACCCCAGTGGTTACCATAACAACCCGTAACTCATAATAATCAGTGAGAACCACTGTTAAGACAGAAAGTGGCCAGGCGGGGTGGCTCACGCCTGTAATCCCAGCACTTTGGGAGGCTGAGGTGGGCGGATTACCTGAGGTCGGGAGTTCAAGACCAGTCTGACCAACATGGAGAAACCCTGTCTCTACTAAAAATACAAAATTAGCCGGGCATGGTGGCACATGCCTGTAATCCCAGCTACTTGGGGGGCTGAGGCAGAAGAATTGCTTGAACCCAGGAGGCGGAGGTTGCGGTGAGCTGAGATTGCACCATTGCACTCCAGCCTGGGCAACAAGAGCGAAACTCCATCTCACAAAAAAAAGACAAAAAGTATTTGTACTTAGAATACAGCACTGGACCACTATTATCAGAAGCCTCCATCTGCATCATGACATTCCCAGTGCTATGGTTCCCAATATCCTGCATGGAGTTTTCTGGGCCCTTCACAAGTCCAGTTAAGAAAATTACAGCACTGCAGGACTTCACAGTAGCTATCCAGGAAATAGGGAAATGGCAAACAATTCCCAGCCTCAATATATGCTAATCCTGAAAAACAAACAAAAGAATTCTAGATCAAAAGTATTTCTTATAATATTTTCATAAAATACAGGCCCATTTTCATTTTACATTAAATTAATTAATATGTATTCAGCACCTACCATGTACCAGGAACTGTGCAAAGTACCTTCCATACACTTTCTCATTTAGTCCTCAGAGAAGGAAATGGAAGCTTAGAGAAGTTACTCACCCTGCAAGTAGGTCTGTCTGATGATAAAACCTTTGCTCGGCCGGGCTCGGTGGCTCAAGCCTGTAATCCCAGCACTTTGGGAGGCCGAGGTGGGCGGATCACGAGGTCAGGAGATCGAGACCATCCTGGCTAACACGGTGAAACCCCGTCTCTACTAAAAAAAATACAAAAAAAACTAGCCGGGTGAGGTGGCGGGCGCCTGTAGTCCCAGCTACTCGGGAGGCTGAGGCAGGAGAATGGTGTAAACCCGGGAGGCAGAGTTTGCAGTGAGCTGAGATCTGGCCACTGCACCCCAGCCTAGGTGACAGAGCGAGACTCTTTTTCAAAAAAAAAAAAAAAAAAAACCTTTGCTCTTAAAGGGAATTCCTAGCTATTAATGACCTTAGTTGTGAACGTCTTGATCTGTTCCTATTCTCAATCATTCTTACTTCGAGAGAGAAAAAAAAGAATGTATAAATGTTAAGAGAAATTGGGCCAGGCGTGGTGGCTTACACCTGTAATCCCAGCAGTTTGGGAGGGCAAGGTGGGAGGATCACCTGAGGCCAGATGTTCAAGACCAGCCTGGGTAATATAGCAAGACCCTGTCTCTACAAAAAATACAAAAATTAGCCAGGTGTGGTGGTGCATGCCTGTGGCCCCAGCTACATGGGAGGATAAGATGGGAAGATCACTTGAGCCTGGGAAGTCGAGGCTGCAGTGAGCTGTAATCACACCACTGCACTCCAGCCTGGGTGACAGAGCAAGACCCTGTCTCAAAAAAAGAAAAAAAAGAAAAAAGAAAAATTGGAAACAATCTAAATGTCTAATAATAAAAGAATCATTATGGTATAATCATAGAATGGAATAATATGCAGTTCTTGTTGATCATGTTTTTAACTATTCTAGATAAAGTTCACAACATATAATATTAAGTGAAAAAAAGCAAAAAATAAAACCAGTTACATGGCCGTTCACAGAAAAAGAAATGCAGATGAACAATAAGTATATACAAAAATACTCACTCTTACTCAGAATTTTTTAAAATGCAAAGTAAAACAATAAAATGCCAAGCCTGGGCAACATGGTGAAACCTTATCTCTATAATAAAAATTTAAAAATTAGCCAGGCATAGTGGCACACACCTGTGGTTCCAGCTACTCAGGAGGCTGACATAGGAGAATCACTTAAACCGAGGTGGTGGAGGCTGCACTGAAACACTTTCCTGCCACTGCACTCCAGCCTGAGCCACATAGTGAGACCTTGTTTCAAAACAAACAAAATACTCAAACAAACAAAACTGATGTAATACTTTCATCAGTGAGATTCACAGTTGAGTTGGGCAGGGTGTAGAGAAGCAGGTACTCTAACACACAGTTGTTGAAAGTATTATTTGGTACAAATTTTTGAGAGAAATTTGACAATATTATTAAAAATTTAAGGCTAGGTGTAGTGGCTCAAGCCTGTAATCCCAGCACTTTGTGAGGCCGAGGCAGGTGGATCACCAGGTCAGGAGATCGAGACTATCCTGGCTAACACGGTGAAGCCCTGTCTCTACTAAAAATACAAAAAATTAGCCGGGCGTGGTGGTGGGCGCCTGTAGTCCCAGCTACTAGGGAGGCTGAGGCAGGCGAATGGTGTGAATCCAGGAGGCGGAGCTTGCAGTGAGCGGAGATCGCACCACTGCACTCCAGCCTGGGCGACAGAGTGAGACTCCGTCTCAAAAAAAAAAAAAAAAAAAAAAGATGCATACTCTTCTTGACCTAGCAATTTTACTTCTAGAAATTTGTCCTATAGAAATACACAAATATGCAAAGATGGTCATTATACCACTGATTGTAGTAGCAAAATAATTGGAAACAAATGTTTATCAATAGCCAAATGATTAAATAAATCGTAAAACATTCATATAGTGGAACATGGGCAGGTCTTAAATGATGTAGAGTTGTTGTATGTGCTTATTTGCAAAGTTAGCTACATCAGTCAAGATCCAACCAGGAACACAAAACTCATGTCAGATAATTCAATAGATGGAATTTAATATAGTGGTCCTCCCGTCTTCACAGTTTTGCTTTCCATTTCAGTTTTAGTTACCTGTGGTCAACTGCAGTCCAAAAATATTCCATGGTAAATTCCAGAAAGTTTCATAAAGTTTTAAATTGCACACTGTTCTGAGTAGCAGGATGGAATCTCTTGCAGTTCCACTCCATCCTGCCCAGGGCATGAATCATCCTTGTGTCCAGCAGATCCACACTGTCTGCATTACCCGCCTGTTAGTCACCTAGTAGTCAGCCCGTTATCAAATTCGCTGTCGTAGTATCCCAGTGCTTGTGTTCAAAGTAAGCCTTATTTTACTTAATAATGGTCCCAAAGCGCAAGAGTAGTGATGCTGGCAATTTGGATAAGCCAAAGACAAGCCGTAAGTGCTTCTTTTAAATGAAAAGGTGAAATTTTTTGACTTAATAAGGAAAGAAAAAAAATTGTATGTTGAGGTTGCTAAAGGTCTTCTTTAGTAAGAATGAATCATCTATCCATGAAATTGTGAGCAGTATATTGTTATAATTGTTCTATTTTATTATTATTGTTGTTAATCTCTTACTGTGCCTAATTTATAAATTAAACTTTATCATAGACTTGCATGCATAGGAAAAACATAGTGCTTATAGAGTTTAGTTCTATCTGAAGTTTCAGGCATCCACTGGGTGTCTAGGAATGTATCCCCCACAGATAAGGGTGGGAACTACTGCATAGGAATCAATTACAAAGGTTTAGAGGCAAAACTATTTGTATCCAGAAAGTGGTAATCTGGGTACAGGGGCTGCCCTGCAGGCTTTGACACAGGCAGGTGGTGAGTGAGAAGAGCAGGGCCAAGATTACTCTGTCCAAGGCCATATCTTCCTATCTCTCTCTGCTTCTTTCTGTGTATCAACTTCAATCTCTCTCTGTATACCAGCTTTCTGCTCTTCTCCATGCATATAGGTATACCAGCTCTAGTTCAAGAATTAGCGATAGCTGAAGATAATCCCAGGAGACAGTCTGATTAATCCAGATTGGGTTAAGCACCCACCCAAGTCCAATCAAGGTAGGGGGAAGGTTCACATAATATAAACATGGCCACAGAACCCACCTTTGTGAGCGGAGGGTTGCAGTTCTCACCAGAGGACCCTAGAATGGAGAGATCCTATCTACTGTTGACAATATGGGTGTCTTAGTTCATTTTCAACTGCCAAACAGACTGGGTAATTTACAAAGAATAACAGACTAGGTAACTTACAAAGAAAAGGCATAGATTTGGCTCATGGTTCTGGAGGCTGGGAAGTCCCAGGGTATGGCACTGGCAGCTGCTTGGCCATCTGGTCAGGGTCTTCTTGTTCTATCATCCCCTCGATGAAAGCAGAAAGGCAAGTGAGTGCAAGAGCCAGAGAGAAAATGAGGGCCAAACTCATCTTCCATCAGGAGTCCACTCCCACAATAACTAACCCACTCCCAAAATAACTAACCCACCCCTGAGATAACAGCTTTAATCCATTCAACGAGGGCTCTGCTCCCAAAGGTCTCACCCAACACTGTCACAGTGGCAACCAAATTTTAACACAAGTTTTGGAGGGGACGTTTAAACCATAGCAACGAGCAACTTCATTGGTACTAATGCCATCTAAAAGAGCAGGAAATTCATGTTGGGGAGAAGTTTGAAATAGGAGATGATAACTTAAGCTTGGAACATGCTCAATTGAGGTGCCTGTAGAACATCCAAATATATCATTTAGGAGGTAACAGAATGGAGAGTCTAGAGCTCAGCATGGGAATTTGGGCTGGAAATCTAGACTTGTGACAATTAGCGTAAAATTGTGTTTGAAACCATGGGTAAGTAAGGGGAAAAGAAGATGGTTCAGAATAGAACCTTAGGGAATAAGATACATTTACAGAATGAACAGAGGAAGAGGAAATGCTGAAAGAGACTGAGAAGAATTGGCCAAAAGGACTGGAGGAAAAAAAAGAATCAAACAAACAAAAAATCATGGTGAAAGAGACAGAAGAAAGAGAAAGGAAGTTGCAGGTAAAAGGAAGTAGTCAATTTTGTCAAATGCTTCTGAGAGGTCATATAAAATAAGCCCTGAAAACTGCTTGCTTGGATGTGGTCCCAAGAAGATATCTGATAATTTGGGTATCAAAGTGAAGGAAGAAGCCAAATTGCAATGCACTTAGGAGGTTAGGAGATGAAATCCTCATGATGTAATTCCCTTGCCACATTCATGAACAGGTAGGTGACAAGCTTTGCATAACATTAAATAGAAGAAATAAGCCATTGTGCTTGTATGTCACGGTTCTTCTGCAAATTCTGCCCCCCCTTTTTTTCTTTTTGAGACAGAGTCTTGCTCTGTTGCCTAGGTTGGAGTGTAGTGGCACGATTTTGGCTCACTGCAACCTCTGCTTCCCAGGTTCAAGGGATTCTGCTGCCTTGGCCTCCCAAGTAACTGGGATTATAGGCGTGTGCTACCACGCCTGGCTAATTTTGGTATTTTTAGTAGGGATGGGGTTTTGCCATGTTGGCCAGGCTGGTCTTAAACTCCTGACCTCAGGTGATCTGCCTGCTTCAGCCTCCCAAAGTGCTGGGATTACAGGTGTGAGCAACCACACCTGGATGCAAATCCCTTTTAATAGGGTAACTTGGACTAATCTCGTCAGTTCAGAACATTTACAAAGGCCAAATCTCAGGTTTTTACTTTGAATTCACAGAGCAAATCACAAAGGTCCCCTTGGGATTGGTGATTCTTATATACTCCCAGTCTAGAGAAACATCAGAACAGGGGCCAGCCAGCTACAGTCCTTGCACTGCATCTGGCCTGCTGCAAGGTTTTGTATGGTTTGTGAATAAAGAATTTTTTTTACATTTTTTCAATGTTTGACAAAATATCAAATCATATAATGTCATATATCACAAAATTTCAGTGTCTATAAATAAATTTTATTGGAACTCAGCACTCATCTATGTCTGACCGCTTTTGTGCTACAATATCAGAGTTCAATATCTATGACAGAGACCATAAAATGCTTACTATCTGGCCCTTTTCAGAAAAAGTTTGTGGATCCCAACTCTAGACGATTAGACAGGGCAGTCCTGGGACTTAAGGTTGCTCTTTGGAGATGTAAAAATAGCTTAGTTATTGTCACCAAACCTCAACAAAAAGCATACTATATATTTGTTTAGTCTCCTAAAATTTTAGGTATAGGAACAACCCTAGCAGAATTAGGCCACACGAATGGCCCCATTTTAGGCCAAATCTCGGGTTTTTCACTTTTGACATGTAGTGAGCTATGTACTCATTTGTGGTATCTTGGAACACAACTGGACAAGACTCTGTGCCTGGCATTGGGACAGGCTAGAATAGAGGAAAAGCCAAGATCTGTAACTAGACTTAGGCCCTGGTGTGGAATAGTTCCAGGACGGGCCCTGGAAGTTAAGTGGCAGGGAACAATAAAATGCTGTGGAGCACTTCCCAGATGAGAGGCTCACCAAGGGCTTTACACACACTTACCAAGATAAACAAGACCAACGGCCTCCTCTTTCACCAAAAAGCTTGCCGTCTGAGGAGTGGGAATACAAATCTAGGGTTAAAAATCCTAGGTTCACAGCTGGATCTGGGAGATCACCCATTCCAGTTTTCCCTTTCTGGGTGAGTTGAACACCATGAAACAGAGGCAAGCAAGATGCTAAGGTAGTTTAAAGGAGGGTGAGCTTACTTGCCGGCAGGCGATTTCAGCCTGGAAGGAAGGAAATACTTTAACAAAAGAAAGTGGAGAGTGTGAGAGACAAGAAACCTCAGAGTACGTTTAAGGAACAGCATGAAGATCCTACTGGCTGAAATGGAGGGTGTGTATGAACTAATTTTTAACTTACAAATTTACTTTCAATTTCCAGCTATGCATAACAGGAGGTCTTTTTTAGATTCAACTAAACATGAACTCACAATCTAGACCACACTCAGATACTGCAGCGGATACTACAAAGGAAGCATAGATTGCCATTGGGCCATGGACATGTCCTCCCGGGACTCCCTGCAGCCGTCCACCCGGCAGCGCTGCTTAGGTTCCCACAGCAAGATCCTTACTAGCCACCAAAGGTTGAGTTCTCATGTAGAAAGGGAAACAGTTTTGCTAGCCCTTTACCCATGCTCCCCAACACCAGCTCCAGTTTCACTGCTTTCCCCCAAAATAACTCCTGGTAATATTTTTCTGAGAATTTACATGAAATTTATGTAGATATAGGTAGACATTTGGTTTATATCTATTTTTTCACTATTAAAACAAGCAATGAACATCCTTACCATACACATGAAAGTATTTCCTATCAGTGAAATTACTTGATCAAATGGTAAATTTCAATTTTTTTTTTTAAGAGACAAGCTCTCACTATGTTGCCCAGGCTGGAGTGCAGTGTCTATCCACAGGTATGATCCCACTACTCATCAGCATGGGAGCTCTGACCTGCTTCATTTCTGACCCGGGCTGGCTCACCCCTCCTTAGGTAACCTGGTAGTCCCCTGCTACCGGAGGTCACCATATTAATGCCAAACTTAGTGTGGACACCAGATCAGCATAGTGCACTACAGCTCAGAATTCCTAGACTTGAGCAATCCTCCCACCTCAGCCTCCTGAATAGCGGGGACTACAGGCACGCACTGCACTCAGTAACTTTTAAATTTTGATAGGTAATATTAAGTGGCTATTAATCTTAATGCACACCAACAACGTATGAGTACCAATTTCCTTTCACTCTCTGTGACTGAATATTAGACATCTTTAAATTTTGTCTTTACAACGAACCAACAATTGTCTTTTGTTAATTTGCATTTCTCTGATTACTAGTGAGTTCATACACCCTTTTTTTTTTTTTTTAAACTTTTTAAATTAGAGAGGGGGGTCTTGCTATGTTGCCTAGGTTTTTCTCAAACTCCTGGGCTCATGTGATCCTCATGCCTCGGCCTCCCAAAGTGCTGGGATTACAGGCGTGAGCTACCATGCCTGGCCATATACCTTTTCAAATGTTTATTAATCACCATTTGTATTTTTTTATGTGTGAATTACTTGATCATATTCTTTGCCCATTTTTCTATTGAATTGACTTTTTTCATTGATTTGCAGAGGATATATATATATATATATGGCATACATATTAATGTATTGTTTATATACACATGATATTTCTATTTTATTGAGTATTATTAGATATGTAATGGAAACTATTAAAAACTTTTGATCAGTACAGCTTGGTGGCTAAGTGAATGTCAGGGCTTTGGAGTTAGACTTGTGTCTCAGCTCTATGACTTCCTAGTACGTGACCTTGGGCAAAGCACTTAATCTCCCTGAACCTGTTTTGCTAAGTGGGGATGATAGATGTACTCACTGGCTTGTCTTGAGTATGGGGCACATAAAGTATTCAGTAAATGGTAACACTTAGCTTTTTTTTTAATTGAGATATAATTCACGTACCATAAAGTGTACAAGTCAGTCATTTTTAGTATATTCACAAAGTTGTGCAAGGATCACCACTATTTAATTCAAGAACTTTTCCATCACCCCCACCAAAAAAATTCTGTACCCAGTCACTCCCCATCCTCCCTTCACCACCCATCTCCTGGCAACCACTAATCACTTTCTGTCTCTATGGATTTACCTATTCTGGATGTTTCATATAAGTGGAGTCATACAGTAGGTGGCCTTTGTGTCTGGCATCTTTCATTTGGCATGTTTATAAGGTTCATTCTGCATGGTTAGCACATCATTCATTTTTACTGCTGAGTAATAATCCATTGTACTGATACACCACATTCGATTTATTCATTCATCAGTTGATGGACATTGGGATTGTTTCCAATTTTGGCTATTCTGAATTATGCTGCTATAAATATTCATGCACAAGTTTTTGTGTGGACATGTTTTCAATTCTCCTGGGTATATATCCAGAAGAATTTTGAGGTCAGATGGTAACTCTATGTTTAACATTTTTTTTTTTTTTTTTTTGAGACGGAGTCTCGCTCTGTCGCCCAGGCTGGAGTGCAGTGGCCGGATCTCACTCAGCTCACTGCAAGCTCCGCCTCCCGGGTTCACGCCATTCTCCTGCCTCAGCCTCCCGAGTAGCTGGGACTACAGGCCCCGCCACCTCGCCCGGCTAGTTTTTTATATTTTTTAGTAGAGACGGGGTTTCACCGTGTTAGCCAGGATGGTCTCCATCTCCTGACCTCATGATCCACCCGTCTCGGCCTCCCAAAGTGCTGGGATTACAGGCTTGAGCCACCGCGCCCGGCCTACATTTAACATTTTAAGGAACTCTGAAACTTTTTCTACAGCAGCTGTGTCTTTTTACATTTTTACCAGAAATATATGAGAGTTTCAATTTCTCCACATCCTAATCAGCACTTATTATTGTCTGTCTGTTTTATTGCAGCCATTCTAGTGGATGTGAAGTGTTATCATCATTTTGATTTGTATTTCCAAATGATATTAAGCATCTTTTTATATGCTTATTGGCCATTTGAATATCTTCTTTGGAGAAATGTATATTCAAACTTTTTGTCCAATTTTTAATTGAGTTGTCTCTTTATTGTTGAGTTGTAAGAGTTCTTTATATATTCTGGATACTTGACTCCTGTCAGATATGTGAGTTGCAAATATTTTCTCCCATTCTGTAGGTTGTTTTTTTCACTTTTTTGAGAATGTCCTTTGAAGCACAGAAATGTTTTTTTTTTTTTTGTGGGGGGAGGACAGAGTCTCTCTCTGTTACCCAGGGTGGCGTGCAGTGGCGTGATCTTGGCTCACTGCAACCTCCACCTCCCAAGTTCACACCATTCTCCTGCCTCAGCCTCCTAAGTAGCTGGGACTACAGGCACCCACCACCATGCCCGGCTAATTTTTTGTATTAGTAGAGACAGGGTTTCACCATGTTAGCCAGGATGGTCTCAATCTCCTGACCTCATGATCCACCCACCTCAGCCTCTCAAAGTGCTGGGATTACAGGCGTGAGCCACCACATCCGGCCAAGCACAGAAGTTTTTAATGATGAAGATCAATTTGTCTTTTTTTTTTTTTTTTTTTGAGACAGGGTCTTGTTCTGTTGCCCAGGTTGGAGTGCAGTGGCATGATCCTGATTCGCTGCAACCTCCATCTACTGGGCTCAAGTGATCCTCCCAACTCAGCCTCCCAAGTAGCTGGGACTACAGGTGCACACCACCATGCCCAGTTAATTTTTGTATTGTTTTAGTAGAGACAGGATTTTGCCATGTTGCCCAGGCTGGTCTCGAACTCCTGGGCTGAAACAATCCACCCACCATGTCTCCCAAAGTGCTGGGATTACAGGTTTGAGCCACTGTGTCCAGTCAATTTGTCTATTTTTTTATTTGGTTGAGTGCACTTTAGGTGTTATATTCCTAAGTATTTTATTGTTTTAGATATTATTATAAATGAAATTGTTTTTCTAATTTTTATTTTCAGATTGTTCATTGCTGGAGTATGGAAATAATTGATTTTTGTATATAATCATTCATCCTGCAACTTTACTGCATCCATTTATTACCTCTATTAGTTTTTTTTTGTGTGTGTATTCCTTAGGGTTTTCTTTGTACAAGATTATGTCATCTCCAAATAGAGATCACTTTACTTCTTCCTTTCTAATCTGGATGACTTTTATTCCTTTTGCTTGCCAAATTGCTCTGGCTAGAACCTCCCACACAATGTTGAATAGATGTGGAAAGAGTGAACATCCTTATCTTTTTCCTGATCTTATGGGGAAAGAATCCAGTCTTTAACCACTATATATGATGCTTCCCACTGAGGAAGTTCTCTTATGTTATTAATTTGTTTAGTGTTTTTTTAATCATAAAGGGGTATTGGATTCTGTCAAATGATTTGTCTGCATTTATTGAGATGATCATGTGTATTTTCTGTCCTTTGTTCTATTAATATAGTGTATATGTTAGTTCATTAAGGCCGCCATAACAAACTATCACATATGGGTATTTGGTATTTATTTTCCCACAGTTCTGGAGGTTATAAGACTGAGATCAAGTTGTGGGCAGGATTAGTTTCCTGAGGCCTCTCTCCTTGGCTTGTAGACGGTTGTCTCCTCCCTGTGTCTTCACATAGTCTTCCTTCTGTGAGTGTCTGTGTCTTAGTCTCCTCTTATAAGGACACCAGTCGATTTTCATGCTGCTAATAGACACATACCAAGATTGGGTAATTTATAAAGAGAAAGAGGTTTAATGGACTCACAGTTCCACAAGGCTGAGGAGGCCTCATGGTGGAAGGTGAAAGATGAGCAAAGATGCCTACCTACCCTTACATGGTGGTAGGCAAGAGAGCGTGTGCAGGGAAACTACCCTTTATAAAACCATCAGATCTCATGAGACTTATTCACTATTATGAGAACAGCACAGGAAAAACCAGCCCCCATGATTCAATTACCTCCACTGGGTCACTCTCACAACAAGTGGGAATTATGGGAGCTACAATTCAAAATGAGATTTGGGTGGGGACACAGCCTAACTATATCACCAGTCGTATTGGATTAGGGCCCAACCTAATGATTATAATTACTTCTTTGACACTATCTTCAAAAACAGTCACAGTCTGAGGTACTAGGGGTTAGGGTTCAACATGTGAATTGGAAGAGGGACACAATTCAGCTCATAATAGTGTATGTGTACTTACTGATTTGTATGTGCCAAACCAACCTTGCATTCCTGAGATAAATCCCGCTTGATAATGGGACTTTTTATCCTTTTTATGTTGCTGGATTTGGTGTGTTAGTATTTCATCAAGGATTTTAGCAGATGGCCAGCATTATTATCCTCTTTATTCTTACCATTCAACATGCTTTTACATGTGCTATGTTATTTACCCTTAAACAGAATTCCGTGAGGTAGGTAGTATGTTTACCACAGCAAACTGAGGCTCAGGAAAGTTTATTTTCCCCTAATTATAAACTTGCAGTAGTACATAGTATAAATTGGAATTAAAATTACAGATGGGGAGAACATTTAGGGAGATGAAAGAAAGCAGGATTTGGTGAGAACAAAGAGAAACTTTGTATGGACGGAAGATTACAGAATCAATTTGAATAGCATCAGTGATCTCAATGATGTAATAACTGAGGTCATCTGCTGATGTGCAGAATAAGAGTAAATAGATTTGTGTTTTCAATTCATGCATGTAATTAAACCAAATAGGAGTGACAATTCTCATTAATTTTGAGAACATGATTTAACCAGATTAACTGGTGGGAGAATGAGCCAAAATTTCAGTAATAGGAATTTGACTACCTCAGTAACAGTAAACCTCAGCTTACAGATTCCTTCTTTCTTGGAAAGTTTGTTTCCCAGTTGATTTCCAGTTTGCACACTCTTCTCTAAGCTTTGGGGGAGCTGTACCATGACTGTTCAGTCAGGAAATACTGAATTAAAATTGAATCTCTGGTCCCAACAGATTGTGTGACTCTGAAAGTCATTTAATTTCTTCATGACTTTACTCCCTTATCAAATGAGGGAATTAAGTTAGATGATTAGCTCCCAGCTTTATGACTCTATTCATTTAGTGAATAAGCAGACTGGTGATTCAGTAGACTGGAAATTTTCAGACAGCAACAATGAAGAATTTACTAAGGGTAGACTAAGGAATTACTAAAGAGCAATGAAGCCTTGTTGAGAGTAGAGAACAGTTAACTCAGGATAGCCAGTGAAAGTGAGAAAAGTAAACAGGCTAGGGTGGAGACTGGGGAAGGCTACCTAGAGTTGGGGACTGACATGAGGCACATTACATATAAGGCTACTGAAAACTAGGTGGTCAATTGGTTAAAATTTATCTTAAGTAAAAATAACTAAAAATAATTTAAAAGCCAGATCAGAGAGTCCAGACTGGGGCAGGATACAGATGAAACCCATAGCTTTAACTGCTTATTTTTACATTAGGATCATAGTGTTATTTATCCCAGTTCACTGGACAATGCACTGAAGAGCAAGGACTTTACCCATAAGTCCCTTCAATAAAGTTCCTGAAGGAGTCCTGGCCCTGGTCCCTTACATCATTTACAGGTCATGTTTAATTTCTTTGAACTGTTACACGATACTTCATCATAGGAGGCAATGTTCTGATAATCAAGACATCTGTTTTCCTTTTCATTTAATTTTAAACTATTTTTATTCTCTTTCACTCAAAGGAAATGCATTTTTTTTTTAAAGCTAAACATTTAGACACATAATGAAGATAGTTACAGTCCCTATAATTCTTCCTGTTAAGATTGGTGATGATTCATTCCTCCAAGTTACTTTTCTTTGCTTACTAACATATTACATACATTGAATCATAAACACTGTTTTTCAAACTGCCTTCCGTCCCCTACCAACAAAGCGCATAGATCTGCTTTATTCATTTTGACAACCACAGAGGATTCCATTGTATCTATCATGATATATCATAATTTATACAGCTTCTATTGACAAGACATTTGCCTTGCTTCCAATTTTTTTCTATTTTTTCATTGTAAATAATGCTGTAGTGAAAATTCTTGTGCATATCTTGCATATTTGGATAAATGTTTGTAAGTAATACATTCTTTTTTTCTTATTTTTTTCCTTTGCCCTTCTTCCTTCTGTGAAAATAAATATTCCTAAAACTCTACTTGCTTTCAATAAAAAAAGTAAACAAATGTGAATTTTAAAAGTGAAACTGTTGAGTCAGAGTCTTTTAGCAGATATTCCTAAATTATCCTCCAAAAACACTGAACTAATTTATAATACCATCATTGTATGAGGGTAGCTGTTTCCTCGCTCTCTTGCTATCACTGTCTTTTTTTGTTTTGCTTTGCTTTTTTAAGTCTAAAATTTAAAAGGAGAGTTAGCAAATAAAAATATAGTATGTTTAGTTAAATTTGAATTTCAGATAAAAAATGATACTCTATCTCAGGCTAGGCATGGTGGCTCATGCCTGTAATCGCAGCATTTAGGCCGACTGCTTGAGCCCAGGAGTTCAAGACTAGCCTGGGCAATAATATGGCGAAATTCTACAAAATATACAAAAATTAGCTGGGCGTGGTGGTGCAGACCTATAGTCTGAGGATCACCTGAGCCAGAAAGGTCAAGGCTGCAGTGCTCCAGCTTGGGCAACAGAGTGAGATTCAGGCTCAAACAAACAAACAAAAACTATCTCCATCTTCCAGATGGCCTATTTCTGGTCTCTCTGTTGGTATCATCAGTGGTGTCTTCTCTGTTATCAATTTATCTGTACCATTTATCTCATCCTACATGAATGAGAAATATTTGCTATTTAAATTTGTATATTCTTAAGATTTAGTGAGATGAAGCATAAAATTGGTTATTTTTGTGTCCTCTTTAGTGAACTACCTGTTCAAGTCTTTTGCTTTTGCCAGTGGTTCGTTTTCCTTAATGATTTATAATAATTCTTTTAGTCTTAAAGCTTTAGACACGTATATGTCCCAGTTTTCCTTTAGGCTATTTTTATTTTTTGTCTCCATCTAGAAGTGTTGCATTTTATGTAATACAACTTGCGCAGTTGTGCCACTATGCCGTTTCTCAAATCACCTGGATGCCTTGTACAAATGCAAATTCCTGAGCTCTGTTCTAGACCTAATCAAATGTCTTTACTATTGTACTCTAAACTATTAAGAAGCTCCCTAAGGGGTTTTCTTTCTCCTTCCCTAACTGCCCCCTTTATTTTTTCCTCTCTCCCATCCATTCTTCCAAACTTCTATTACATTCAAAGATCAATACTGAAGAATTTGCTAGAATTATTAAAATAAAACATACAAGTAAACATGCTAACCATGCAACTGGAAGCTACTGTTATCTTGTGGGACAGTGTGCTGATCCGGTAAGATCAAGATAAGATTGACTTATTCTTCATCAGTTGACTTCAGGAAGAAAACATGATTTTCTCTGACATTATTAAAACCCTGTTTATGAAAATCTCAAGCATACATAAGAGTACAGAAAATAATATAAATTCCCATGTACCTATTATCAAGCTTTAATAATTAGCAACAGTCAATCTTGTTTCATCTGTATTTCCTATTCCCCCTACCATCCCCTTTCCCTAGATTTAGCAACTCTCAGGAGATTCCTAAACTCATTCAAATTTGAGATCCCAAACTTTATGATTTCTGGGTTTTGCATTGTACTTTCCAACTCCAAGAAAATAATATTTACTTTTTTTTTTTTTTTATTTCTTTATCAATTGTTGGCAGGGACTGGGTTGAGGGGAAGCAATTTACTTGTTTTTTTTCCTTGCTGGTACCTGTATGATCTCATTTTCTTTCTTTCTTCTTCTAAGAGACAAGGTCTTGCTCTGTCACCAGGCTGCAATGCAGTGGCCCACGCATAGCTCACTGCAGTCTCAAACTCTTGGGCTCAAGCAATCCTCCTGCCTCAGCCTCCTGAGCAGCTGGGACTACAGGTGGATGCCACCACACCTGACCAATTTTTCTGTTTTTTGTTTGTGTGTGTGTGTTTTTTTTTTTTTGGTAGAGACCAGGTCTCACCATGTGACCTAGGCTGGTTTCAAACTCCTGGCATCAAGAGATCCTTAGCCCCACAAAGTGTTGGGACTACAGGTGTGAGCCACCATGCCCAGTCATTGTCCTTGGTTTCGATCTCAAGAGCTTGAAATCTATTACTATTAAAAAACAAAACAAAACAAAACTGAAGACATTAGGGGTAATGCTAAGGAACAGGTACCTGAAATGTTTTGTAAAGAGATTTCAAATATCTATGCTTTAGCATCCCATCCAATAGAATTAACACTAGAATTTTCTTACATGTCATTAAAGGCTAGCAAGATTTTTATCTACAGTGTTTTGCATTTATGCTACCTGATGTTCATATTTGATGTAGTATTAAGTTACTCCAATTAGTTAAAGGAAGGAGGTTTGAGAAGTATTTAGTCATGAGCAACAGACGATTAAAAATGCTAACACTTGGAACATGAGAAGTAAGTATTAATGAGACAGAAAAGCCCATAGCAGATTACTCATCTGAGTCACTGCTGGTTGACTCAACACCAAGCTATAGTTCCTTAATCTGCTATCTGTAAAATATGAGTAACAGCACCAACCACCTACATTGGTTAGAAAAAACGAGACTAATACTTTGATCTTCTTTAAAGAAGTGAGCCGCCTAATTAGCTGAGTTTCTTTAATTCTTCTTATTGTCTAGATGAATAAATTATCCCTTGGGAAATAAATATTCTTTCTACTTATAAAAGAATGGGAAAATCTATCATATGGAGATACCACATTTAAAAAATGCATTCATTAGTTGATGGACATTTTGAATTGTCTCCTTTTTGGCAGTCATACATGATGCTATGAACATTGATGTACAAGTTTTTGTGTGAATATGTTTTCATTTCTCTTGGGTACATATCCAGGAGTGGCATTGTTGTATCATTGGATAACTATGCTTAACTTTTTGAAGAATTGCCAAATTGTTTCCCAAAGTGGCCGAACCATTTTACATTCTCACCAGCAATATATGGGGGTTCCAATTTTTCCATATCCTCACCCAACTGTTTTGGGTATTTTGTTTAAAATTATAGCCACAATGGTGGATGTGAGGTGGTATCTCATTGTGGTTATAATTCACATTTTCCTAATGATGAATGATGCTGAGCATCTCCTCATATGCTTATTGACCATTTCGATACCTTCCTTTGAGAAATCTGTTCAAATCCTTTGCCCATTAAAAAAATTTTTGTTGACTTATAGGAGTTCTTTGCAATGTCACAGTGAAATCCCACCAAGATTAAAGCCAACAAAGAAATAAGAGCCAGTAGAGTAAGACTGAGCCATGAGCGCATATTTTGAACCGTTGTATGCATATGCATGAAGTCAGACCTACCTACATGGACTTTAGTTTTATGAACCAATACATTTGAACCAATACATTCTTGGGGGCCTAACTAGAATAATGATTGCCTGTGTGAACTCCTCAAGTAGAATGGGGCTTTCCCTCATGTCATTTTCCTGATCTATCCCCAGGTCCTATGCTGTAGTGTGGGGAATCTTATCATGATGAGCCTGGTAGGTAGGCATGGAGATAAAAGGTGCAGAGAAAAATGAATGATGCCTGGCACAATTAAAAGTACCACTACGAAGCCTCAGAGGGCTCTGGCCGAAATTTCAGACCACAGAGGCCTTTGTACGTCCTCCATAATAATTGTAAAAGTCACAACTTTAAAAAATAAAGCCACAAACTAAAAAGTAACCAATCCATCAGGGCAGACAGATAAGAAAGTATTTTTATTCCTAGGTTGCCAAGATGGTTCAGCCAACATACCTTTAAAGATTAGGTATTAATGAATGTTAAAAGTAGATGAGTCCAAAAGTAGAGGACTTGCTGTGTGGATTCGAACAGAAGAGGCTAAAGAGGAGAGGGTGGGAGTAGTGCATGAAGCTAATGCACAGCTGCAGCTGCTTCCCATATGTCTCTATGAAATATTTAATTTTTTTTTTTTTTTTTTTAAGATGAAGTCTCATTCTGCTGCCCAGGCTACAGTGCAGAGGCGCGATCTCGGCTCATTGTAACCTCTGCCTCCTGGGTTCAAGCAATTCTCCTGCCTCAGCCTCCCAAGTAGTTGGGATTACAGGCATGTACCACCACGCCCCGCTAATTTTTGTATTTTTAGTAGAGATGGGGTTTTACCATGTTGGCCAGGCTGGTCTCGAACTCCTGACCTCAGGTGATCCACCCACCTTGGACTCCCAAAGTGCTGGTATTACAGGTGTGAGCCACCATGCCTGGCCCCTAAGAATTAATACATTTGTATGTGAAGAATAATGACACTGTGATAGGCAGAACAAAACTTATGATATAATCTTTACCATCAAAGAGCTTCTATATGTGACAATGAGTGCCAATAAGAGATGTGAGGTCACAATACTATAAAGATACTTTAATTGTATTGAGGGTGTTCCAGAAAGTCTTCAAAGAGGAAGAAACACATCAGGAGGGAGAAATAGGATCAATAAACTACATTTATTGACTACTTACTGGAGACATCATATACAAAATGATTGGATGGGGCAGGTAAGAACTTGAAGAAATTAAATATATACATTAAGTTTATCACTAATTCTAACTACTAGAGAAGTACAAAATTTGTACAAGTAATACTTTATAATGAAATGCTGATGCCTGTCAAAAGGGTAATAAGCTATACATATACTACAATAAACATTTTTTAAAATTGCACTTCATATCATAGAATTTCCTTAAAATGGGTTGGTAAAATGCCTATATGCATCCATTCTTACACATGTACTTTCCATTAAAGATTGCTTAAACAGTACAAATTCCTATTGCTGAGAAATTCACGGTCAACAGCTATATATGAAGTTCCTCCAAGAAACGTCATAGCATTTGCAGTAAGTCCATTTCTCCAGTGAAGCCCACCTTATTTTCAGTTTAGCTTACTACCAAGTTCTCATGAGAACTGTTTATATGTCTTTTGCTTGGTCATCTTCTTCAAGTTTTCTGATTTCATTTTTTAAACAATTTATAGTTTCACGACTTGCTTTTAATCTCTCCTTAAGCTCTGCAATCTCAAAGCTTGTTTTTTTCTTAGCAGCTTCTAATTTTTCTCTGGTTTTCACTTCAAGCTCTGCAACTAAAGAAAACAAATATTTGACTAAAGTATTTTTCTCACATGTTTAAGATATATGATAGGGTAATAAATATGGCATTTCCTGGCGACAATGTTTCCATGATGAAATGTGGATAACTTAAGAATTACAACATTAAACATGGGTGCAGGTTGGGGTAGGGGAAGAATGTCTGAATTTCCAAGAGCGGATCTAAGATGTTTACTACAACTAAAAATGAAATTCTGGGCCAGGCGCAGTGGCTCACGCCTGTAATCCCAGCACTTTGGGAGGCCGAGGCGGGCGGATCACGAGGTCAGGAGATCGAGACCATCCTGGCTAACACGGTGAAACCCCGTCTCTACTAAAATGCAAAAAATTAGCCGGGCGTGGCGGCGGGTGCCTGTAGTCCCAGCTACTTGGGAGGCTGAGGCAGGAGAATGGGGGGAACCCGGGAGGCGGAGCTTGCAGTGAGCCGAGATCGCGCCACTGCACTCCAGACTGGGCAACTGAGCAAGACACTGTCTCAAAAAAAAAAAAAAAAAAAGAAAAAAAGAAATTCTGATCACCAACTCACAGTTAAAATTTTAAGACATAATGTCCTTTTTTCCATACACATACTGAGATTGAAATAAGGGGGCACACAAACCCAAGATATATCAGCTAATAAGAGGTGACTGGGTGCAGTGGCTTATGCCTGTAATCCTAGCACTTTGGGAGGCTAAGGCAGGTGTATCACTTGAGGTCAGGAGTTCGAGACCAATCTGGCCAACATGGCAAAATCTTGTCTTTACCAAAAATACAAAATTAGCAGGGCATGGTGGTGCACACCTGTAATCCCAGCTACTCTGGTGGCTGAGGCATGAGAATCACTTGAACTTGGGAGGCAGAGGTTGCAGTGAGCTAAGATGTTGCTAGTGCACTCCAGTCTGGGCGACAGAGTGAGAGTCTGTCTTAAAGGAGGTGGCGGGGGGGAGGGGAGGAGCGCTAACTACACGTATTGTTAAATTTATATACAGGTAAAACTTTTTTTTTTTTTTTTTTGAGATGAAGTCTCGCTGTCACCCAGGCTGGAGTGCAGTGGCACGATCTCGGCTCACTGCAACCTCTGCCTCCAAGGTTCAAGCAATTCTCCTGCCTCAGCCTCCCGAGTAGTTGGCGCCCAGCTAATTTTTTGTATTTCAGTAGAGACGGGGTTTCACCATGTTGCCCAGGCTGATTGTGAACTCCTGAGTTCAGGCGATCCACCCTCCTTGGCCTTCCAAAGTGCGGGGTTACAGGTGTGAGCCAACGTGCCCGGCCCAGGTGAAACTTTATAAACAAAATCACACTATCAAAACAAGCCAATACCTTTTTTTTTTCAAATAGGTAGCAATAACTGCTAAAAGCTGAATCCCAGCTCTGCAACTTACAAGTTGTGACACTGTAAGCTATTTCACCTATGTTCCTTACTTATGAAACAGAAATGATAATGGAAAATACTTCGTAATATTATTTGTTGAGAAAATTTTTGAGACAGGATCTTACTCTGTCACCCAGGCTGGAGTGCAGTGGTGTGATCTTGGCTCACGGCAAACTCTGACTCCTGGGTTCAAGTGATCCTCCCACCTCAGCCTCCCAAACAGCTGGGATTACATGTGTGAGCCACCACACCCAACCTGTTAAGAAGACTTAATGAATTAATTTATGCAAAGTACCCAGAATACTGCCTGGTACAGAAAAAGCCCTATCAACTATTGTTATGAGAACAGAGAAACATTAAATGATATTTGAAACTATCCAGGACAAAGTACTAAAGAAACATTACTGCAAAACAGGATACATCTATTTAAATATGCCACTTGGATATGCAGCATGATGTTTTACAAAGAAAAATATCTTCTTGTGTCTAACATTTCCATCTTGTGGACATTTTTGGTAACTGCTGCTGCTCACTATTAAAGTATACTTATATTTTCACTAATATAAGATGGTCACTAATGGAAGCCAGATGGTTTGGTGGGAAAAAACCCAACTATGGAATCAGAAAAGACCTGAGTTCAAATAAACCCTTGCTCCCTTATTAGCTGAATACTGACATTTCTAAGTCTCCATCAATCTCTTTGTCTATATGATACAGTTAAAACTAGGTATTTCTCAGAGGATTTACGAGGATTACATGAAGTAATTATATGTAAAGCATCTAACACATAAAAAACATGCAATAAATATTAATGAATTCTTTCCTTATTTTGCTCATTGCTGACGACTTGCTTTTTGTGACTGCCAAAACAATTCATATTTTACTTCGTAATTCTTTTCATTCTCTTAAAAATTATATTTATACATAGGTAGTACATACAAGATTACAAATTAAAAGGTTAAAAACAGTACATAGTGAAAAAATATGCCCTTCTACTACACTTGTTCCCCAGCATGCCACGATCAATCAGTGCTTCTTCCCAGAGATAATCACTGTTGGGTTCTCCGGTATCTTCCCAGAAATAATCACTGTTGGGTTCTCTGATATCTTCCCAGAAATAGTCTGCTGATATACAAAGCATATACCCAAGTGCAGTTTCTTCTTCTTCCCAACGCAAGTGGTATCATTCTATACACACTGTTTTGCACCTTGCTGTTTCACTTAACATTATACGTGGAAGCTCATCCTATAACACAGAGCTGTCTTGTTCTTTTTAATGACTACAGAGGACCTAATTGAATGGATATACAAAATTCATTTTGTCTGCCCCCTATTGATGTACATTCAGAGTATCTCCATTTTTTCTTTTACAAACAATGCAATAATGTGTATGCTGTGAATAATCATTTTAGTATATTTGTAGGATAAATTCCTGGAAAAGAATATATATGTACTTGTAATTCTAGAAGAATGTCAAGCAACTCAAAAGGATCTACCAATTTATAATCCCATTAGCATTGTGTCTGTTTCCCTACTGCATCAACTTTTTGTTCTTACCTAACCTGAAAGGTTAAAAACAGTATTTCAGTATAGTCTTAATTTGCATTCATCTTATTACTACTGGGGCTGACTCATCTTTGTTATAATATTTGAGACATTTCTCCCTTTCTACAAATGATCTGTTTTCCCTTTGCTCATTTTCCTATTGGGTTATTGGCCTTTCTTATTGATTCATAAGAGCTATATACAGCTTTATACAGTAGTCCCCCCTCATCCATGGTTTCATTTTCCATGCTTACAGTTACCCACTGTCAACAGCGGTCTGAAAACAGGTGAGTACAGTAGAATAAGATTTTCTGGTGGCCGGGCGCGGTGGCTCAAGCCTGTAATCCCAGCACTTTGGGAGGCCGAGACGGGCGGATCACGAGGTCAGGAGATCGAGACCATCCTGGCGAACACGGTGAAACCCCGTCTCTACTAATAC
>NW_016811567.1:326512-329210 GCF_001698545.2 Rhinopithecus bieti | reverse complement strand
AAAAAAAAAAAAAAAAAAAGAATAAGATTTTCTGGGGGGTGGGGTGGGGGAAGAGCACACATTTACATAACTTTTATTAGAGTTCATTGTTATAATTCTTCTATTTTATTAATTATCATTGTTAATCTTTTATTGTGCCTAATTTATAAATTAAACTTTATCATAGGTACATATGTATAGGAAAAAACAGTATATAGGGCTTGGTACTATCTGCAGTTTCAGGCATCCACTGGGGTTCTTGGAACGTGTCTTCTCCAGATAAAGGGGGACTACTGTATGTTAAGAAACTAGTCATGTGTGACATGAGTACATTTTCTATGGCTTGTCAGTCTTTAGAGTTTGTTCCCAGTGCTTTTTACTACGCAGAAATTTGTATTCCCCTGTACCCTCTCTCCCCACATCAATTTAAAAAACACACTGAATGATATGCGCTTTGTTAGATGCTGGGGTACAGGGGCAGGAAACAGGTAAGAAAAAATGCACTAATGACATGAGGTAATCATAGGGAACGACAAGAGTAGATTGGACTCAAATCAAGTAGAAAGGGTGAGTTTTATGAAGGGGGGCTTCTTGGTAGTAGTAACATCTAAACTAAATTTTAAACAATGAGAAAGGAGTTAGGTAAATGAAGCGGGCATACAGGCCCAGGAAGCAGCATAAAAACAAGGAGTCCTGTATAGCTATAAGCGGTAGTTTCAAAACTAGCCAGGGAGACCTGATTAACTCAATTGTCAGAAGGACGGCATTCACTGCAGATGTAACATAGATTCATATTGTTTGATTCATGATACTTTTATTTTTGACAACTTGTAAGACTTCGAAGGGCACTAGATGTTTGGAAGAAGACATGAGTTAGTTAGCAATGAGATCCTGGGGGAAAACATTTTAAAACTTCTTTTAGCTTGTTCCAGTGTTCTGCTTCCTATGTGTTAAAGCTTACACAAAAAAAAGAAAAGTTTCTGTTTTTAATTTCCCAATGAAGTCTCAATTTCGAGAAAACAAATCTAAAGAATTACTATTATAAAGTCAGTTCAAATTACTGGTTAGGAGACAGACTATCAGGCTTTTTACAACTTATTAGTTAAGCGGACAGATTTGGGGTTTAAAATGCAGGCTCTACTGGGTAATTTTGGGCAAGTTATCAAGTCTTTCTAGAGTCTTTACCTACAAAATGGTGCTAGTCATAGTATCTCCCTCCTAGGATTATTTAGAGTATTCAACAAGTTAAGAAAGGGAAAGTGCTTGACAGGTACATAGTAAACTCTCAGTAAGTGTTCACTATCATTTTTATTACTTCTTGAAGAAGCAACTAAAAGCTAGATCATTAGTGCTTAAACTTCCAATATACTCCATAATAAATATTCTCTATATAAAATACTATTAAATTTTGGAGCCTAAGTTCTGAGGACTGCCGGGGATCAAGTTCTGATTCTACTACTAACTAGCTGTGTGACCCTGGGCAAGTTTCTTAACCTCCTTGTACCTCAGTTTCCTTTTCTAAATATTACCTAATAAAGTTGTTATAAAGTGAGTTTATATATGTACAGACTCAGAAGAGTACAAATAGTAAGCACCAAGTCTGATATTTTATTATTACTAAATATTGACTATCATATGCCCTCAAATTGTTAAAACTATACATACATTTTTTAGACCTTTGATTAATATTCCCAGATAGCTTTCCTAAAAAACTAAATTTATACTCACAAAACAATTCATGAGAATGCAAAGTTTACTATATTCTTAATCGGTACAACTATTAAAAATTCCTGGCTGGCACGGTGATTCATGCCTGTAATGTCAGTACTTTGGGAGGCTGAGGTGGGAGAACCCTGCCTCTACAAAAAAAAAAAAAATTGCCAGACGTGGTGACACATAACTGTAGTCCTAGCTACTGCTTGGGGAGCCAAGGCAGGAGGATCATGTGAGCCCACAAGTTTGAGGCTGCAGTGAGCTATGATCACGCCACTGCAACCCAGCCTGAGTGACAGAGTGAGACCCTGTCTCTAGGGCAAAAAAAAATCCTTTTGCTAATTTGATAGGACAAATGTAGTCATTTATTACTGTTTGGTTTGCATTCTTAAAGTTATTAGCAGGGCCAAATATTTTATCATTTTATTTACTGGTGCTCTCTTATTCTGTCTGTCCATCCATATTTTCCGCCCATTTATCTACTGAGGTTTAACATGTTTTCTATTTATCAATTTTAGCATTAAAAAAACTAATTCTTTGCCATATTTTCTGCAAACTTTTCTTCTTTGCCTTTTGAAATGTAGAAATTAAATATATTTAATAAAGTCTATCCTTCTTTTAATGTGATTTTCCTCACACTTTAAATTTAGAAAGTCCTCCCTAGCCAGGATAGCCAGTAATCTAATTTTCGAAAACAGGCTGACTGATTTTCAAAAAACATTTAAATCTCTTTAACGAAACTGGAATTTGTTTTGGTAAGTACTATAAAGTGATGATCAAAATTAAGTTTTCCTCCCAAAAGCTGACCAATTATGCCAACACCATTTATGGAATTAGACTTTTCTCCCTTATTGATTTGGTACTGTTAAGAAAATGAACTAAATGTAACTTATTGATAAAATGTAACTTATTGATAAAAACTTGCCAAGGTTATACAGCTCTATACATAAGATTTAACACATCGAAACAGATTTACAGCCTTTTCACAAAATACATTATTTATACC
>NW_016811567.1:282725-324881 GCF_001698545.2 Rhinopithecus bieti | reverse complement strand
AAAAAAAAAAAAAAATTGCCAGACGTGGTGACACATAACTGTAGTCCTAGCTACTGCTTGGGGAGCCAAGGCAGGAGGATCATGTGAGCCCACAAGTTTGAGGCTGCAGTGAGCTATGATCACGCCACTGCAACCCAGCCTGAGTGACAGAGTGAGACCCTGTCTCTAGGGCAAAAAAAAATCCTTTTGCTAATTTGATAGGACAAATGTAGTCATTTATTACTGTTTGGTTTGCATTCTTAAAGTTATTAGCAGGGCCAAATATTTTATCATTTTATTTACTGGTGCTCTCTTATTCTGTCTGTCCATCCATATTTTCCGCCCATTTATCTACTGAGGTTTAACATGTTTTTCTATTTATCAATTTTAGCATTAAAAAAACTAATTCTTTGCCATATTTTCTGCAAACTTTTCTTCTTTGCCTTTTTGAAATGTAGAAATTAAATATATTTAATAAAGTCTATCCTTCTTTTAATGTGATTTTTCCTCACACTTTAAATTTAGAAAGTCCTCCCTAGCCAGGATAGCCAGTAATCTAATTTTTCGAAAAACAGGCTGACTGATTTTCAAAAAACATTTAAATCTCTTTAACGAAACTGGAATTTGTTTTGGTAAGTACTATAAAGTGATGATCAAAATTAAGTTTTCCTCCCAAAAGCTGACCAATTATGCCAACACCATTTATGGAATTAGACTTTTCTCCCTTATTGATTTGGTACTGTTAAGAAAATGAACTAAATGTAACTTATTGATAAAATGTAACTTATTGATAAAAACTTGCCAAGGTTATACAGCTCTATACATAAGATTTAACACATCGAAACAGATTTACAGCCTTTTCACAAAATACATTATTTATACCTACTTATTATACATAAATAAATAATAGTTTTGTCAAAAACAGAAAAATGTGAGCACTTGAATTTTGAAAGAGAATTTTCCACCATGAATGGGCACATTTCATGGTATGAGAGAAAGTGATCAATAATGAAGCACACAGTAGTGCTTTTTACCTTTTCAAAGTGATCATATACTTAACTGTTTTATGTTCATAACATTTGTTGTAGATATAGAAATTAAAGCATACAAATTTTCAATGACTACCCAAGTTGCAAAATTATAATTAGTACCCAGATCTTTTAAGTCCTAACCAAGTGTTTTATGAAAATATAAACGAAACACTGCTATAACCACTAATTGTTAAACAGCAATTCCCTCCCCACTTCATTACCATTCCTCCACCTCTTCTTTTATTGGATCACTCCCTTTCAGCCTACAAATATACTAGTTTATTTCCCCCTGAAAACAATACCCTCTTGACCCCGTATCTTGCTTCTGCTACTGCTTCAAAGACTACTGCTCCCCTTTATAGCCAGGCTTCAAGACAGAGTTGTCTATAGTGTCTGTCTCCAATTTATCTCATCTGATATTCTCTTATCCACTTCAATTGATCTTCTGACCTTATTATTCTCCTTACACTGCTCCTGTTAAGATCATCAAGGAGCTCCATCTTACTCTATCCAATTACTGGGCCCTCATCTTAATTGACCTACCAGCAGTATTAGACACTCTCTAGTTCTTGATACACTTTTCTCATTCGGCTTTGAGGACATTACATGCACCTAGTTTTTCTCCCTCCATATTTGCTGTTTGTTCTTCATTCCCTTTGCTGGTTATCTCCTCAATTTTTAAATTTTGGAGTGCCTATGTCTCTCAGTCTTTGGACCTCTTTTCTATGTTCACTTACTCCTTTGATGATACCATTTGGTCTCATAATTTACAATTCTATTAACTTTCAAATTTATGTCTCCAGCCTAGACCTCTCCTCTCTTTGAATGCCAGTGTGCAACATCCTTCTCAACATCTCAACTTACATGTCTTACAAGCATCGCACACCCATCATGTCCAAACTTGCACTTTTTTTTTTGAGACAGAATCTTGCTGTATTGCTCAGTCTGGCGTGCAGCGGCATGATAACAGCTCATTAAAGCCTTGCCCTCCTGGGCTCAAGTAATCCTCCTACCTCAGCCTCCTGAGTAGCTGGTACTACAGGAATGTGCCACCACACTCAGAAAATTTTTTAAAAATTTTTTGTAGAGATGGGGTTTCGCTACATTGCTCAGGCTAGTCTTGAAGTCCTGGGCTCAGGCAATCCTCTCACGCTGGCCCCCATAAAGCGCTGCGATTATAGTCATGAGCCATCACACCTGGCCAGCCAAAGCTGTACTCTGAATCGCAAAAACATCTGTGTAAAAAGCAATGACTTTTTTGGAGTTCCTCAGGCCCAAAACCACGTTAAGTCATCCTTTGCTTGTCTTTCTCCAATACCTTTCTCCAAATTATTCAAACAATCAGCAAATCCTACTGTACCTATTTTCAAAACAGGTCCAAAATCTAATGTCTTCTCCCATTGCTATCACTCTGGTCCAAGCCACCATTTTACCAAATCTGAATTATTGGGACAGCCTCCACACTACGACTTCTCCTTCTATTACATCTGCTTTGCAGAACCAGGGTGATGTTAGTTTGGGGAGGAAGTGGAGCAAGATGGCGGAACAGAAGCCTCCACCAATCGTCCTCCCAACAGGAATACCAAATTTGACACGTATCTACACAAAAGAGCACCTTGATAAGAAGGAAAAATCAGGTGAATGATCACAATATCTGGTTTTATCTTCATATCAGTGAAAGAGGTGCCGAAGAGGATAGGAAAGACAGTACTGAATTTCCAACACCACCCCTCCCTCACCCCCAGCAGCGGATGCACAGTGCAAAAAGAGAATCTGTGCACTTAAGAGACGGAGAGCACAGTGATTGGGGGACTTTGCATTAAAATACAGTGCTCCCAACACTGGGCAGAACTCAGCCAGCACCCACAGAAAGAGTATTTACACGCCCTATCCAGAGAACTGCTCATTCCCATGGTCAAAACTTGAGTTTTGACAAGCCTCAAGCCTCACCCCCTTGGGATAAAATGCTCTGGGGTCCTAAATAAACTTGAAAGGCCATCTAGGCCACAAGGACTGCAACTCTTAGGCAAGGCGAGTGCTGTGCTTGACACCAGTAGACTTAGGGGACACCTGGCTTAGTGAGACACCAGCTGGGGCAGCTAAGGGTGCTTGCACCACTCCTCCCCCAGCCCCAGGCAACACAGCTCATGGCTCGGAAAGAGATCCTCTCCCTTCCACTTGAGGAGAGGAAAGTGAAAAGATGACTTTGTCTTGCAACTTGGATAGCAGCTCAGCCACAGTAGGATAGGGCATTGGGCAGAGTTGTGAGGCCCCAGGCCTTAGCTCCCAGACATTTCCAGACACACCCTGGGCCAGAAGAGAACCCAGTGCCTTGAAGAGAAGGAACTAGTCCTAGCGGGATCCATCATCTGTTGACTAAGGAGCCTTTGGGCCCTAAATAAACAGCAGCAGCAGCAACCATGTAGTACATGCTGGGGGCCTTGGGCAAGACACAAGATATGCTGGCTTCAGATGTGACCCAGCATATTCACAGCTGTGGTGACAAGGAGAGACCTCTCTTACTTGAGAAAAGCAGAGGAAAGAGTAAAGGGGACTTTGTCTTACTTTGGTACCAACTCGGGGACTTTGTCTCAAGCTTTGGTACCAACTTCCCAATTCCAGGCCTTGGCCCGTGGATGGCATCTCTGGACCTACCTAGGCCAGAGAGGAGCCCGCTGCCTTGAAGGGAAAGTCTCAGGCCTGGCAGTATTCAACACAAGCTGACTGAAGAGCCCTTGGGCCTTAAGTAAACATTGGTGGTACCCTGACAGAACTCCTTGTGGGCCTGTGGTAGTTGCTGGACACAGGGAAAGAATCACCTGCCTGGAAAAAGGGGAGGGAAGAATGGGAAGGACGCTGTCTTATAGCCTGGGTGCCAGCTTGGCCACAGTAAAACAGAGCATCAGGATTATTCCTAAGGTTTCCAACTCCAGGACCTGGCTCCTGGACAGAATCTCTGAACCTACCTGCGGCCCAGGGAAACTCAGTGCCCTTAAGGGATGGACACAGGCCTGGTTGACTTCATCACCTGCTGATTATAGAGCCTCAGGGCCTCATGCAAACATAGGTGGTGGTCAGGCAGCAGTTACAGTGGGCCTTGGGCATGACCCAGTGCTGTGCTGGCTTCAGGTCTGACCTAAGGCAGTCACAGTGGTGGTGGCCATAGGGGTGCTTGTGTCATCCCTCCTCAGGTCCAGACAGTTCAGCACAGAAAGAGAAACTCCGTTTGTTTGGGAGAAAGTAACGAGAACAAGAGTCTCTGCCTGCTAATCCAGAGGATTCTTCTGGATCTTATCCAAGACCACCAAGGTGGTACTCTACAAATCTGCAAGAACCACAGCATTACTGGGCCTTGGGGTATCCCTTAATGCAGATATGGCTGCAGTGACCAAAAGTTTAGATCACAACATGTAAGTTCCTTCAAACACCTGGAAAGCCTGCTCAAGGACAGGTACAAACAAGCCTAGATTGCAAAGACTACAACAAAAAACTAACTCTGCAATGCCGAGACATTGATGAATATCAACAAGTATTAAGACCATCCAGGAAAACATGACCTCACCAAACAAGCTAAATAATGCATCAGTGACCAATCTCTAACAGACAGAGATATGTGACCTTTCAGAAAGAGAACTCAACATAGCTGTTTTGAGGAAACTCAAAACAAATTCAAGATAACACAGAGAAAGAATTTAGAATCCTATCATATAAATTTAATAAATAAATGGAAATAAAAATAATTGAGCAGAAATTCTGGAGTTGAAAACACCACTGACATATGGGAAGAATGCATCAGTCACTTAATAGCAGAATTGATCAAGCAGAACAAAGAATTAGTGGGCTTGAAGATAGGCTATTTGCAAATACACAGTGAGAGGGGACAAAAAAAATGAAGCATATCTACAAGATCTAGAAAATAACCTAGACAAGGGGAAATCTAGGCCAGGTGCAGCAGCTCACACCTATAATCCCAGCACTTTGGGAGGCCAAGGAGGGAGGATTGCTTGAGCCCAGGAGTTTGAGACCAGCCTGGGCAACATGGCAAAACTCCATCTCCACCAAAAAAAAAAAAAAAAAAAAAAATTAGCTGGGCGTGGTGGTGGCATGTGCCTGTGGGTCCCAGCTACTCAGGAAGCTGAGGTGAGAGGACTGCTTGAGCCCAGGAGGTGGAGGTTGCAGTGAGCCAAGATCATGCCACTGCACTCCAGCCTGGGTGACAAAGTCAGGCCCTGTTTCAAAATAAAAAGGCGGGGTGGGGGTAGAATCTAAGAGTTATTGACCTTAAAGAGGAGATACAGACAGGAGTAGAAAGTTTATTCAAAGGAATAATAATAGAGAACTTCCCAAACTCAGGAAAAAATATCAATATTCAAGTACAAGGTTATAGAACACCAAGGAGATTTAACACAAAGAAGACTACCTCAAGGCAGTTTATAATCAAACTCATACATCTCAAGGATAAAGAAAGGATCCTAAAAGCAAGAGAAAAATCAAATAACATACAATGGAGCTCTAATACATCTGGCAGTGGACTTTTCAGTGGAAACCTTATAGGCCAGTAGAGAGCGGCATGATATATTTAAAGTGCTGAAGGAAAAAAAGACTTTTGTCCTAGAATAGTATATCTGGCAAAATAGCCTTCAAACATGGAAAATACTTTCCCAAACAAAAGCTGAGAGATTTCATCAACACCAGAGCTGCCTTACAAGAAATGCTGAAGAGAGTTCTTCAAACTGAAAGAAAAGCACGTTAATAAGTAATGTGAAATCATCTGAAGATACAAAACTCACTGGTAAGTAAACAGAAAAACAAAGAATATTATTACATTGTAATTGCGGTTTGTAAACTATGCATGTCTTAGGTAGAAATATGAAAAGATGAACAGATCGAAAATAATAACTACAATTTTTCAAGACATAGATAGTAATAAGATAGAAACAACAAAAAGTTAAAAGTGGGGAGATGAAGTTAAAATATAAAGTGTTTATTGTTTTCTTTTTGCTTGCTTGTTTATGCAATCAGTGTTATGCTGTCATCAGCTTAAAACAACGGGTTATAAGATATTATTTGCAAGCTTCATGGTAAGCTCAAACCTAGAAACATAAAAAAGAAACACAGAAAATAAAAAGAAATTAAAATATACCACCAGAGAAAATCACCTTCACTAAAAGGAAAACAGGAAGGAAGGAAAGAAGAAAGAGAAGACCGTCCAACAATCAGAAAAATAAAATGGCGTAAGTCCTTACTTACCAATACTAATGAATGTAAATACCAATATCAATGAATGTAAATGGACTAAAGTCTCCAATCAAAAGACACAGAGTGGCTGAATGGATGAAAAAACAAGACCCAATGATGTACTGCCTCCAAGAAACACACTTCGCCTCTAAAGACACACACAGACTGAAAATAAAGGGATGGAAAAAGATACTGCATGCAAATGAAAAAAAAAAAGATATTGCATGTAAAACCAAAAAAAAAAAGCAGGAATAGCAATACTGACATCAGACAAAACAGATTTTGCAAAACAAAAACGATAAAAAGAGACAGGGTCATTATATAACGATAAAGGAGTCAATTCAGCAAGAGGATATAACAATTGTAAACATACATGCACCCAACAGTGGAGTGGTCAGATACATAAAGCAAATATTATTAGAGCTTAAGAGAGATAGACCCTAATACAATAATACCTGGAGTCTTCAACATCCAACTGTCAGCATTGGACAGATCATCCAGACAGAAAATCAACAAAAAATACCATTGGACTTAATCTGCACAATAGGCCAAATGGACCTAATAGGTATTTACAAAACATTTCATCAAATGGCTACAGAATACACATTCTTCTCCTGAGCTCATGGATCATTCTCAAGGATAAAGACCATATGTTAGGTGACAAAACAAGTCATAAAACATTTAAAACAAAAACAAACAAACAAGTAATGTGAAGTATCTTCTCTGATTATAATGGAATAAAATTAGAAATCAATAACAAGAGGAATTCTGGAAACTATACAAACACATGGAATTTAAACAATATGCTTCTGAATGACCAGTGGGTCAATGAAGAGATTAAGAATTGAAAAACTGGGTCAGGTTTGGAGGCTCACACCTGTAATCCCAGCACTTTGGGAGGCTGAGATGGGAGGATCACTTTAGGCCAGGAGTTCAAGACCAGCCTGGTAAACATAGCGAGATCCCCAGCTCGAAAGAAAGAAAGAGAAGAAAAAAAAAGAGAGAAAAAAAAGGAAAGAAGGAAAGAAAGAGAGAGAAAGGAAAAAGAAAAGAGAAAAGAAAAGAAAGAAGGAAGAAAGGAAGGAGGAAACTGAAAAATTTATTGAAACAGATAATGGAAACACAACTCAGCAAAAGCAGTACTCAGAGGGAAATGTGTAGCTTTTAATGTCTATATCAAAATAGAGGAAAAACTTCAAATAAAAAATCTAACGATGTATTGTAAAGAATGAGAAAAGCAAGAGCAAACCAAACCCAAAGTTAGTAGAAGAAAAAAGATCAGAGCAAAGATAAATAAAATTGAAATGAAGAAAATGAAACAAGAAGTTGGTTTTCTGAAAAGATAAAACTGACAAATCTTTAGCCAGATTAAGAAAAAAGAGAGAAAACGCAAATAAAATAAAGGATGAAAAAGGAGACATTAAAACTGATAGTGCAGAAACTCAAAGGATCATTAGTGGTTACTATGAGCAATTATATGCCAATAAATTGGAAAATCTAGAAGAAATGGATAAATTCCTAGACACATACAACCTACCAAGATTGAATCATGAAGAAATCCAAAACCTGAACAGACCAATAACAAGCAACAAGATTGAAGCTGTAGTAAAAAGTCAAAGAAAAGCCCAGGACCCAATGGCTTCCCTGTTGAATTTTACCAAACATTTGAAGAACTAATACCAACCCTACTCAAACTATTCCAAAAAACAGAGAAAATAATACTTCCGAACTCATTCTATGAGGCCAGTATTACCCTAATACCAAAACCAAAGGCACATCAAAAAAAGAAAACCACAGGCCAATATTCTGGATGAACACTGATGCAAAAATCCATAACAAAACACTAGCAAAAAGAATTCAACAACACCTTAAAAAGATCATTCATCATGACCAAGCAGGATTTATCCCAGGGATGCAAGGACCGCTCAACATAAACAAATCAATCAATGTGATACATCATATCAACAGAATGATGGACAAAAACTATATGATCATTTCAATTGATACTGAAAAAGGATCTGATAAAATTCAGCAGAAGTCAAATTAGCCTTGTTTGTAGATGATATTATTATTATTTATTTATTTTGAGATAGTCTCACTCTGTTGCCTAGGCTGGAGTGCAGTGGCACAATCTCGGCTCATTGCAACCTCCGCCTCTCAGGTTCAAGCAATTCTCCTGCCTCTGCCACCCGAGTAGCTGGGATTACAGGCACATGCCACCACGCTCGGCTAATTTTTGTAGTTTTAGTAGAGACAGGGTTTTGCCATGTTGGCCAGGCTGGTCTTGAACTCCTGACCTCAGGTGATCTGTCTGCCTTGGCCTCCCAAAGTGCTGGGATTATAGGTGTAAGCCACACACCCAGCCTGTAGATGATATTATATTTGGAAAAACCTAAAGGCTCCACCAAAAAAGCTATTAGAGTTGATAAATTCACTAAAGTTGCAGGATACAAAATCAACATACAAAACAATCAATACCATCTCTATATGCCAACAGTGAACAATCTGAAAAAGAAATCAAGAATCTCATTTACCAAGGTTACAAATTAAATAACTAGGAATTAACCAAAGAAGTGAAAGATATGTACAATGAGAAATACAAAACAGTAATGAAAGAAATGGAAGAGAACACACAAAAAGGAAAGATATTCCATGTTCATGAACTGGAAAATCAATACTGTTAAAATGCCCATACTTCCCAAAGCAATCTACAGATTCAATGCAATCCCTATCAAAATACAAATGATATTCTCCACAGATATAGAAAAAAAACCCTAAAATTTATGTGGAACCACAAAAGATCCAGAATAGCCAAAGTTACCCTCAGCAAAAAGAATAAAACTGGAGGCATCACCTGACTTCAAATTACATTACAGAACTACAGTAACCACAACAGCATGGTACTTGCAGAAAAAGAGACACATAAGCCAACGGAACAGACTAGAGAACCCAGAAACAAATCCACACACCTACGGGGAACTCATTTTTGACAAAGGTGCCAAGAACATACACTTGGCAGAAAAAATGGTCTCTTCAATAAATGGTGCCAGGAAATCTGGATATCCATATGTAGAAGAATGAAATTAGACTCTATCTCTTGCCATATACAAAAATCAAATTAAAATGGATTGAAGACTAAGATTTCAAACTATTAAACTACTAAAGAAAACACTGGGGAAACTCTCTAGGACATTGGACTAGGCGAAGATTTCTTGTGTAATACCCTATAAACACAGGCAACCAAGGCAAAAATGGATTAACGGGATCACATCAAGTTAAAAAACTTCTGTACCACAAAGGAAACAATCAACAAAGTGAAGAGACAACACACAGAATGGGAGAAAATATCTGCAAACTACCCATCTGTCAAAGAATTAATAATCAGAATATATAAAGAGCTCAAACAACTCCTTAAGAATCTGATTTTAAAATGGGAAAAAGATCTGAATAGACATTTATCAAAAGATGACATACAAATGGCAAACAGGTATATGAAAAGGTTCTCAACATCACTGATCATCAGAAAAATGCAAATTAAAACTACAATGAGATGTTATCTCATGCCTGTTAAAACGGCTTTTATCAAAAAGACAGGCAATAACAAATAGCAAGGATGCAGAGAAAAGGGAACCCTTATACACTGTTGGCAGGAATGTAAATTAGTAAAACCAATATGGTCAACAGTTTGGAGGTTCCTCAAAAAACTAAAAATAGAGCTATATGATCCAGCAATCCCACTGTTAGGTATATATCCAAAAGAAAATAAGTCAGTATATCAAAAAGATATCTGCACTTCCATGTTTACGTTTATTGCAGCACTATTCAAAATACCCAAGATTTGAAAGCAACCCAAGTGTCCATCAACAGATGAATGGATAAAGAAAATATGGTACATATACACAATAGAGTACTATTCAGCTATAAAAAAGGAATGAAATCCTATCATTCCAAACAACATGGATGGAACTGAAAGTCATTATGTTAAGTGAAGTAAGCCAGGGACAGAAAGATAAACATCATATATTCTCATTTACTTGTGGGAGCTAAAAATTAAAACAACTAGGCTGGGCGCAGTGGCTCATGCCTGTAATCCCAGCACTCTGGGAGGCTGAGGTGGGTGGATTACCTGAGGTCAGGAGTTCGAGACCAGCTTGGCCAACATAGTGAAACACTGTCTCTACTAAAAATACAAAAAAAAAAAAAAAAAAAAAATTAGCCAGGCGTGATGGTACACGCCTGTAATCCCAGCTACTCGGGAGGCTGAGGCAGAAGAATCACTTGAGCCTGGGAGACAGAGGTTGCAGTGAGCCGAGGTCATGCCACTGCACTCCAGCCAGGCCAACAGAGCAAGGCTCTGTCTCAAAAAACAAACAAAAACTGAACTCATGAAATAGAGAAAACAGAGTAGAATGACGGTTACCAGAGGCTGGGAAGCGTAGTGGGTAGGTGGGTGAAGGATGGCTATTGGTACAAAAAATATAAAGAATGAATAAGATTAAGTATTTGATAGCACAACAGGATGACTATAGTCAATAATAATGTAATTGTACATTTGAAAGTAACTAAAAGAGTATATTTGGATTATTTGTAACAAAAAGGGTAAATGCTTGAGGTGATGGATATCTCATTTCCTGGATGTAATTTTTAGACATTGTATGCCCGTATCAAAATATCCCATGTACCCAGTAAATATATACACCTACTATATACCCACAAAATTAAACATTTTAAAGAAGTTAAATCTGATGTCATTCCTTTGCTCAAAACTCAAAAATGACTTCACATCTCAGTTTGATAACCTGAAGTCCTCATAGTTACCCACAAGTCCCTATATGACCTAGTCCCGTTAACCTCTCTGATCTCATCTCCCACTCCTTGTCCTCTTGTTCACTCTACTCTAGTCACACTGGACTTCTTGCTGTTTTTCAGCCATTCACTTACCTGAGGGCCTTTGTCCTCACTGCTCCCTCTACATATAACATCTTTCCCTTAGATCACTCCTTTACTCCTTTAGGTCTCCAAATGCTCAGAAAGCATTTCCTGACTGATATTTTGATATCAGTATCTAAAACTCCAATCACCTCCTCCCACCAAAGATGCTCCCTGCCCCACTCTGTCTCCGTAGCACCTAATCACTACCTTATACTTCCTTGTTCTGTTTATTTAATACCTGTTTTCCTCCCACTAGAACATAGGGCCCATGAGGATAGGGCCTTTTGTCTGATTCGGACACTGCTGTAACCTCAGCACCTACCACCTAGAACAATGCTTGGCATGTAACTGGTACTCATTCTATATTGAATGAATGATCAAAGAAATGACTGAACAGTGACATAAATGTTAACACAGGGATGGCAAATAGGTTTCATATTAAATGCCAATCGCAAATGACTGAGAATAGACGCACGGATTAATGTGTACAGGATTCTGAGACCATGTCAGCTTAGAAAGAAAATACAACATGACCGATTATCAATGTGGCATTCAGGTAGTCAATACTTGAGCATTAATCTAAAACTATGTAAAATGACATCAGCAAAAATACAAGATAAACTAGTTCACAGTACATAAAAGTATAATTATGCTCTGCAAGGTCCGTCACACGGATTTTGTTAGTCAAGACTAGTCAACAGAAAATGATAGGCTAAGCAAGACTAATGAAAAACTATACTTAAATGTAATTAGGGAATAAAACAGACAAACAGTACTTCAGAGAATGTGAGAGGCTGTCTTTCACCCTTCTTGAAAGTAGGCCTACTTAGGAACAATTTAAAACATTCTTCTTACATGTTTTACTGTAATACAAACTGTTTTTTAACACCTAAAAAACCTACCTGTATCATTTTTTTTTAAAGTTTAAAAGGCACTAATCATACAACCCTTACACCATTACAGAATACATTATTTTTCAGAATTAGGAATGCATGGCACTTACATTCTGTTTCATGCTTATAGGCTCCTAATGTTAGCTGACGAGATGTTGTCAATAATTGTTGCATCATTGCTGTTGGGTCTTGAAATATCTAATGGGATAGAAAGAACAAAAACCCAGTAACTTCAAAGTTCTCCAACTTCAAATGCTTTTAAAACTATCATTATAAAATATTCTTACCATTTCATCATAGAACTCTGAAACCACTGTCTTTTTCCCCAGCATTGCATTGGTATCTGATTGAAACAGCTTTAGCAAATGATACAGGGTTACCTATGAAATAAAAACAGATGTCACATCTGTGCAATGGTTTTTATCATCACAAGACACTGGCATTTTTTAAACTGAATTAGAGACTGAAGTAAATATATACATGTCAAATTCATGATCTTGTTTCAACTGCAACTGATTGCAGCAAATCACCCAAATTTTCTGTACCTTTATTTTCCTAGTAGATATATTCATATCTACCTAACATGAATATTCTTTAGAGGCTAATGAAGAGTCTGTTCAAGAATCTCTAGAGAGGAAACTATAAAAATAACACAAGATAAAGCTATAGAAATTAAACTGAGAAATCACTAAAAGATGAATTATTTTACTTACACAAGTAGGTTGTGACAACTGCTTTTGAAGATTAGAGTTTACAAATTTACTGTGAGGAATAAAAGATTTGATACTTTCAAAAGGAATGAAAAAGTTCAGTGAGGGCAAGATAATTTTTTTGGGTATCTATAAGATTATTACATAAATGACATAATAAATAAAAAGTTGGACAGTAATAATTCACTTTGGGAAGAGCAACATGTCTTCAAACACTTTAAAACAGGTATAGTAAGACATCAAGGGAAAAGCTTTGCAGCACAATGTGTGATTATTTTAGCAAAATAAAATCTAGTTGGGAAAACATCAGAGTTCATGTTAAAGTTCTGAAAACCAGGGACCTCAAATAATTTTCCAAAAAGTTAGTTAACATAATTGTAAGAGAATGCTATTCTCCAAAAAAGTCACGAAATAGGGAGCAAGGAAGGGTACACTGAAAAAGTCAGAAAATATAAAATTCCTTGCAACTGAATTTAAACAAGCATGATCAACTCCCCATAAAGACAATTTAGCTCAATTAATAGAGTGTCAGATTTCCCTGGACATGGCTCAGCAAGCGGAAATATCCTACTTAAAGGACATCTTCCAGGCTCTAGATGATGCACTAACAATGTAGAAAGGGGAGGAGGGAAATGCACAGAATTCTACTAAAATAACAGTATCGACAGACAATTTGCAAAATAAGAGCATGAATTACATATCAAATTATTTAAAGCAAATAATTTAACAAATTTCTGGAACAGACAGAAAGCAGATGAGTCTACCAAGAAGGATAATAAACAATAACAGAGAAAAACCACAACTTGAAAACTTAAGAAAACTGCCTCAGAGGTGGGAGCCAGAGCTCCCAGAAGCCCTACAGTGCTCCAAGCTCAGAGTTGGCAAGTATCCAGCCCGGCGACGAGGCGGGCGCCTGTAGTCCCAGCTACTCGGGAGGCTGAGACAGGAGAATGGCGTCAACCCGGGAGGCGGAGCTTGCAGTGAGCTGAGAGCCGGCCACTGCACTCCAGCCTGGGCGGCAGAGCAAGACTCCGTCTCAAAAAAAAAAAAAAAAAAAAAAACGCTATGGGGTAGCTGGGCCTCTTGACTTTCCCTTCTCTCTCCACTCATAGACAAGAAAGCATATCTACCTTTAGTACCTAGAATTTTTCTCCCCAACAATGAAGTATGAAGAAAAAATAAAGACATTTCAGATAGGCAATGGCTCTGAAAGTTTATTTCTCAGGTATCCTTTCTGAAAAAAATTCCTTCAGCAAAATGTAAAAAGGAAACTTGGAAAGGGGAAGAAAAAGGATCATCTATAATCATTACGCACTGAAAGATACTATCTGAAGTTGAGAAATCCAACATTAGAGATTTAAATATATGAAATGCATGGGAGTGAGTAATTTCTAGAGGAATTGCAAACAGGTAACTGTTAAAAAGTAGTTTTCTTGGAAAAGAGGTCAAAGATGGGATAAAGAAGACATTATGTGACCTCCCTGCAAAAGGTAAATTTTTTTTTGAGATGGGGTCTTACTATGTTGCCCAGGCTGGTCTTGAATTCCTGAGCTCAAATGATCCTCCTGCCTCAGCCTCCCAAGTAACTGGGACTACAAATGCAGGCAAAAGATATGAAGCCCTAATTCTCAGTACCTGTGGATGTGACATTATTTGGAAATAGGGTCTTTGTAGGTGTAATTACGATGAAGTCATTAGGGTGGACCATAATCCAAAATGACTGGTGTCCTTCTAAGAGAAGAAGACACAGAGACCAGGAGAGAAAGATAAGGCCACGTGACAATGGAGGAAGATATTAGAGATATGTTGCCAAAGGCCAAGGAACATCTGGGGCTGGAAGAGGCAAGGAAAGATGCTCCCCTAAAGGCTTTGGAAAAAACATGGCCAACACCTTGATTTCGGACTTCTAGCCTCCAGATCTGTGGGAATCAATTTGTTGTTTTAATCCCACAGTTTGTGGTACCAGAAAACTAATACGGAAGACTCACATTTATTTCAAAAATCTTCTCTTAAAACCATATGCACATCTGACTTTTATAATTAAAAAATTCTTACAATTACATCATAAAACTATCCTTCCCTAAATTTATTATTCAGACTTCCAGAGGCATTCATGCAGATATAGGCAATAAAAACATTTCAAGACAGATGTCTCTAATTTTGAGTGCTGTTTGAAAATTCTTAGAACAATGAAACTACCTATGCTTGCCTAGAAATCCCTATTTCTAGGAACGAAAACTCAGTTTGGCATTTTGCTTTTAGAAACAACCATTCTTTTTATAGTGGCTTGATCTGTATAATAGGTTACTGGGTAACAGAAGTAAATCACAAGTTACCTTCCAACCAAGTTGTCTTTCTTATATATTTTAAATAAATCTTCATTTGACATTTTCTATAAGAGCCAACTACTGAAAAAGTATAATAGTTAAATAATACTAAAAAAAAACTACAATATTTTTTAAGAGAATAAAGCTGAGGCCTATGTAGATCTATATGGGAACCTATTCAATAGATTAATCACTACAGCAGTGCAATAGGTTATGTTGTTTTACCTTTCTAAGAGTGACTTCAAGAGCTGTCTCATAATGAGGTTACAGGATATAATGATTTCTTTCACAGATTTATTTTCCAACTGGGGATAAGAGGTAACAGATGAGGAGACAGGGAAGTAAGGCAGCATATTCTCAAAATAAAAATGAAAACAGAGCAATCTTACAAAGTTAAAAAGAGCTTCTACTCTAGTAACATCACAGGCTGCTTCTCTCTCCCTCTCAACATCTGCTAAATTCTATGCTCTCTTTTCCCTAATAAACAATTCTCAATAAGGTCAGTGTCTCATTTTTGTATCCTTCTCAGTCCCTTAAACAATATCTTGCAAATAGCAGATATAACATTTAATAATTTCTTGGCCGGTCATGGTGGCTCATGCCTGTAATCCCAGCACCTTGGGAGGGCAAGGCGAGAGGACTACTTGAGTCCAGGAGTTTGAGATCAGCCTGGGCAATATAGCAAGCCCCCATCTCTACAGAAAATAAAAAATTAGCACAGCATGGTGGCATGCATCTGTGGTCCCATCTACTGGGGAGCCTGAGGCAGAAGGATTGTTTGAGGCCAGAAAGTGGAGGCTGCAGTGAGTCATGTTTATGCCACTGTACTCCAGCCTGGGCAGCAGAGTGTAACTCTGTCTCAAAAGAAAAAAAAAAATTCTTGCCAAACAAAATATAACAAGTGTGTTTTCTTGAAGGACAACACGGATGGTAGGAGATCTAAAAACTTCATCACATGAAAACACGAAAAATGTTTAAATGAGCTATGGATGCTTACTCCTGAGGAAAGGAAACTAATGTAGGAATAGTTATCAGTAAAAGGTTCAGGGAAGCGTAACGAAGTACAGCTTCCTTAAAACTAAAACTACCCCAACCTTGAATAGAATGTTTTACTTAGTGACATAAGTTATTTCTCCACATTGGAGATATGCAAGCCCAAACTAGATTTTCATTTGAGAGATTGCCTAAATAAATTCCTACATAGGAAGAGAAGAGTAAGTCTACGTCAACGGGTCCCAAATCTCACTGTGCATCAAAATCACCTGGGGTGCTGGCCGCATTCCAAACCTACTGAATCAGACTCTCCAAAAGGTGACGTCTAGGAGTTTGAATTTTAAAAGCACTTCAGAAAATAAATAAATAAATACACAAGCACCTCAGGTGTTTCTGATGCAGCCAGTTAGGAACTGGTTTGCTGAAAAATACTGGTCCAGGTGATATTCCGCTCCTTTAAAAATACATACACAGTTTAAAAAATATAATCTGATAATTAAAATGTAAATGTCTGGTGCTAAAAGAATGATAAGATTCTAATAAGATAAAATGGTGATGAATGTGAAAGCCTTGAAACTGGAGTTAAAACCCAGTTACATATGTGGAATGTGAGAGCCATTACTGAGTTTTGACCCTACGGGCTTAAGAAAAAAAAGGCCTAGTAGTTTTACTCAAAAGAAAAAATACTAGAAAAAGGTATGAATGCAAACATCTGGGTTCAAAAACTAGCTCTACCATAATTAACTGAGTGTTTTTGAGCAGTGACTTGACCTCTGAGCCTTGGTATCCTGATCTCTAAAATGAGGATATCACAACCTGACAAAGTTGCTGAAGGATCAATGCAAAAGCCTGGAGGGATTTTTTTTACATTATCAAGTAACAATCTGATAAGAAGAGATCAAAAGATGAAAAGCCAGTGGCTATAAAATAAAGACTCATAAATAAGATATAAAATGAAGCACTAGTACTGATGACAGTTTAAAAAAACAAAACACTGTTTCTTAGGGTTTAACTACCAAAACTATAAAACCATTTTACACAGCATATGGGCTCAACTTGTTTATTACTAATAACCAAATGATAATAATAGTTTTAAGTATTTTTGCTGCAGTAATCATCTGATTTCCATGGTTTCTTTCCAATATATGTTCATATTATATGTTTTCTTTTCATACTTGAAAAAAAAGGATTTTGAAAGGCACTACATTTAAAAATGAAAAACTTAAACTCATGGCAAGATACATTGTGCCATAAATTTACATAAAACACATCTGAATGAACCCTATTCATTAAGCATATTGCATTTTCATATTTACGAAGAAATCTATTTTATATTTACAAAGATTAATGCTACTCACAGGTCTTTCATTAGGGTCAATGAAAAATATTTTGATGATTATTTCGAATTCACCCCATCCTGTTTCAGTAATTTCATATGGAGGTTTAGTAACAACTAAAGACAGAAAAAAATAGTAAATTATCGGTTTAGTTTCCTAGCCATTTTTAACTTTGGATATTGTGAATCAAAAGACTATATTGTACCTCTTAAAGGATTGCCATAGCTTTCATGTAATTTAAACTGGATTTTCTTCACATAATGCTGACATATTCCTAAAATATAAGGAATCAATTATTTTATGATCTACAAATGAAAACTAGGAAAAAAAAATACACTGAGCATATATACTTAATTTTATAAAAAACATACCTCCCTTCAAATTCTCTACTGGTAATCTAATTTTCTAAAAAATATGAAATATGAATTATACCTGGGAAGCTATTTTGCTTTTTTTAAAAAACAAAACAAAGGAAGGCTATGTTGAATTCTTTCATAATTTGTAATATATAGAAATACATGTCCCAAATTCACTTTTTTTTGGCAAATCTTGTTTTCATAAACCTCTATAGATAATATTCTAAATCAATTTTGATTTTTTTCATTAAAACAGTACATATTTGGTACTATTACAGAAATATAAGGCAAATCTATAGTCAATTTCAAAGAACAAAATTATATCACATAGGCCGGGCACGGTGGCTCACGCCTGTAATCCCAGCACTTTGGGAGGCCAAGGCAGGTGGATCACCTGAAGTCAGGAGTTCGAGACCAGCCTGGCCAACATGGTGAAACTCCATCTCTACTAAAAATACAAAAAATTAGCCGAGCATGGTGGTGGGCGCCTGTAATCCCAGCTACTCAGGAGGCTGAGGCAGGAGAATCGCTTGAACCCAGAAGGCGGAGGTTGCAGTAAGCCGAGATCACGCCATTGCATTCTAGCCTGGGCAACAAGAGAGAAACTCCATCTCAAACAAACAAACAAACAAAAAATTACATAAAGCTAAGGACAACTAATTTAAAGCAATCTAAGACTGTTGAGTACAATAACTCCTCATTTTCTTAACTTTATTTTAAAGTACAGAAGTATATTCATTAGTTATGGCAAATAAAAGGGCTTCTGTTGGCGAAGGTGGCTTTTAAAACATATAATTCATTATAGAAGAATAAAAAATGCAAAGCAATAAGTCACATTCAATAGTAATGTTTATTAACCTTTTAATTTACTTTTAGGAATTTTTAAATTACTTATATCTACATTCATATCTAACTTTATTATTTAAAAAACAAACTGGAATCTTACCATAATGATACCTTTTTTTTCTGTAGAGATGGAGTCTTACTATGTTCCCAGTCTGGTCTCAAACTCCTGGGCTCAAGCGATTCTCCCGCTTGGGCCTCCCAAAGGGCTGAGATTACAGGAATGAGACATTTTGCCTAGCCAGTGATTTTTAGTTATATTTACAGAGTCTCATAAGAATCACTACAATTTTAGAACATTTTTATCACACAAAAGAAAGCCATATCCATTAGCACTTACCTTAATACTCCTTCTGCCCCACCCACTAGCAACCACTTATCTGTTTTCTTTGTCTATGGATTTGACCCTTCTGGACATTTCATATAAATAAAAGCATATAATATGTGGCCTTTTTTATATCTGGCTTCTTTTACTTAGCATAATGCTTTCAAGTTTCATCTATGTAGTAGCATCTTTACTTTATCAGTACTTTACTTTTTATTGCCTGATAATATTCAATTGTATGGATATACCACATTTTATTTATCCATTCATCAGTTGATAGATGAATTGTTTCCACTTTTTGGCTATTATGAATTACACTGGTATCAATACTCATACGCAAGTTTTTGGGTGGACTTTGAAGGGTTTTAAATGGAGGAATAATTTACTCACTCAATAAATATCAGTTAAATACCTACTATATACTGGCTCTGTTCCAGGCATTAAAGACTCCACAGTGAAACAAAATTACTAGCAATCGGATGACACAGCAGAGCTGTCTTTCACATATTTTGATGGTCTTATTACCACATTATAACTTTAAGGATTAGCTGCTTATTCCTGAAACTTCTGATTAAATACTATGTTAACTTGAGACATGATGTTAGGAAGATGTATTTATAGCATAATAATTCTTATCTGAATTTTAATTAGGAAACATTTTTGGAAAATTGAATTCTAGTATCATATGAAGATGACGGTTCTCTATTTTTTCAAAAACTTTTGACAACATTCCTACAATGGACCAATTTTATAATCAGAAAGTTACTATAAAAAACTACAGGTTGTCTTTAAGCAAAACAAATTACAGACAACTTTAAGCAAAATGGTTATAGAAAAAACAAGTGCCTACCTCATTTCTATATGGTTTTACATATACTGTCCACTGATGAGTGTGCCCATCTTCTTCTCTTTTCTTTCCAAAATACCGAGCAACATTACCATAAACTATTGGTTTAACGATAGTAACACCCTAAAAGAAAAATAATTTTAAAATAAATGAATATTTTACCATTAGCTAAATAAGCAGAATAAGAGCTCCGAAAACTTGTTTTAAAGAATGGCAGTCTAACAATCTATAGTTTGCTTATAAAATGGATTTCTCTCAAATCAATTTCAGACACTTATCCTCATTTCATATTAACACAAAAAACACCAGAATAATTACAATGCTCCCTCTTTGAAAATGCTTTTATTTAAATTACCACGTAAAGCGTTTTGAGAGTTTTGTTAAAAGAAATGCAAAAGGCCTTTTACTTAAACACCTGAAAGCTAGGCATTGAAATAAAAATTGCCAATTCTGACTGGCATCACCTGTGGTAATGTCCTTATCACCCAATCTGTGGCAGTGTTTCCCAAAGTATAGTGTAAATATTAAGAGTAATTTGTGAGAGGCAGAATAAAGGTCAAACATTTTTCACTTTTTTACTTACATGTTTAATCAGTATTAAAAATAATAATAACTGTAACTAGAAATTAAAACCTACAATTTCACTAAGGCGGGTGGATCACCTGAGGTCAGGGGTTCAAGACCAGTCTGGCCCACATGGTGAAATCCTGTCTCTACTAAAAATACAAAAATTAGCTGGGTGTGGTGGTGTGCATCTGTAATTCCAGCTACTTGAAAAGCTGAAGCAGGAGAATTGCTTGAACCTGGAAGGCGGAGGTTGCAGTGAGCCGAGATCATACCATCGCACTCCAGCCTGGGCGACACAGTGAAACTCTGTCTTCAAAACAAAAAAAAAAACACCCTACAATTTCAAAACATTAACGTTTAGAAAAGGCATTTAAAAAATAAATTGATTTAAATGTAAATGTTACAATAAATATTACAGTTGAATTCAGACATGGCAAAAATGGCCAAGTGTCACTTGGATGACTGAAGCTTGTTAAATAACGGCTGATGACATGTTTGCTACATTTGTCCTTAGTTTAATATACATATTTCTTATACCTGATAAGTGCAAAGGCAATGAGTATTGACAGATTATGACGGAAAGATAAAAAAATTTCAATTTAAGTGAAAATATTGAATGTTGCACATGAATCTGAAACCAATGGCTCAGTTACAGAAATGTATCTGAAGGACAAAGAGCAAGATTTTCCACATGTGAAAAGCGCTGAGTGAGTGTAACCAACAACAATAAGAAATGAAGAAAAGCGGCCAGGCACGGTGGCTCACGCCTGTAATCCCAGCACTTTGGGAGGCCGAGGCGGGCGGATCACCTGAGGTCAGGAGTTCGAGACCAGCCTGACCAACACGGTGAAGCCCCTGTCTCTACTAAAAATACAAAATTAGCCGGGCATGGTGGCGCATGCCTGTAATCCCAGCTATTCAGGAGGCTGAGGCAGGGGAATTGCTTGTATCCATGAGGTGGAGGTTGCGGTGAGCCGAGATCGCGCCATTGCACTCCAGCCTGGGCAACAAGAGCAACACTTGGTCTCAAAAAAAAAAAAAAGACACAGATAAGTATTTTTAAAACCTACTAATTATGATTATTTTTTGAAGAAACAGAGTCTTGCTCTGTCGCCCAGGTTAGAGTGCAGTGGCGCCATCTCAGCTCACTGCAACCTCCGCCTCCCAGGTTCAAGCAACTCTCCTGCCTCAGCCTCCTGAGTAGCTTGGATTACAGGCGCCCTCCACCGCGCCCGGCTAATTTTTGTAGTTTTAGTAGAGACGGGGTTTCACCGTGTTGACCAGCCTGGTCTCAAACGCCTTACCTCAGGTGATCCACCCACCCTCGGCCTCCCAAAGTGCTGGGATTACAGGCGTGAGGCACCGCGCCCGGCCGTGGTTGATTCTTTTAAAGAAAATTTCCTTTCCTTTATAAATAAAAATCAGACAGGGTACAAATAGTTGTTTTATCAGGAGCCAGTGGGCCCTGCCTTAAAAATCAATGTGCAGGGCCGGATGCGGTGCCTCACACCTGTAATCCCACTACTTTGGAAGGCCGAGGTGGGTGGATCACGTGAGGTCAGAAGTTCAAGACCAGACTGTCAACATGGTGAAACCCTGTCTCTACTAAAGATACAAAAATTAGCCGGGCTTGGTGGCGGGCGCCTGTGATCCCAGCTACTTGGGGGGCTGAGGCAGGAGAATCGCTTGAACCCGAGAGGCGGTGGTTGCAGTGAGCCGAGATCGCGCCATTGCGCTCCAGCCTGGGCAACAAGAGCAACACTTCGTCTCAAGAAAAGAAAAAAAAAAAAATTAACGTGCCAGGGGATGTGTGAGGGAAATGTCACAATGTCAAATATTACGCTAGGCTCTATGATCATTTCATTAAAAACAAAAGCAGCTGACATTTACTGAATGTTCCCCATGTGCCAGGCAGTGTTATGCCCTTGCTTTGGGGCTTTCTGAACACCATGAACTCCCGCAAATTTTCTTAGTTTTCGTATGCCTCGGTGCCTCAGTTACCGCACTTGGAAATACTGTGGGTAAGCGCTCAGCGACTGCTGGCTACAGTTGTTATCCTCACACCAGGGGGGTGGCGTCACCGCTTTACCAATAACCTAGATTGGCAGCGAATGTGCACCAAGCTGAGCTTTCCCTGCCCTCGGACTCGCACGTTTCCTCGGCAGCCACGTCCAGGTTTCCCCAAGCCACCACTGATTTGTTTGGTTTTTGGCGGGGATGGGAGTTGGCAGTGACGCGAGGAAGTTGGGGCCCAATGAACGCCGTTTTTTCACTCAATGACTCTGACTCGCTCTCCGCCTTGAAACCACGGTTCAAACCCGAGGACAGAAGGCGCGAAAGGAAACCCAGTGTGACCTCCCCGCGCCGCTCAGAGAGGAGCCGGGGCGGGAGAGCCACCCCGGAAGAGAAGAGGGGCGGTCCGAATACTGACCTTTACTCTCCCGCCGGAGTCAGGCCCAAATTCGGCCATTCTCTTGAACATATTGTCCCACGGAAGAAGCCGCCGCCGCCAGGGAAAGAGACCGGGGCTGGCGGGGTCGCCGCTCCCCTCAAGAGGCAGCGCTCCTCTCGCGCGGGCCCAGGCGGAGGGTTTCTGGCCGAGGGAGGGCGAGTTACTAAGGCTCGTAACGCTGACTGACCGTCAACTCCTCAGGCCGACAGCGCTCCCGAAGGCCATTCAGCCCTGCGCAGGTGGAGAGCGCAGCGAAAGGAGGGGCGACGGCGGCACCGTGCGCAGGCGCAACGGGTTCGCGTGTGCGCACGCAGTGTACACTGCGCACGCGCCTGGCGGCTGCAGTCACAACACAAGACCAGTCCAGGAGTTCCAAACCAAAAAAAATGAAAGGAAGGAAATAATAAATGAGTTCAGAAAGTTGTCCAGATGTTAAGGATATGAGTTTCCACATTGAAAGATCCTACCAAGCACCCAGCACAAATATTAAAGCATCCATGTCAAGGCATATCATTGTGAATTTTCCGAACATCGAGGATAAAGAGATCCCACACCCTTCCAGGTTATAAAGACTGTGGAATCAGAGTGGCTTCAGATTGCTCAGGTAGATTCTAGGAAGCCATACGGTACTGTCTTCAAAACTCTGAGGGAAAATTGCTTCCGATTTAGTCTTCAATACTCATCCAACTACCAATCGAGTGTGTGAATAGTTTCAGACGTGCTAAATCACTACACATAAAAAATAGTACCTATCTTACTTTTCTCAGTACTTCCAGGAAGATCCTGTAGATCTGACCCACCAAAATGAGGGAATAAGCCAAGAAGGAGGAAATTATGAAATACAGGAAATACAATAAATATCAAACACAGAAAATAATAAGATCCCAAGATGATACTGAAAGAGCCGCGGAGACGATAGCTGTGTACAGGCATAGACAGCAACGCATCCAGGTTAGATTCGGTCAGAAATCTTTCGGAGACACTGCTTTAGAAGGACGGAATTGACACAATTCCAGCTGGTGTTGAATCCTCAAGAGGAGATTTGACCGAGAGTTTGGGAGTTTAACTCATGACAGGTACACAGAAAACTAAGCGGCTGTAAGAATTATACAGCTATTAATTCTAGGGAAAACAAAATCTTGCGTAAGAAAAGAAAGTAATTGTATTTATGATTACATAAATACTGAGTATTGATCCCCCACTCCCCAAAAAATAGAATTACATTTGGAAGGATGGGCTTTGGAGAAAGGTACCATGCTTGATGGGGTTGGAGTAGAAGGAAATAGAGCTTCTTTAACTTCCATAGTGGGAAGTCAATATCTTAAAATGGAAAAATCAAGAAGAAGCAATATAAGTGTAATATTGAAAAGCATGGAGGTAAGTATTTTAAAAAATAAGCTAAAAGAGTAGAAAATACTGCTGATTGTGATTTTCGGTAATTCCATTTAACAACTTTGAGTAATTTTTTTTTTTTTTTTTGAGACGCTGTCTCGCTCTGTCACCCAGGCAGCAGTGCAGTGGCGCCATCTTGGCTCACTGCAAGCTCCGCCTCCCAGGTTCACACCATTCTCCTGCTTCAGCCTCCCGAGTAGCTGGGACTACAGGCGCCTGCCACCTCGCCCGGCTAATTTTTTGTATTTTAGTAGAGACGGGGTTTCACCGTGTTAGCCAGGATGGTCTCGATCTCCTGACCTCGTGATCCACCCGCCTCGGCCTCCCAAAGTGCTAGGATTACAGACATGAGACATCACGCCCGGCCGAAGAAAATATTTTTTAAAAGACTTCACTAAATAGAAGTGCAAGGGATGTGCTCAGGGCTTAGTTATAATTAGTGCCACATGAAGAGCTCAATTGTCATATGGATGTCACTGCATTTCAACCAACATAGGAACTGAGTTTCTTTTGAAAATGATCAAACATTGATATTGATTTTTATCCTGTTGCCAGAATAAGAGTAGAAATTTGGTTTGGGGCGTAATTATATTAAAACAATTGGTATAACTAAGAAATATTTATCAAAACTAAAACAAAATCTCCAACAAACATTGCTTTCCCTCTTCAGTCTACTTTGTCTAATCTCTGGCAATTTCCTCAATCAGCCTGTGTTGTTGGGTTATCCTGGCACTTCCTGGACATGTCCTATCTCTGTTTCTCAGCTGTCACTCTTCAACTCTCTCTCCCCTACCTTGACTCATCCTTTGTACACCTCAGGGTATCTCCATATGCATGAACTCATTCTTTTTTAGTTTAATCACATCAGAATGATCCAAGAATTGTGAAGCCTAAGGTGGCACCTCTGTAGTGGCCCTCTGCTGCCCTCCCATGGCTGGTCTATGTGCTGCATTTACATAGCCAAAACGTGGCTTGGAACCCCGCAAACTGTTGTACTGGAATCATGTGGCCTGGAAGAGTTAATTAAAAAAAAAAAAAAAAAACACGATGGCTCACGCCTGTAATCTCAGCACTTTGGGAGGCCGAGGCGGGCGGATCATGAGGTCAGGAGATCGACCTCCTGACATGGTGAAACCTTGTCTCTACTAAAAATACAAAAATGAGCTGGGCGTGTTTGCGCGTGCCTGTAGTCCCAAGTACTCGGGATGCTGAGGCAGGAGAATCGCTTGAACCCAGGAGGTGGACGTTGCAGTGAGCCGAGATCGCGCCCCTGCACTCCAGCCTGGAGACAGAGTGAGGCTCTGTCTCAAAAACAGAAAACTTAGAATGATCAGCTTGGAGGGAACATACTAAATAATCAGCAAGAGATTTATTCGATCAACTGACACTTATTGAGCATGTACCATGTTCCAGTCACTCTTCTAGGTGTTTAGAATACAGAAGTGGAAGGAGTGAAAAATTTCTATTCTTCCTATCAGTACAGTGATTCAGCATATTATAAAATCAGAGATGTATCATGGTAAGGAGGGTGTCCAGGTGTGGGGGAAGGAAGCAACCCACTGAGGGATGTCAGAGCCTGAGTGGAGAGCACTCAATGTTGAGCAGAGTTGGGAAATTGGTTACATACAGGCAAACCCATCAAATACATAAATGTACTAAGGACACATTTTTAAGGATATTGAGTGTAATGGATGCTAAATTTCTTACTGTCAGAGAAGAGAGTTAAAACATGGAAAAGAAGAAAACTAGAGTGAATCCTGTGGTGTGAGATTAGAATTGGAGATACTGGTGTGGATTCATGATTTTCAATATAAATAGATAGATGTAGAGATAAATATAGTGTAAATACATGTATCTTCCAGCTCTGTTCACTGATAGGGCCTGGGAACAGTGACAACCTAGTGCCCAGATCTTGTTTTTTAATACTATCATGCACTTTGAGGAATCAGGGCTCCTTGGAGAAATGCCTATTCCATTTCTGAAAGCAAGGAAGGAACAAGGTGAGCCTTAGAATATCTTGTGCCAGAAAACAAGAAAGTGCTTGAAGAATAATGGCAATATGTTGAAATGGCACAGAAGCCAACTTGCAGAGGCTCACTGGCCAAATCGAGGACAGTGTGAACATCAAAATAAATAATAGTAATGGACTATAACTCCTTATGATTTGAATAAAATAGAAACCATGGGTCCATATTGATATAATAAATAAATGCATGACCAGGCACGGTGGTTCACGCCTGTAATCCAGCATTTGAGAGGCCAAGACAGGCGGATTGCTTGAGCTCAGGAGTTCGAGACCAGCCTGGGCAACATGGCAAAACCCCATCTCTACTAAAAATACAAAAATTAGCCAAGCATGGTGATGCACGCCTGTAGTCCCAGCTACTCAGGAGGCTGAGGCAGGAGGATCGCTTGAGCTCGGGAAGCAGAGGTTGCAGTAAGCCGAGATCACGCCACTGCACTCCAGCCTAGGTGACAGAGTGAAGTCCTATCTCTAGATAAATAAACAAACAAACTGAAAATGTGATGAGCAGTAGTCTCAAGGCACCTCCTCCCCAAATACTTTACAGTGAAGACGGCTTGCAGGCATTACCTTAATCAAGTGATCCAAGTGATCATCATCAGTCATGGGGCAAATCAAAACTGCATGCCACCTGAAATGATGCAGTGAGAACATCACTTCTGTGGTATTCCTACCAAAGATGCATAACCTAATGGAATCGAGAGAACACCAGAAAAATCTTAGGAACATTCTATAACATAACTAGTCTGTGGTCTTCAAAAGTGGCAAGGTCATAAAAAGTCCAGAAAGAAACAACTGAAGAACAATCCAGATTGAAAGAGACTTAAAAAACATGAAAACAAAATACAACATGATTCTGAGTTAGATGCTTTTGTTACGAAGGTCTCATTGGGACAATCTATGAAATTGAGTGGAATCGGATGATTAGGTGGTAGTAATGTATCAGTGTTAATTTCCTAATTTGGATAATTGTTTTGAGGTTTTATGTAGGAGAATGTCTTTGTAGGAATCACACACCGATATAAGCAGGGCCATTGGATATCATGTTGGCTATTTACTCTCAAAACAGTTCTGAAAAAAATAAATGATCTTTGGACAGTACTTTTACATTTTTTGAAAGATTGAGATTATTTCAATGTTTTTTTAAAAAGTGGGAAAACCTCTGTCGTTTTGGAAGTTATATTTTGGTGAGAAGAAACAAATAAATAAAATATGTAGTATATAAAATTATTATAGACTTGATCCCTGAGGCACTCTCACATTTAGAAATTAAATAGCAGAGAAAGAGTGAGCAAGAAGGACTGAGAAAGAACAGTCATTGAAGTAGGATGCAAATAAGGAAAAGTCAAGGGAGAAGAAAACTGCTAAAAGTATGAAGTGGTTCACTTTGTCAAATGCTGCTGAGATGAACAAGGTGATCACGGAATTAGCACTGAGGAGTCATGGGGAAAATCCTGGAGGAGCAGTTTCAACTGGGTGAGGATGGAAGCCAGATTAGAGAGGGTTGAAAAGACAATGGGAGGTGAGGTCATGGAGTTGGTAAGTACAGACATCCTTCCCCAGAAGTCTTGTTGTAAAGGGAACAGAGAATGGAATTGCAGTTGGAGGATTATGTAGGGTCAGTGGAGTATTTGTTGTAAGATGGGAGGTTATGAAGATGCAGACTGCAGAATGATGGAGGTGATCCAGCTAAAAGGAACAAACTAGGAATGCAAGAAACAACCTAACTTGGAGTAGTGAGAGGCATGGGAGGGGAACTGCATGTGGAGTCAGTGCTGTTGGCAGGAGCAGAGGCTCTTCATCCTGGTAATGGGAGGGAAGGAAGGAAGGATGGGCCTATGGGAGGGTATGACTGCTGCTTTGGTGATGTGGAGGGGAAAACTTGCCATGAAGTTGCTTTTGTTTTAAAAGTGTAATATGAGGCCAGGTTATCTGCTGAGAACAGAGGAGGGTAGAGGATAAGGGGGCAGAGGAGGAGGCTGAATGTGTGTCTTGAGGCTTTGAAGAGAGAAGAGGAAAAGTAAAATAGTAACAGTCATTTTGGAGACTAGGGACATAAAAATGGAAGGATTGCAGAGAAGTAACTAAAATGGTCAGGTAGACATGAGGGTTCATTTGAGATTTATGGTTATGAATTTAAACTGAGACAGGTCAGCATGCTTACAGATTTTTCTCCAGCAATATCCGACTATTTAAGTGAAGTAAGTGAGAATATAAGAGATAATAAGAGCACCAAATCATATTTTTTCAAATATTTGTGTTTTTTTCTTCAGAGGCACTACAGGAGTCTAAATAAAAACAGACAAGGTATGTGTTGCAAAGCCTTTAATTAGAATGTTTGTGTTTTTCAAACATTATGCATAATTTCACATTTGTGATTAGTTAGCAATTATTTCAATACTTGTAAGCTCATCTACCTCAGATTTAATCATAATACATGAATGAAATTAATCAAATTAAGGAACAGCAATTTAGAAAGAAACACACTTTAAGAAAACAAAATTCTCAACTCAGGCAGTCTGTTTCTAGCATTTGGTATTCTACCCCTTTAAAATTTCATATTGCCCAACAAAAGTGGTTATTTTACTGTTTTGGAGATGACTGAACAAATGAAGGCATCTGATGCTGCTGGTATTTTGCCCAAGATCAACTGAAGATAACCTTTTGTTATATTTTTTACTTAATATTGGACATACTCGTATCATTCAAGATTAAGTCTGGGTTATTTCTTTGATAAGAACTGAATGTACTGGAGATGTATTTGATAACCAAGGTTTTAGATAAATTTTCACCAGTAATAGTTCTATTTGCCAACTGAAAAATGTTGTAGGCTTAATATAAAATAACCACATTAGTGAACATTATGTCTCTTAGAAGAAAGGCCATATTTTGCTCCTGCTTCTGTAAAAATATTATTTCTTTGAAGGGGAAATAATGGTAGTGTGATCTTTCACTTAATTACTACTCCCTTAATGTGAGAAAGAGACAAAATGAGCTGAAGAAGGAAAATTCTGCAATTACACTCCACAACCTTTAACGTACTGACTGACATCTCTGTTTTGACAGTGGTTTCTCCATGCCACCCTGTAGAAAAAGATGAAGCAAATGGTGAAAGGTTAAAACATATCTTCATTGTAATATACATACTTCACACTCCTTGGGGAAACAAAATATTTTATCAATAGATAAAATAGTAAGATAGACCCAGTGATTGCTATTTATTAAATGAAGATATGTATACAAAGTACTTCACTCCTACCCATATCTCTCAGTAGAGCATAGAATGCTGAACATAAAGATTGAGTAATGTGCGTTGTACAGCAGCAACTGCAAAGTGAATTCCACATTTATTTTATTTTATTATTTTTTTATTTTTTTGAGATAGAGTCTCGCTCCGTTGCCCAGGCTGAAGTGCAATGGTGCAATCCTCTGCAACCTCCACCTCCTGGGTTCAAGCAAATCTCCTGTCTCAGCCTCCCGAGTAGCTGGGATTACAGGCACCTGCCACCACACCCAGCTAATTTTTTGTATTTTCAGTAGAGACGGGGTTTTGCCATGTTAGCCAGGCTGGTCCCAAACTCCTGACCTCAGGTGATCCACCCGCCTCGGTCTCCCAAAGTGCTGGGATTATGGGTGTGAGCCACTGTGCCCGGCCCACATTTACTTATTCTAAAAAGAATTTCAAGATATGACAAGGAACTGGTAGAGTGTGAAGAATCTTAAAACTCTAGAAATCCCCTAAAATAAATTGTGGAGTAAAAGAGTAAGATTCTGGATCAGTTAAAGTAGATTGTTTCTTCAAGGTGAAGATAATACATTATTTAGCATAAGCCAAAAGCTGCAATTTTTAGGTGTCATTAGCATAATTTTGTCTTTGAAAGTCTGCTCTCATTGTATATATCAACAGTAGAGTAAAATAGGTTTCCCTTTTAACACGTAAAACATACCATGCTCGAATGCCTTGTGGATCACTGACAACCCTCTTTGCACAAGCTACAGCATCAGCGATGTCATTTTGCAGCAAAGCTGAAAGACAGGTGGTAAGCAATAAAAAACTTTAATAGATATTTTATTTTAAATTTAGGTTTAGCCAGCTTTATTCTGTTAGGCTGTGGAAAGAATGCTAAGATATTATTTTCTATGAGTCCATATATGTGTGATTGTTGGGGAAAACTTTCTCTTCATTCTCTCCCATTCAGCATGAAATGAAGTATTTTTTTCTTCATTTACCAAAGTCATTGGAAGCTCTGGAAGTATTAACGAAATGATTAAAGGTCCTCTTTGTACTAGACACTGTAAAAAAACACCTAGTGATATTTTACTCGGCAGTTCTACTACTGAAAATTTATCCAAAAGAAATAAGAAATGCACCCAAAGATGTATACACAAAACTATTCATAGCAATTTCTAAGAGGTAAAAATGGAAACAATCTAAGTGCTCAGTAGTAACAATTGGATCAGTAAATTATAGAATATTCATATATTAAAATTCTAGTCATTCTTTTCAAATGATGATACAGATTTGTATTTTTTCTCATCTGGAAAATGGAGCAAAAGATCATTAAAAACCGATTTGTATTTGCTGACATGCAAATAATTTTGTGTGATAAGAAGCAAATTGTAAAGCAGTGTGTATAATACAATTTAATTTTTGCAAAAGCACACATTACTCACATGTTTGTATGTGGGTATATATATGTATGATGTAATTTAACATTCATACACATGATTGATATACATTCTGGAAGAATATAAACCAGAATTAGGCCGGGGGTGGTGGCTCACGCCTGTAATCCCAGCACTTTGGAAGGCCGAGGCGGGCGGATCATGAGGTCAGGAGATCGAGACCATCCTGCCTAACACGGTGAAACCCCGTCTCTACTAACAATACAAAAAATTAGCGGGGTGTAATGGTGGGCGCCTGTAGTCCCAGCTGCTCAGGAGGCTGAGGCAGGAGAATAGTCTGAACCCGGGAGGCGGAGCTTGCAGTAAGCCGAGATGTGCCACTGCACTCCAGCCAGGGTGACAGAGCGAGACTCCGTCTCAAAAAAAACCCCCCAAAAAACACAAAAGAATATATACCAGAATTTACCCATGGTTATAAACCTCTGTGGGAGTAAGATTTATGGTGTTATTTTTCCTTATTTGTATTTTCTAATTTTTAATTTAATGACCAAGATTATTATATAATATATAATATAAAATTTTAATTAACTGGATTTTAAAATAAGATTAATGTTCTCTATTGGGAATTTTAATATTTAAAATTTAATAATATCAACTTTGCAAGATTTCTGCAATATTTTGACACTGAAGATTCCACGTTATTTCTATTTTTATGAGTTCAATAAAATATTTGTTTCACCCTAAATAAATAAATCCTTAAGTTAATTTTTTATTTACAATAATAGTTCTACAGGAAATGTATTTTTTGAAGATGTAAACTAAATAATTTAGAAGTGGAATGTCATAATGTTCCTAATTCACTTAAAAGTCTCTCAGCAGTAGCCAGGTACAGTGGCTCATGCCTGTAATTCCAGCACTTAAGGAGGCTGAGGTTGGAAGATTGCTTGAGCTCCGGAGTTCAAGACCAGCCTGGGCAACACAGAATTTGCCTGTACTAAAAATTTCAAAAACTAGCTAGGCATGGTGGTGTATGCCTGTAGTCCCAGCTACTTGGGAGGCTGAGGTGGGAGGATAACTTGAGGCTGCAGTGAGCTGTGATGGTGCCACTGAATTACAGCCTGGGGTACGGTGAGACTCTGTCTCAAAACAAAACAAAACAAAAAACTCTCAGCAAAAACAAAAAACAAAAAACAAAAAAACATAGAAGAAGTGACCATGGCAAAATGTTAACAACTTTTAAAGTGCATAATGGGCATATGGCTGTTTATTATACTAATGTCTCTAATTTTGTATGTATTTAGAACATTTCCTAATAAAAACTAAAATGATTGAAAAAGGACCATACAACTAAATTATCCCTAAACCTCCCCAAAGTAAGCAGGAGCAATGGCATTGTTTGGGACAAAGCATCAGTAAGGCCATTGACAGTAAATTAATAAGTCATTTCAGAAACTTCTGTATATTAAAAAAAGTCAACCTTTTATGATACCGCTTCTTTAATTTCTTACTCAGGGAATTATGAGGAAAATAATAATGACTTTCTGGAAGTTGAGATGTAGTTTTTCTAGGTCCCTCATGAACCCTTCAAGGCTTTTTCATTTGCATTGAACCTCAATTCTTGTAAGTATAACCAGATTGATCAAATATTAGCTGGTCTTACCACTGCAGGATATATGACAGGCATCAACTGCTCCTGGGGTTTTGCCATTATTACACCAGTAGCGGCTATTGATCTGAAATATCCCATAATCAGTGCTTTGGTCTCCAGGATTGTAGTTTGTAGCTTCTGTGTTATAATCACTCTCCCATTTGGCCAAACACACCCCTGAAAAGAACTTATTTTTAGTAATAAACAGCAACACTAAGTGACTTACATTCTATAGCAAAATCAGTTCTATTTAGCTACTTCTATTTTACTGATTTGTTTTATAAGTATAAAGATTTACTTAACTTATAAAATATCTTAACACTTTAGTGTTAAGATAAGGGACTTGTAAGAGAATCCTTTTGTAATGCAAATTATCTTGTAACACTAATGAACAATATAACATACTTTTAAAAATATTAAAATACATGTTTCTTCCATTGCTTTTACCCTTCCTGTGCTCCCATCCCTCAGGCAACATTCAGCCAAGAACAGAAAAATAAACACAGCTGTTGAGTAGATTTTGTAAATTCATAGCAGATACATAGGCTGATGGAAAAATGCTTTTTTTAAAATTGGAAAAACATAAGGATTTTCTGATAGAGAGAAATTTTCTTATAATATCTAAAGGTGAATTTGGATATCAAGTTAGAATCTTGAAAACAAGACTATTCTGTGATTTCATCCCTTCACTCATTCATTCAAAAATAGCTATTGGGGGGAAATGTCTGAATTAAATCTGAAAACTACAGAGATTATTACATTGACAACTATGGACTAAACTGTAAAATAACTTTTCCTCATGGCACATCTTGAATTGTGTGGGAGAAAATGAAAGATTCACTCAAAGCCCCTTCTTCTTCCTTCTCTCCTAGTGTCTGTTCCATACGTAGCTAATTCTCTGGAAGTATGGAGAGTAGACTTACAGTTTGCTAGGCTGACTCCCTTGTAGCCATCCAGTCCCAATTTTTTCAGAGTTCTGGCCAACTCACACCTTTCAAAGATCTTGCCCTGGACCGTGACAGAAAGGAGGACAAGCCCCAGAATAATGAGAGCCTTCATGTTGACTGCTAGGTCAGACTGCTAGGCTGACCAGGGTGAGCTGGTCCCAGTATTTATATCTTTTAACTTCTTTCTTCCCCTTGTGGTTTGGTGGCTCCACCCTTTCAGCTGTGTGGAAAACAGGAACTGTGTATTGATCTACTGATTCTAAAGAGATTTTTTAATGTTTGAAGAGAGATACTCTGATTTTCTAAGAATTAGTCTACAGGAAAATAATGAAATGGCATTGTTTAAAGTACTGGCTCTGGAAGAATTGGGGCACAGCACTGTTTACAAGACAGGAACCTTCTTCTGTTTGATTATGAATTTGAGCAATTATAAAGAAAACAATGACTATTTTGTACAGCTTAAAATGAGCTGTGATTTTTGACTAACATTCAATTTCATGAATTTTTTTCTATGCATTCACTGTTTGGTATTTATCTTTTTTACTTACAATTATTTTACATACATTTTCCACAAAATGGACATGACACATGTGCCTGTTGTCTTACTGGGTATATAGTGTGACACCACGTTGCTCAGCTAGTTTCTTACTCTAGACTCTTTTTGTTACTATAGTAAATGTTTTATTATTATGAATCAGTGTTTTACTATTATAAATGAGGTTCAAGTGAACAACTTTACCAACTACTTTTTTTTTTTTTGAGAGGGAGTCTTACTCTGTCACCAGGCTGGAGTGCAGTGGTGCAATCTCAGCTCACTGCAACCTCCGCCTCCCGGGTTCAAGCAATTATCTAGCCTCAGCCTCCTGGGTAGCTAGGACTACAGGCACGTGCCACCACGCCCAGCTAATTTTTGTATTTTTAGTAGAGATGGGGTTTTACCATGTTGGCCAGGATGGTCTCAATCTCTTGACCTTGTGATCCACCCACCTTGGTCTTCCAAAGTGCTGGGATTACAGGTGTGAGCCACCATGCCCGGCCGAATTTACCAACTACTTTTCACAACATTTTGCTTCCCATTTCTGTATTAGAACATAGGGGGTCATTAGAAAGCAATAGCATTTTTAAAATCAAACCTACCCAAACACATATATCCAACTAAATGCTACCTTGGAAAATAGCAATCTCAGGAGGCTGTGCACAGCTTTAAAAACAATGCTACCAGAACTCAAAAAGAACTATGCTTCTGTATCTGCCTATGAAGACAGATTCTGAGCCACACAAAGTGTCATCACTTTGTAGTTACCCTTATTTTTCATCAATGGCCTCTAAAGATGACCAGATTTGGTTTTAAATGACAGTTCAAGGACCCTGTCCAAAAATCAAGAATAATCTCATTTTTCAGGCTAGGTCTAATTTTGATTCTTCAGTAATAAAGAGGGCCAGGTGTGGTGTCTCATGCCTGTAATCCCAGCACTTTGGGAGGCCAAGGCAGGTGGATCACCTGAGGTCAGGAGTTGAAGACCAGCCTGGTCAGCATGCTGAAACCCTGTCTCTACTAAAAATACAAAAATTAGCTGGGCATGGTGGTGGGTGCCTATAATCCCAGCTACTCAGGAGTTTGAGGCAGGAGAATTGCTTGAACCCAGGAGGCAGAGGTTGCAGTGAGTCAAGATTGTGCCATTGCACTCCAGCCTGGGCAACAGAGTGAGACTCTGTCTCAAATAATAATAATAATAATAATAATAAATAGTGAGACAGATTTTCAGGACCCAAAGAGACAGAAACCAATTAAAAGAGTTAGTCTTGGCTGGGCGCAGTGGCTCATGCCTGTATTTCCAGCACTATGGGAGGCTGAGGCAGGAGGATTGCTTGAGACCACAAGTTGGAGACCAACCTGGGCAACATGGAAAAACCCTATCTTTACTAAAAATAAAAAAAAAATTTTTTTAAATGTGCTTGTAGTCCCAGCTACTCGGGAGGTTGAGGGTCAGAGGATCACTTGAACCCGGGAGGTTGAGGCTGCGGTTAGCTGAGATCATGCTACTGCACTCCAGCTGGGCAACTAGAGTGAGACTGTGTCTCAAAAATAAAAAAAAAAAGAAGAAGAAGAAAAAAAAGAGTTAGCTTTTGGTCCCCTTTATACCATTCCCAACTCAATACTAAAGATGGCCAGTTATTACACGTGCTGGTTGCAGCCTTATGCTGGTAAGATTAATTTTTCTTTTCAAATGTTTAAACAGTTATGACCTTATACTATCTTAGGAATGGAACAAGCAAATATTTGCTGCCAACCTGAACCAAAGTGATAGCATGTTATCAAGTGACTACTTCAAAGGGATCCCCTTAATTATCTCCCCTGGGGAAGAAGTTAAGGGCAGTTATAACATCCATTGATAACCCTGTCATTCCATTTGACGTAGATTTAATGAGCAATCTATTTAAAAATAAAATAGTAAGTAAGCATGATTTGAGGGCACAGATTATTTTTCTTCCTCAGAAATTTTGTATGTACTGCATGTTCTTTTTGATGCAATGTATGCATTTTATCTTTTTTACGAAAGTTGCTTACAGACCCTAGATTACTTTGTTGTATTACAGTGGACAATAGTTATGATTTACTCATTTGTTTCTCAAGATAGAGAAAAATAATTCTTTATGGTGAGTGTTGGGCGCTTCAGGCCTGGGAAAGGGAATCTGACTAAGGGTTTCTCACACTTTTGACTATTCCCCAAAACTAAAGCCATCCTGAAAAGATGAAGATTTGCCATAATGTAAGATATTCTAAACAATGTGCTATAGCCCTCTGTTTTGTTCTGTTTTTAGATAGGATGTAAGGCCAGTTTTGTTGTGTTGTGTTTTGTTTTGTTTTTTTGGAGATAGGGTCTTGCTCTGTTGCCCAGGCTAGAGTGCAGGGGTGCAATTTTGGCTCACTACAGCGTGAACTCCTGGGCTCATGCAATCCTCCTGCCTCAGCCTCTCAAGTAGCTGGGACCACAGGCGAGTAGCTGGGACCACAAGCATGTGCCACCACACCTGGCCAACTTTTTAAATTTTTAGTAGAAACACAGTCTTGCTATGTTGTCCAGGCTGGTCTTGAACTCCTGGACTTAAGCAATCCTCCTGCCTCAGCCTCCCAAGGTGCTTGGATTACAAACATGAGCCACTGCACCCAGCTCTGTTAGGCCATTCTTGTGTTGCTATAAAGAAATACCTGAGACTGGGTAATTTATAAGAAAAGAGGTTTAATTGGCTCATAGTTCTACAGGCTGTTCAGGAAGCATGGCATCGGCATCTGCTTCTGGAGAGGCCCCAGGAAGCTTACAGTTATGGAGGAAGGTGAAGGAGGAACAGGTATTTCACATAGTGGGAGCAGGAGCAAGAGAGTTGCCGGGGGTTGGGGGAGTGCCGCACTTTACAACAACCAGATCTACTCCCCACTATCACCAGAACAGGCACGCAAGCCACGAGGGATCTGGCCCCATGACCCAAACACCCTCCCACCAGGCCCCAGCTCCAACACTCGGGGATTAATAATTCACCAGGAGTTTTGATGCGGGATAAATAGACAAACTGTATCACAGGGTCTCACTCGTTGCCCCAGACTGGAGTGAAGCAAGTGCAATCATGTTTTTTCAGCTTTGATTTCCCGAAGGCTCAGGTGACTCTTCCCACCTACAGGTCATGTACCACCACATTAGCAGCTAATTTTTCCAATTTTTCATTTTTGTGGTAGAGACAGGGTCTCAGCTATGTTGCCCGAAAGGTTGTGTGCCTGAACTCCTGGGCTCAAGCAATTGCTCCTGGCCTTGGCCTCCCTTAAAAGTGCTGGGAATTAGCAAGCATAAGCCATATGCCCTCTGTTTGAAAGTGGTGGGTTGGGCACACCAGGTTTCTCCTCCTGTTCAACTTTCCAAATTAGCATTAAAGGATCAACAAAGGAATATGAAAAGGTTAAACCCAACAAGGGCAAAGGAAAAGCAAAGACGAGATGATAATAGATGAGAAATGTCAATAAAAGTTTATAATACAGAGTGGTTGAGTAGTAACTAATTTAGGATAATGGAGAAAGCTGACACCTGAGTGCCTGGAAAAAGGGGAATCACTACAGAGCAAACTAACTCGTGCCTTAGATCCTGGAAAAAACTAGGTAATTCTGAAGGCAGGACTGCACGGCAGTGCTATAAACAGAAAGACAGGTTGGAAATCTGTATATGAAACAGTTAAGCCCCAGATTTTCTCCCCCAGACCAGGAAACCAGGTTTCTGCCTTTTCCCAATCCTAGAAGAAGGATGAGAAGATCACTCTTTGGAGAGGATGAACCAGAGACTCTGGACTTGGGACTCAAGGCATGACTAAAGACAGGGGATAATGCCATAATGAAAATAGGGGCATTAAATACAAATCTGCCTTCTGAACAGTAATCCAGTCACCCAGTTCTCAACCTGCCTGAACCGAGCTCCTCGATGTCTGGCTGCCAAAACTACCTCTCAGGCAGGAACCAGTAGGATTCTCTCTGGAGTAAATATCTGAACCAGGAGTAAAGACCTATAGATATTATTATTTGGGGCCCACAGTGAAATGGCCAGTCTTGATCAATTGCTTGTGGTGAGACGTACCCAGGTTTACAGATTTTCTGCTCAGCTCTTTAGTGCTTTGTACTATTCTTACACAATCAGTGGAGGATACTTGATGAAAGACACTATTGTGAAATACAGAGTGACATTAACATCAAAAGAAACATTTCAAGAAGAAGAACTCAAAGGAAACAGAGGCAAAACAAAATAAGACATAAGCTATAACGAATATCTCAGGGAAGTAAGAGAAAATAAGAGAAAGAAAGGGAGGGAGAAAGAGAGGAGTGTGTTTTAGGCCTTGAAGGGAACTCTAAGAGAGAAGTTCCGAAAATATTTTAATCGATAGTGGAATTACTAAAGGAAGGGTGATTATTCTGAAGGCGTCCTCATTCATCTGCATATATGAACTCTGTCACATTTGTTGAGGCAGTCATGTTGCTTTATAGTCATCTTTCTTCTGCAGCTCATCTCTACCCAGATCTGTGTTCTCTTAAATTTCAATGGAAATAAGTGAACTATTTTCACAGAGCTTCATGAGAGCATTCAAATAACATATAAACCATGTAAAAAGTAACTAGAAAGAATATCTCAGTACAGTGTTCTTTTGGTAGGGTCATTTTATTGCATAGTTAAAAAAAAAAAAAGATTTAAAACTCTTGCAAGAATAGCATTTGTATTTCCTGGAAGAAACACAAGTTGCCATGCTTCCAGAATGCTACCTCCTATCCAGGCTATTGTTTGGGAAACAAATTCCACTGAGAGAGAATAAGCTGGGGAGGGACTTTCTGAGGCCACTGGGTATTGACAAGGTAAATTTGGTCATATCTAGGGTGACAGTGGCAGCAGATTCCAAGAATGGTAGCACCCGGCATCTCACTCCCATGTGGGATCCAGGGCAATGGCAAGAGGTATCTTGGATGGCGCGTAGCTGCTGGAGAAATTGAACACAAATTGCCCTGCCTTGGGCATCAACAAAGCTTGGAAAAGGAGCCTCCTGCCTTTGAATGACCACATCAGCTTGGGCAGTAACCACTGTCTGAGCAGCTCAGGTATGACCATGACAGGCTGAAGCTCTAAGGTCTTCCCCAGGTTTTCGGAACTTCATAGTTTTTTTGAGACTCCTAGAAGCTCCTGGACAGGAGAGCAGCTTAAAAAGTTTAACGAAAACTAGCATTGCCTCACCACACGGGGGAAGTGGGGCTTAGAGACATTTTGTTAGATTGGGGAAGAAAGCAAAGTGATGTTTCTTACATCCGTTTATGGTACACCAAATCTATACTAACCACACTAGTTGATATAGACTTGCTTGCTCTGATTAGAATGCGATTAGAAAGCAGAAAATGAGATGATTCCTGCGGGCTCTAGGGATTAAACTATTTTCCTGAAACTAGCTCGTTGTTGTCATGACTCAGGTCACCATTAACTCCAGAGGTAACCCTAGGTCATTTTCTTTTCTTTTTTTTTTTTTAGAGACAGATTCTCACTCTGTCACCCAGGCTGGAGTGCTGTGGCACAACGTAACTCACTACATCCCTGAACTCCTGGGCTCAAGCCACCCTCCTGCCTCAGTCTCCAGAGTAGCTGGGACTACAGGCACGTACCACACACCTGGCTAATTATTTTAATTTTTGTATAGACGGGGTCTCACTTTGTTGCTCAGTCTGGTCTTGAACTCCTGGGCTCAAGTGATCCTCCCACCTTGCCCTCCCAAAGTGCTGAGCTTGTAGGCATGAACCACTATGCCTGGCCAGTGTTTAGATTTTCAATGGTTCACACTAGTGAGCCAGACCTCTCTGTCTTTATAATCTTGTTTCACTATAATTTATGTCACTACTATGTAATTTTTGTTCCTGCAATCTTGTTTTTGCTATTAGTATTAAGTAATTAAAATATTACCTGTGTCAGTATATCAGAAAAATGAATTTTAAAAACCTCAGAATGTCACTGACGCAGGTAAATCTAAATTGTATTAATGGAGAGAAGCATTGGCATGGCTTTTGTTAGATGGTGCAAATAACCACTTGGTAGTGAAGCAGTGCTGCTTCCTTGAAGTTATTGAGGACGTTGGGATACTGTGGTTAGGACAGCTGCATTTCACTCATGACTCAGCTGAGGCTGCCCTGTGGGGTTTGGCTTAGGGGTGCAGAGGACCTAGATTCATTTCTGTTGTGGCAGCATGGCTGCTAGGAGAATATACAGGGAGTGAGAGAGTTGGGGTGTAGGGAGCAATACCCTCTGACTCTCCAGGGGACACTAGACGCTGAAAGGTTAAAGTGAAGTAATTACTTTCTCAACTAGTGGAGCTGCTATGTACCAGTCTTGTGAAACAGGATGAGCACCCCTACCAGCTGCCCCCTGCAAGTCCAGGAGCCTGGCCATGGGTCAGAATGACTTTTTGTGGGAGTAGTCCCTATGAGGAGTAGGGCTTGACCCCAATCCAAAGGTGGCATTTCGTTGGCTCCTGAGGCACATGGGTTGCTAAGAAATGGTAACTAATTTAGGATTGGCTAATTCAGACTAGTGTATTTTTTTCCCAAGTATTAGTGATCACAGTGTGTTCTTTTTTGCTTTCTTTCTTCCTGTTGTGATTGGCATGCAATCTGTTCTTTTAGCACTCAATATCCCTGTAATTTGAGGTCCTGCTCATTGCAAAATAGATCAAACAAGCTAGATAATTTCCTTCCCGGGTTTTCTGACACCATCTAAACTCCAGAAATCATATAACTTTAATTTATGCTATGGTCTTGCTGCTGTTGCATTTTGGGTCAGGTAACTGGTTGATTCTGAAAGGAAATAATACTATTCACCATACATCACAGGACTGGGTAATGGGGAATTATTTCTACTATATTGCCAATACTGTGCTACAACAGTCTCTAGCAAAAGTCACATGTTACTATGTTTAAAATCTGTCACTTGATCACTTGGCCTAATAAGTAGCACTAGCCTAGTAGGGGTATTGCTAGGCTCTGCCATGCATTTTACCTCCAGCCACAGAGAAGAATTCTCCCTTTTTGGTATTTGCTGCACATTTACTCTGTTCTTTGCTTCTCTCTTGCTTATTTCTTCAATCTGCTATGCCCTTCCCCACCTACTCTGCCTATGGAAAGCCTCTTAATTCTACAAAGTCTTCAAGAAGTATAAGCCAGCCAGGGGACTGAAGGAATTGAGGTTAGGTGGGCAGTGTTCTAAATAGAGAAAGTCATATAAGCAAAGGCAGAGAACAAAGAGAGTAGGCCATATCTGAAAGAATCACTGAAAATAGTTTTTAAAAAGTAACAACATTTCAGTTAAAGGGATATTTAGAGTTAAGACTCTTTCAGAGTTATGTTTAAAGTTCAAAAACAGTTTTGTAAAGGCATCCTGGCTTTTAAGCTCTTAAATTGCTTTTAATATGCTTCTTACAGTTGTTGCCTTTGCCATGTGTCATACTCTCATGCACTTATTGTGAAATAATTTGTTTGACAATGTTTTATCTAGCAGCTATTGTCCGCTAGGCAGCACCGTGCAAGGAACTCAGGTTCTGGTAGGAACTAGGCAGATAACATCCTTGCCCTCATAGAGTTTATAGAATAGTAAGTCATGCTGATTGAAAACAATTTTAAGTGTGGTGAGTACTTCAGAAATAGAAGCACTGTATTTATAGAAGAAATTAACAAAAGTGATAAACCTGTCTAGGAGGTTCTAGTTGAGACCTGAATGATGAGTTACAGTTAGCCAAATGAGAGAGGTAGGAAAATTGTGGAGAGAGAGTGGGGCTGAAACAGCATGTTCTAAAATCCAGAGGCAAAAGGCAAGAACAGGTTGATGAAGAACCTGAAAGAAGTGCTAGAGCCAGGCGCGGTGGCTCAAGCCTGTAATCCCAGCACTTTGGGAGGCCGAGACGGGTGGATCACGAGGTCAGGAGATCGAGACCATCGGGCTAACACGGTGAAACCCCGTCTCTACTAAAAAAAATACAAAAAACTAGCCAGGCGAGGTGGCGGGCGCCTGTAGTCCCAGCTACTCCGGAGGCTGAGGCAGGAGAATGGCGTAAACCCAGGAGGCGGAGCTTACAGTGAGCTGAGATCCGGCCACTGCACTCCAGCCTGGGCGACAGAGCAAGACTCCGTCTCA
>NW_016811567.1:257969-282545 GCF_001698545.2 Rhinopithecus bieti | reverse complement strand
CAGATCATGAGGTCAGGAGATCGAGACCATCCTGGCTAACACTATGAAACCCCATCTCTACTAAAAAATACAAAAAATTAGCCAGGCATGGTGGTTGATGCCTGTAGTCCCAGCTACTTGGGAGGCTGAGGCAGGAGAATGGCGTGGACGGGGAGCTTGCAGTGAGCAGAGATCGTGCCACTGCACTCCAGCCTGGGCGACAGAGTGAGACTGTCTCAAAAAAAAAAAAAAAAAAAATTAAAAAAAAAATTTTTTTTTTAAATTAAAAAACAAAAAAGACATTTGGACTTTAAATCTGTAAGTGCTAGAATGTCTGGTAAAAGACATTTGCCACTGGATAAAGTGGCAAAGAAAAATGAGATTGAGGTCAGGGTGGGAGAGGCAGGGCCACATCTAGGCACTTAATCCCAAAGACAATGAGAAACTATTCATGACTATTAAAGTGGAGAGTAACAGGCTCAAAAATTTTAAACTCTAGATTGGCTTCAGAGACAGTTGCTAGAGAACTGACAAATAATCTGGATGGCAGGTGATGATTGCCTATGGAGAGAACTGAGAGAGCTCAAGAGATATTTAGGAGGTTGAATAGTCAGCCTACTAAACTGGCGATTACTTAGACTATTTGGAGATTAATGAAAAAGGGAAAGGAAACAATACAAGCTTTTGTTTATCACATATTTACAAAGCACTAGTCCATTAATAAACATTACCTATAATTCTTACAGGGATTTTATAAGTATTATTTCAATTTTACAAATAAAGAAAGAAATATAGCTAATAAATGCGAGAGCAGAGATTTGGATTCAGGTTCAGTTACATCCTTTTTTCAGTCTACCATACTACCTTGTAAAATTGAAATGAAAAAGGAATAAATTCTGTTGAGACTCAATTCTCATGCTTTGACAAGCTGTAACATCTTTGCCTACCCCTTGTCTGATTTCAGTTCTGATATAATTGTGCCAACCCATTATATTCTTTTTAATTTTTATTTTAGTTTATTTTGTTATATTTTGTAGACGGGTCTTGCTATGTGGCCCAGGCTGGAGAGCAGTGGTTATTCACAGGCATGGGTATGGTACACTACAGCCTTGAACTCCTGGGCTCAAGTGATCCTTCCACCTCAGCCTCCTTAGCAGTTGGGACTATAGGCCAGACACCACCACACCTCATTTATATATTTATTTTAAAGGTGTGAGTTTTCTGTAAGAGGTTGGTCTAATAGCAGGCAATGCCATTGAACGCTTAGAGGCTATTTAAAAAACTCAATATCCTTGATGTTGAACAACTGATGAAATCATTCTGAAGGACTTTTGATTTCTTTCTCAATGCTCTATTATTTCCATTATCTTTAAGCTTCCAAGGTCAAAGTAATTAGAACTTTGGCTGGATCTCACTTCCTCCTTTCCCGTTATAAAGAAAACATTTTTCTTCCCACTTTGGTCAAGTTTCAAAGATCTTTCCCCAATTTACACAATAACTGGGCATTCAACATTGAGAAATTATAATGAAATCATCAACTGATTTTTCAGGCTTGATGAAATGCAGTCTTGTTTGCAAAGAAACAGAAGTGTTCCCATTTTAACTTCCTCTTTCTAGAAGGGCATTCTGATTTCATTTCTGTATTAAATAAGATCTTTGGATATAAGTTCTGTATAATCTTTTCATTTTGTATTTTAAAGTTTTGTTTTATTTTACCATTTTGTTTTATAATTTAGGTTCTATATAATCTTTTCATTTGTGCCTATCTAATTGCATATTTATTAAATTCCCTCTCACTGAACTAGTGATTTCAATCTGTAAATGAGCTCTGGTAACATCACAAAATGTTGATGAAAGAGGTTTGTAAATAGGATAATGGGATCATATATGTGGGTTGCATTTTTCTCCCTCTTGACAAATATTTTACTGCAACCCTTAGAAAGCAAATAAGTTAAAATACTTAACTTCCTTTTAATGATGATTTGTATATACACATTTACTTGAAGAGGATGCTGGTCTCCCTTTTGGCATCACTCTAAGTTGTTTTGGGTACAGCTACACTATCTTATTTTTTCCTCCCCAACTCCCCCAACTCCAGTACACAATAGCTCTGTGAGGTGGCTGCTTGCCAGCATGGAAATACTCAATTTCCACCTCAGTCAAGTAGAAACTGAACCCACAAATGTAGTGCTATTTACACCCAGGCCTTGCAATCAAGTCAGCCTGACCCAAAGAGGATGAAGGGTAGTATCAGTGTCTCACACATCTATTTTGTGTGGGTTTTCTTAGTTCCAGAAACACTGTGTTGAGATCACACATTTATTTTAGAAAATAATTTCTTTGACTGCTGTTTCAAACTGACATGTAATTGAAGAGTAACTTAGTAAATTAGAAATGTTATTTTAAAAATAGGATGCTAAACCCTAATCTGCTAAAGAAAAGAAATGAATTTTTTTAACATCTAGGAAGTAAAGATATTTTAAGTTTCCACAGTAAGTGTGCCATCTTCTAAAACAGAAAAGTTTATACACACACATACACACCCTTGACTACTATTTATTTGTGAAAAAAAGGTAGTAAAATAAACCTAAACACATAAAAACTACACTTAGAATTATCATCCCTATGTAAGGAATTCAATCACACTGCAAGTTAAAGCTCCCCTGTGGAGCGTAGAATCTATTTTAGACCTAAAGGGTGTGGACTTCATGATAACTTTATGTTAGTACATGGCTTTCTTACTAATCCCCTTAACTCCAGGTTTTCTCTCTTCTGACCCACTCCACACCCAGAGCGTGCCATTCTTGAACTCAGACGACTTAGTGTTTAAAACACACATATGTCATTACATGCCATCTATGACTTCATTTTCTATTATTGTTGTTTGCTGTTGTATTGTCTTTATAATTACTATCATGAGCTTTTTGAGGGCTTACTATGCTCCTTTAAACCTTTTCTTCTGCCTTCCCAGTAGGAAGCCTTCATTTGTACAATGTAGACACTCAACAAATTTGGTAAAATCACTGTATAAAAAATACATCCCACCTACAATTAAATTGTTGCTCTTCTCTTTTGAACATGTGTTTTAAAACAGGATTGTGACTTTACACATGATGCAATGAAGTAACACAGAGTTCTAAATAAAAGCCAACCACAAACTACAGAGGGATGTGGGGGTTTTTTATTATTAGAAAATAATTACAAAATATAGCTTAGAGTTAAAAAAAAAAGAGGGAAAATAATTTTTATTTATTTATTTAATTTATTGTTTTTGAGATGGAGTCTCGCTCTGTCATCCAGGCTGGAGTACAGTGGCACGATCTCAGCAAACTGCAAATTCCACCTCCTGGATTCAAGTGATTCTCCTGCCTCAGCCTCCCGAGTAGCTGGGATTACAGGCGCCCACTACCATGCCCAGCTATTTTGTATTTTTAGTAGAGACAGGGTTTTACCATGTTGGCCAGGATGGTCTCAAACTCCTGACCTCAAATGATCCACCCACCTCAGCCTCCCAAAGTTCTAGGATTATAGGTGTGATCCACCACGTGAGCCACTGTGCCTGGCCGAGAGAATAATTTTAAAAAATACACAGTTAATTTTGTCCTCTGGAATACATTAGAAATAAGACCATATGTTTGAGGCACAGGATTTCTCATACCAATCTAGGTAGAAACTATTTGAAGGTATGATTCAATACTTCGTTAAAAGTTAATAAGGGATTGGGTGCCGTGGCTCATACCTGTAATCCCAGCTCTTTGGGAAGCCGTGGTGGGCAAATTGTGTAAGCCCAGGAGTTCGAGACCAGCCTGGGCAACATGGCAAAATGCCATCTCTACAAAAAATACAAAAAATTAGCCGGGTGTGGTGGCATGCACCTTAGTCCCAGCTACTTGGGAGGCTGAGGCAAGAGGATTGCTTCAGCCCAGGAGGAGCAGAGATTGCAATGAACTGAGATTGTACCACTGCACTCCAGCCAGGGTGACAGAGTGAGACCCTGTCTCAAAAATAAATAAATAAATAAAGTTAATATGGACCAAAAGAATTCCACTTTCATTGCCAAGAACACTATAATCTTATTATAGAATAAGGTCCTGTGTAACATTGGTTACAAAGTTTAAGAATTTATCTATTCATTAATTCAATACAATAAAAGCTTTTTTTTAAAATCGAGACAGGGTCTTGCTTTATTGCCCAGACTGGAATACAGTGGTGTGATCATAGTTCACTGCAGCCTCAACCTCCTGGGCTCAAGGGATCCTCCTGCCTCAACCTCCTGAGTAGCTGGGACTACAGGTGCACCACCAGCGCATCCAGCTAATTTCTCATTTTTTGTAGAGATAGGGTCTCACCATGTTGCCCAGACTGGTCTCAAACTCCTGGGCTCAAGCAATCCTCCCATCTCAGCATCCCAAAGTGCTGGGATTACAGGTGTGAACCACTGTGCCCAGCCAATAATAAACATTGACTGAATATTTTTCTATGTAAGAGGCACGGTATTGATGCTGAGGATACCAAGGTGAAAAAACATGGTTGTTTTCTTCTACAGAACATGCAAACCAACAATTATAATCCAATATAATAGTTTTAATGGTGATAGCCACAAAGTGATGACAGAGCATGGAGGGAACCTGAAGTCTGTCTGGAAGAGATGGTGAATGCTTCATAGCATTTCAGCTGAATGAGAATTGGGGGAAGAATAGAATTTTGTTTAGTGGACAAGTAGGGTAGAAGACTTGTGGTAGAAACTTCCAGTACTCACCCATATCTAGTTCCCTCTCCTTCCGGGCACAGGGGAGAATTATACTTCCCTGTCCCCTTGTAGAGTTAGGCAGAGTGATGTAGCTAAATCTAGGCAATGAGCTATGGATAGAAATGTCATTTCTAAGTTGAAACATTTAATTGCTGGTACAAAACACTCCAGTGCTCTTACTTTTCCTTGGCAACTGATGAAGTTGCGTGTTTCAGAAAGTGTAGCTACCTGATGGTGGAACCTCTGGCAGCCTGAGCGTCTGAGTGACTATGTGGAGCAGACCCACTTGCTAAAGTGTGATAGGCATTTTGGAATGAATAAGGAATAAAATGTGTGCTAAGTCATCGAAATTTTGAAATTGTGTTATTTCAGCATTCCAGGTAGAGGTAAAAATATTTAAAAATAAAAGAAAGGAAGAATAGGCAAATCTTTCATGCAGAAGAATTTCAAGTACTTTACGTAGATACTCTGCCCTAAAGGAAGTATTGAGGCTGTGCATAGTGACTTCCTTCCAAAGAATACAGTATGGAAACAAGGGAAAAGAATAATTTCACAGGACAGAAACCTGACAAATTCTACTTCAGTGAGTAGATCAACGTTAACATCAACAGTGATAAGGCATGTTGATAAGTATGCATCCTTGATATGATATGATGAAAATGGTATTTGCCTCTGTGGTCTTTCTCTCCAAAACATATAACCCCAGTTTCATCATAAGAAAAGCATCAGACAAACCTCAACTGAAGATTATTCTACAAAATACCTAATGGGTACTCCTCAAAACTGCCAAGCTCATCAAAAACAAGGAAAGTCTGAGAAACTATTACAGCCAAGAGAAACCAGAAGAGATACAACAACAAAATGTTATATGCCACCCCGGATAGGATCCTGTAACAGAAAAGGAACATTAGGTAAAAACTAAAAAATCTGAATAGACTATGAACTTTAGCTAATAATAACATATCAATATTGGTTCATTAATTGTAACAAAGGTACCTTATTGATGTAAGATGTTAGTAATAGGGGAAGTGGGTGTGGGGAATACAGAAATGAACTGTCTTATCTTCAGGATTTTTCTGTAAATCTCGAATTATGCTAAAATTAAAAGTTTATTTAAAAATAAACACTGCCTGGGCAACATAGTGAGATTCTGTCTGTTAAAAAAACAAATTGGGTGGGCATGATGTTACATGCCTGTAGTCCTAGTGGAGCAGGACAAGCCGCAGACAAAACCCCTCAGACACTGAGTTAAAGAAGGAAGGGGTTTATTCGGCTGGGAGCATCGGCAAGACTCCTGTCTCAAGAGCCAAGCTCCCCGAGTGAGCAATTCCTGTCCCTTTTAAGGGCTCACAACTCTGAGGGGGTGCGCGTGAGAGGGTCGTGATTGAGCAAGCAGGTGGTACGTGACTGGGGGCTGCATGCACAGGTAATTAGATCGGAACAAAACAGGATAGGGATTTTCACGGTGCTTTTCCATATAATGTCTGTAATCTATAGATAACATAACCAATTAGGTCAGGGGTCGATCTTTAACTACCAGGCTCAGGGCGCAGCGCCAGGCTGTCTGCCTGTGGATTTCATTTCTGCCTTTTAGTTTTTACTTCTTCCTTCTTTGGAGGCAGAAATTGGGCATAAGATGATATGAGGGGTGGTCTCCCTTACTAGCTACTCTGGAAGCTGAGGTAGGAATATCACTTAAACCCAGGAGGTAGAGGCTGCAGTGAGCCGTCATTGTGCCACTGCACTCACTCCAGCCTGGGTTGCAGAAGGAATCTCTGTCTCAAAAAAAAAGAAAAGAGAAAAGAAAGGAAAAAAAGGTGTGTTTCATATGTCCATGTGAAGAAATCACCAAACAGGCTTTGTGTGAGCAACAAGGCTGTTTATTTTACCTGGGTGCAGGCGGGCTGAGTCCAAAAAAGGAGTCAGCAAAGGGTGGTGGGATTATCATTGGTTCTTATAGGTTCGGGGATAGGCGGTGAAGTTGAGAGGAATGTTTTGGGGGCAGGGGGTGAAGCTCACCAAGTACATTCTCAAGGGTGGGGAGAATTACAAAGAAACTTCTTAAGGTTGGGAGAGATTATAAAGAACCTTCTTAAAGGTGGGGGAGATTACAAAGTACATCGATCAGTTAGGCGGGGGCAGAAACAAATCACAATGGTGGAATGTCATCAGTTAAGGCTATTTCCACTTCTGTGGATCTTCAGTTGCTTCAGGCCATGTGGATGTATGCGTGCAGGTCGCTGGGCTCAGAGGTCTGACAATAAGAAAGAACGTGGTATGCTGTGGAAGTTCCTTTCAAAGTAGGAAGTGGAAGTGAAGAGGCTGGCTAGGTAAATGAAGAATCTTTTATGCTATTCAAAGGATATTCCATTTTTATTGTATAGGTTAGGTGAAGGATCCCTAGAAGATCTATGGATAGGCTTCAGAGGTGTTGCTAAACCTCTAAAATGATATAAAATTATATTGCATATTTTCTCAGAAGAAAGTAAAAGCTTTATTATTTATTCTCAAAAGCGTAAGTACCTAAAATATGTTAATAATCATTGCTGAAGGCAATGTAAAAACTGAAGTCTTCTGAGTAAAAGAAATGACACAATTGTATTTTTTTGTGTGCTAAAAAGGACCATATAGCTCACTTTTTGCTAGTACAGACTAAAGTGATTTTGTGTGTGTGGGTGGATGTGCGCGTGTTTGGAGAAGGAAGGCCAAAATTAAAGGCAAGATGATAATAAAGACAGTGATCTTCAAACTTTTGAACGTGGTACATTTTGCAACGGGAGAAAACTGTTGGGATTCACTCAGGTTGGTGGCAGAAAGGGTAAAGGGAAATATTAGGGAAAATTATAGGAAATAGTCACAAACCTTTTAGAAGGCCGAAAGGTTACGTAGCTTGTAATAATTGAACAGGCCAAGGCAGCTGGCTCTTACCTTAGAGCATTAAGTCATAGAGTAAATACAAGGGACAACAGAGGCTTCCCCAGTTAAGTCTGTTTACCTGTTTACCCTACTTCCATTAACTAACCTTTGAGCCAGATGGCCTTCTCTGGGGAGGTCAACCAAGGATATTGCCCCCAATGGTATTTGTCATGCGCACCCGTATGAAGAGACCACCAAATAGGCTTTGTGTGAGCAACAAGGCTGTTTATTTCACCTGGGTGCAGGCGGACTGAGTCCGAAAAGAGAGTCAGCAAAGGGTGGTGGGATTATCATTAGTTCTTATAGGTTTTAGGATAGGTGGTGCACTTAGGAGTAATGTTCTGCGGGCAGGGGGTGGATCTCACAAAGTACATTAAGAATCTTCATAAGGGTGGGGGAGATTACAAAGAACCTTCTTAAGGGTGGGGGAGACTACAAAGTACATCGATCAGTTAGGGTGGGGCAGAAACAAATCACAATGGTGGAATGTCATCAGTTAAGGCTATTTCCACTTCTGTGGATCTTCAGTTACTTCAGGCCATCTGGATGTATGCGTGCAGGTCACAGGGGATATGATGGTTTTTAGCTTGGGCTCAGAGGCCTGACAGTATTTACCTTAGACCAGGGTACCTGAGCTTTCATCATTCCTAGAACTACTCTTAACCATGTTAATTACCCACAAGTGTGTTTACTCAAAGCTTCTGTTGTTAATTGTATACTATACTGGAATTCGAGCTGCTCAGTGCTGGCCACGGTGATTGTTTGGACGAACGGAGGCAAGATGGCGCACTTCCGGGTTCTTCACCACTAACCTTCCCGCCTCCGGGAAGAGTGCCAGCCCACGGCGCAGGCGCGAGCATGACGAAAAACCAAGGAAACCGAAACTTAGCTGGGGAAATAGAAACTTACCCAAGCCCAGCCCCCTGCTCCACCCCTGGCCCGCCCAAATTTCACCCCTGCCCTGCCCATAGATCTCCCACCCTAGACCTAGCACATAAAAGGACACACCCGACGGATGCCAGGCGCAAACTTCCTCAGCCCCCACTCTTGTCGGGGCTGCACCAGGAACTTCGCCCCAGAGCTCCACCGGGCAACTCCCTCGGCCTCCTTTGCTGGAGACCGACGGACCTCACCCCCACACCTTCTTCCCTGAAGCTGGATGACCAAAAATAAATTTGCAGTTTTGCTCCTAGCCTTGCCTACTCACTGGTTCTTTAGTACTCGCCCTGGTGGTCTTAGAAAACAAATCAGTGATAAACCTTTCTAGGTGTGCAGGTGGCCGGATACTTAGCTGGACTGGTAAAACAGAATATCTGTGTGTTAGTGTATGTTTTATTCATCCGTCATTTGTGTCAGGGTCTGAGGGCAGATCCCCGCAGCTAATGCCCTCATGTGTGAGGAGCAATGCCTCACCTGGTGCCCTGTGTAAGGAAACCCGTGGGAGGAAAGCCGTGTGAGGCCAGTCAGGGGTCTGCAGAAACAGACTCCCCACAGTTGGAGCTCCTCATGAAGCAAGCTGCCTAGGAAGTGTGAGGACCGTCCTCATGAGGAAAGCTGCCAAGGAAGCCTGAAGGAAAAGCGACGGACCCCCCCGGAAAACAAAGGTGAAGACAGGAACCACGCGGTCAAGTCAGTGAGTAATCAGTAAGTCATTGGTACCCACTAAAGGTTACCAAGTTCTGGGGGAAGCTGGGTCAAACTGAGTTTTCATCATGGGACAACAGTTATTAGCACAGCAGAAACATTATATAAAAGTATTAAAAGAGTTGCTCAAGGCTAGCGGAGCCTCAGTTTTGCAGGCTCCATTAAGGGACCTAATCATCCATGTTAGAGAAACTGTTGTAATGCAAACTGTTGTGATCCCAAGCCCATGGTTCCTGGAAGAAAGAACGCTAGATGTAGAACTCTGGGAACAAATGGGGAGAAATCTTAAACAACATCATGTGCAAAGGCAACAGGTTCCAGTAACAGCTTTAATGTTACAGGCTTCAATTAGAGCAGCCCTAGCTCTGTTACACACTGAAGAGCCTAAAAAGAGCCAGGAGGAGAAAACGTCACCTGCCTTATCACTTCCTCTTCCCTCGACCCTAATATCACCAGGCCGAAATAACAAAGAGGAAACGGAGGTTTTACCTGAGCCTCCTCCTCCAATAGATAGGAAAAAAGACAGAGGATATGCTACAGCTATCAGTCCCTGTCTTAAGCAGGCAGCATGAGAAGCAGCGCTCTTAGCCTGCCCAGTAATGCTGAATCAGCAAGGCAATCAGGTGTATGTTTATAAAAAGATAAGAAAAAAGGCATCAGGAGCTGAAAGAAATGCAGCCGAGCAAGAAGTAAATAAAAAGAAAGGCTCAGCAGCCCGGAAGTTCACAGAAACAGAGCCAGCACAGGCAAAAGGCAGCGCTTTTACGAGTAAAACAGCTACCGCCCAGGGACCCGCCGGCTCAGCTCTCTAGCTCTGCAGGTGATCCAAGGCAAAATCTCGTGTGCTGCTTGTTTACAAGGGACATCCTAGATTCTAATTGTCTGCTAAAATTTAAGTGAAATGTAAGAATTTGAAAAACCTCTTTTCTGATAATGGCCACTGTTGCTGTCTCTCTCGTATCCTTGACGTAGCTCTCCAAATCCAGATTAGGTAAAACAGTAACCTCTGAAGGGAGAGAGATTACAGAAGGCCCATGAATTAAAGAGTAATTAAAAGCTAGGCATATAAAACCACACATTACCCTTTAAAGGAGACCTTTAAACCTAACTAAATCATATTTGTTAAATTAGAAGAAAAGTTGTATGTAAGTGTAGTGAAAGCATATTCATGAATGACTGTCTTAACCCACTAATTACAGATAGTCTTTGATTTGTACTTGCTAAAAGAGGCCTGAATTGAGTTCCCCAACTAGTGAGTCACTGTTTTCAAGACTGTTGGCCAGATTAAAGTCCATAAACTTGACCAGCCTGAAAACTCAATTGCAAGATTTAAGCTATTCTGCCTGTGGCTTTAAGCACATGGTTGAAGTATATTATTTAAGTTTCTGCTTCTAGAGATGCTTTCAGATTTTCTTTATAAACTTCATGTTACTTATTTCAATTTGCCATCTTAATGATTAAAGCAGTCAATTGCTAAGCTGTAACCCTGATATCATCAGGATTCCTTTAAGTAAATTCGAAGTGGTATTGTACTCCCCCATACCTAATGCTTTAACACTGTTTACTGATGGGTCTGGTAAACATGGAAAAGCAGCAGTCTAGTAGAGACCACACAATTCCATCATTCAATCTGAGTTTACTAGCACTCAGAGAGCTGAGGTTACTCTGTTTATTTATTAACGAACTTTTACAGCATTAAGTTTGCTCTGGAGCCCACTCTGTGTGCTCTTTTTCTCCGACTTCAGCAGTTGCTAGACTAACGTACACATCCTATCTTTATTACACACATTCGAGCCCACGGCTCTCTGCCTGGCCCACTGGCTTATGACAATGATCAAGCAGATCTTCAGGTTATAACATCACTGCTAGACCAAGCTACCCAATTGCATCAATTTTTCCACTAAAATTAGAGAAACTCATCTAAATAATTTCAATTTACACAGAGACTGGCTAAACAAATTATTCAACAATGCCCAGATTGCCAGCTCACAGGCACAGCTCCTTTTTCAAGAGGTGTTAACCCTAGAGGATTGGAACCTAATTAGTTGTGGCAAACAAATGTTACGCACATCCCTAAATTTGGGATATATACATGTATCCATTAATACCAACACTCACCTAATTAGTGCACATTAAAAAGAGAAATAAAGGGAAAGAATGAGTAAGAAAGAGACTAGAAAAGACAGATCAGAGACAGACACAAAAAGAAAGACTAAGGAGAGAAATAAAGTAGGAAGAAAGGAAAGATTAAAGTTATAGATATAAGAAAGCACCTTTAGTAAGGAAGGTTATAAAACATAGAAAGTTAAAGCATGTTGAAGATTGTCTGTGAAAGTCGTGAAGAATGTTATAAAAAGGAATTCATGCAGGCAATGTCGTATAATTTTTTTTTTTTTTTTTGAGACGGAGTTTCGTTCTTGTTGCCCAGGCTGGAATGCAATGGCATGATCTCGGCTCACCGCAATCTCCGCCTCCCAGGTTCAAGCGATTCTCTTGCCTCAGCCTCCCTAGTAGCTGGATTATAGGCATGTGCCACCACGCTCAGCTAATTTTGTATTTTTAGTAGAGACGGGATTTCTCCATGTTGGTCAGGCTGGTCTCGAACTCCTGACCTCAGGTTCGGGCCCGTCTCAGCCCTCCCAAAGTGCTGGGATTACAGGCATGAGCCACGGCGCCCGGTGGTGTCAGCCTCCCAAAGTGCTGGGATTACAGGCATGAGCCACTGTGCCCGGCTTGTTGTATAATTTTTGTTTTGAAGGTCTAAACAAGTTTTAAAACGTTAATTGTAAAAAAAATTCTTTGTGTAAACATATTGGCTAAAATAAAAAAAGGGATCATCCAGTTTTTCTGTAAACTAGACATTAAAATAAACTACAACAAGTTTTTCTTAAAACATTAACCTGCTCTTTAAAGATTGTAAAAAGTCTCTCAGCACAGGCACCACCCCTAGAATTTCCAGTACACCAGCACCAATCTGGAGACTACATCCTCATCAAAGGATGGAAAGAAGAAAAAAACTCAAGTCAGCCTGAGAAAAACCCTACAGGACCTGCAGCCTCAACCATGTGGCTTCCACAGACAACACAGGTCGCAGGCATTATACTAAAGAAGCAAAAGGCTAAGGCAGATAATTTATTCATTTTTAATTCTCTCACTTTGCCTACTACCTATACCTGCTACACTCTATTAGGCTCATCTCTTAAATCTGCCTTTCTTCAGTCCTGTCATCTAGGCAGGCACTCCCTTTCCAGCTTCTAACAATATCTATGTGTCAATGTACGTTTTATTCATCTGTCGTTTGGGTCAGGGTCTGAGGGCAGACCCCTGCAGCTAATGCCCTTAAGTGTGAGGAGCAATACCTCAGAAAACTACCACATAACTTACTTTACTCCATCTGTTGCTACTTTTCTGAGGAAAAAGTACTGAGTAATTATGATGACCTATCACTTAAAAAGTCAAGTTTTGTTGAATTATATACATCTACTTTAGCATTATGCTTATGAATATTAATATCTGAAGCAAAATGCATATGTTAATATAATTATAAACATAAAGCATTGTGATGTAAATCTACACTTATGGGAAATGATCATTACAAAACAAAAAGGCAGGAACCAAAAACCATGGGACTGATAGCAAAACATCCTTTCTGAAAATTAGGGGAATTCTAACTATTTATGTACAGTTAACATTGCGCGCAGCCAGACGTCTTTGTAGGATACTAATTTGTAGGATACTTTGTAGGTTACTAATCAGTAAACCCTATTAATGTGCTAATTTTAGTTTATGAAAACAAATTTTCAGTAATCCTTAATAACTCACAGACAAATTAGGTTTGGGAGACAACTAGGTTGGGAGGAGGAAGTCAGAGCCAATTAAGAATTCCTGAAAAAATAACAAGAGCAACTCTGTATTTATAATTTAAAATTATTCATGAAATTTCCACTGCCTAATTTCTTGAAATTATGTTTTACATATCTGTGTTTCTCGTTACCAGTCTCTCTTGTTAAATCATGGAATTTGAGTGTCCGTTCATTTATTTATTTTTGTTTTACTTTTCATTGGTGTTTTATAGTTACTAAGTTAACACATTTTAAATGCACAGTTGAAAGAATTTTTACATACTCCTGTGTAACTCCTGTGTTAACCATCTATAAGGGAAATACAGATGTGTAAAACATAATATCAGCATACAGAATATATCCAGTAACCCAAAGTCTCCCTGTGCCTCCTTCCAATCAACATTTCTTCAAAGGTAGGCAGTATTTTTGTCTCTGTCACCATTTGTTAGTTTTTTCCTGTTCTGGGTGTCATAATAATGGAATCGGACAGTACGTTTTCTTCATGTCTGCTCATCTCACTCAACATTATGTCTTCGAGATTCTTCCATGTGTTGCCACTTTGTAGCAGTGGCTCATTTTTTTCTGTGTAGTATTACTTTGCATGAATATGCCAAAATTTATCGATTCAACTACTGATGGATTTTTTTCATTCTTTTGGTAAAGATGAATAGTTACTATGGATATTCTTATACATGTTTTTGGTAGACATATGCACTCGTGTCTTGTGACTATAGTCCAGGCAATGGAATTATTGGGTCATAGAACAGGTGTTTGTTTAGCTGCAGTAAATACTGCTAGTTTTCCAAAGTAATTGGGCATATTTAGACTCCTACCAGCAATGATGAAAGTTCTTCTTTCTCCACACCTTTAGTATTGCCCATACTTTTAATTGTAGTCTATCTGGTGTGTAGGAAGTGGTATGTTATTTTTTTTTTTAACTAGCTCTTAGAGATATAACATATATATATATATAAAATAAACCGCACATTTAAAGTATACAAGTTGATGTTTTTTTCTTTCTTTTATTTATTTTTTCTGAGACGGAGTCTCGCACTCTCACCCAGGCTCAAGTGCAGTGGCGCTTGGCTCACTGCAAGCTCCGCATTCTGGGTTCACGCCATTCTCCTGCCTCAGCTCCCAAGTAACTGGGATTACAGGTGCCTGCCACCACGCCCGGCTAATTTTTTGTATTTTTAGTAGAGATGGGGTTTCACTGTGTCAGCCAGGATGGTCTCTATCTCCTGACCTTGTGATCCACCTGCCTCAGCCTCCCAAAGTGCTGGGATTACAGGCATGAGTCACCGCTCCCGGCCACAAGTTGGTGTTTTAAAATATATATACCACATGAAATGATTACCACCAAAACAATGAACATACCCATTATCTCCAAAAGTTTTCTGTGCCCCTTTGTAATTCCTCCCTTTCTTTAGCCTCACTTCCCCATTCCCAAGCAGTCACTGATATGCTTTCCATGATGACAGTTTGCATTTTCTAGTTTTATATAACAGAATCACATAGTATCTACTCTTTGTTGTCTAGCTTCTTTAACTCTGCATAATTATTTTAAGATTCACCCATGTCATCGCATGTATCAAAAGTCCATTTTTTTGCTGAGTACTATTCCATTGTACAGCTATATTCGTTTGTTATTCCAGTCATCTGTTGATGGACATTTGATTTGTTTCCATTTTTGGGCTATATTTGTAAATAAATCTGTTACAAACATTCGGGTCCCAAGTCCTTTGTAGGGACATCTATTTTCTTTTTCTTGGGTAAATATCTAGGAGTAGAATGTCTGGATCACATAGTAGGTGTATGTTTAACTCTTTAAGAAACTGTTAAACTGTTTCCCAAAGGTTTTACCATTTTACAATCGTATGTGTCTCATATGTAAAACCAGCATATGAGAGTTCAGGTTCCACCATATCCTTGCCAACACATGATATGGTCAGTCCTTTTAATTTTAGCCATTCTACTAGGTATGCAATAGTATCTCATTTTGCTTTTAATTTGCATTTCACCAATGACTAATTATGTTGAACATTTTTTTTCATGGGCTCATTTGCCATATATGTATGTTATTTGGTAAAATGTTTGTTGAAATATTTTGCCCATAAAAAACACTGTTTTCTTATTACTGAGTTTTAAGAGTTCTTTATATATTCTAGATACAAATTCTTTTTTTTTTCTTTTTTTTGAGACGGAGTCTCGCTCTGTCACCCAGGCTGGAGTGCAGTGGTGTAATTGCTCACTGCAACCGCTGCCTCCCCAGTTCAAGCAATTCTGCCGCCTCAGCCTCCCAAGTAGCTGGGATTACAGGCGCCCACCACCACGCCCAGCTGATTTTTGTATTTTTAGTAGAGATGGGGTTTCACCATGTTGGCCAGGCTGGTCTCCAACTCCTGACCTCAGGTGATCCACCCGCCTCAGCCTCTCAAAGTGCTAGGGTTACAGGTGTGAGCTACGATGCCCAGACTAGATACAAATTCTTTATCAAATATTTGCTTTGTAAATATTTTCTCATAGTCTGTGACCTGTGGGTTGTCTTTCAGTCTCTTAACATTGTCTTTTGAAGAACAGCAGTTTTCAATTTTGATGAAGTCCAATTTATTGATTTGTTTTTATGGTTTGTGCTTTTGGTGCTGTATCTAAGAAATTTTTGCCCAACTCAAGGTCCAAAGATTTTCTACTATGTTTAAGAAGTTTTATAGATTTACGTTTCACATTTAGGTTTATGATCCATTTTGAGTTAATTTTTATGTATGGTGAAATGGTACAATGTATAGATCCAAGATTTTTTTGCATATGGATATATACACACACAAATATATGCATACATCCAAACACACAATTTACATTTAGTAAACAACACGAGATAAAACTGTAGTCTCAACAAAAAAAATTTATTTCTTGGTGGTGATCTCCATTAAAGACCATCTCTAGATCCATTTCCTCTTCTGTGTCAGGCTATTGGAATGGAACTAAGTCTATCTGATGTGTAGTTGAGCTGTGACTGGCTGTGTTGTGGTTTTAGTTAGTTTCTGTTCACCACTGACTTCAAGTGTTATGGAGTGGAATGAGGGCTTCTCTTCAGCAGAGCCTGGATCTAAGAACTAACAATATCCTAGAGATCCACCTGTGCTTCACAGCCATGTCACTTGGGGGAATCTCTTCCTGCTTTACAGCCAACCTGTCAGATTATGGGTTGCTGGGAGTTTTCTTTGTTCTTCAGTCTAGCCTCCTGTTTGTGTGTGTAGAGGTCTCTTGAAGTCTTGCTGCCCACACTCTGGCCTTTGGAGGACAAATTCTCTACTCTCCATGAAGGTCCAGAATGTTTCAGAGGAGTTTCTTAGCTTTCCTACTGAGTCTTTAGGCTTTGGTAGTCAAAAGTCTGCATTGCTTGTGAGGATTCCTGACCTATCTCAACTTTCACAGTTGGACATTAGAGTACCTCTGATGGACTGCTCTGCACTCATCTTCCCTGTTCCCTTGCTTCCAGAAAGAACTATGAACTTGCAGAAGACTCCACACACCCCAACAGGGAATCTCTCTTAACGTTTCTTCTCTCCAACTTTTTACCCACTACTGTTGTATAATGACCCATGGGAAAAAGTGAATGAGTGGATGCAGACTCGCTCTGTGGCTGGGTATCCTTGGGATTTAATCTGTTTCACTAGCCCATTATTATATATTGGTGAAAAACTAGCTAATTTCTCATTATTCCCATCCATGGTGTTTTTTTCCCCCCAACCTGTTCTTGCTACAGTGATGAGAGCAGCTGTGGGTCTTATCTTTCCCAGATAAGGGCTACTTTCTGAAGTTTTTTTTTTTTTCTTTCTAGATTCCTTTGTGTCTTTAGTCCCTTCTTTATTTTCTTTCTCTCTTTCTTTCTTATAGAGATAAGAGTCTTCCTCTCTTGCTCAGGCTGGTCTGGAACTCCTGGCCTCAGCTGCCCTAGTAGCCACCATACCTGGCCCTTCAGTTCTCTGAAGCATTTTAAAAAATTATGTCTGGCTTGTTTTTATTTTTAGCATGAGATTGACACCCTTTTGTGATTTTCTATAATAGAATCAGAAGAAGAACTGAGATTTGGTCTTAATAATTTGAAAACTGTACCTTTACAGATAAAACTGTTCATGGTTATATGAGTAACTAACGTTCAGAGAGAAGTGATTGGCCAAGGTATAGAAATGAGGTAGGGGCTATCTTAGTCAACTCAGGGCTGCCATATCAAAATACCATAGACTGGGTGGCTTAAACAACAGAAATCAATTTTCTCACAGTTTTAGAGGCTAGAAGTCTGAGATTGGGACTAGCATCATTAGGTTCTTGTGAGAGCTCTCTTCCTGGCTTTGCAGACTGCCACCTTCTCCCTGTATCTTCCTATGGTGAAGAAAGAGTTCTGATGTCTCTTCTTCTTCTTATAAGGGTACCATTTCTATTAAATCAGAGCTCCACCCTTATGAACTCATTTAACCTTAATCACCTTCTTAAAGATTCCATCTCGAATACAGTCACATAGGAGGTTAAGACTTTGACATATGAATTTGGGGTATAATGAAGGGGACACAATTCAGTCCATAGCAGGGTCCTAGCTGAATTATAATCCAACACTTTTGATTTCTAGTCCCTCCAGGGTGAGGACTTACAGGGTAAATGCGGGGCCAAGGGACTCAGTGTCATGTTGTAATTTAAAAAGCATAGGCTGTAAAGTCCAAAAAACCTGTGCTTAAATTTTGGCTCTGCGCTAAAACTGTAGGAGGTTGTGAAGGGTCTTCAGTGAGCCTCAGTTTCCTAGGAGATGTGAGAGTTTGATGGTATTAGATAAATAAAGTTCCTTTGTGTCATGATTGTACTTGTAGGATTTTCACTTTTGGAGGTGACTGAGTGATTGCAGAGAGAGGCTAATGTCATTGAAAGATTTTTGTAATTCTGTTCTCTAGAGAAAGGGACATGCCATTCCACTCAGGACCACATGTGGAAGCACCTGGGTCAGTCAGAAGGCATAAGGAGCAGGAGGAAAGCATGGCTCAAAGACTTTATTGTGATTTCCATGAGAAGGAAGGAACAAGACAGAGTAAATAGTTTAAAATTTGCTAGTTTGAATAATTTCCACAGACTCTGGATTATAGCGATGGGCTCTAGTTGTTAGGTATCTGGCCCAGGGGTGATTTAGGGCAGGACAAATATTGGCTTGGTATGTAATAGTTAGATAGATACAGCCACGACCCCCAAAGGTTTGGGGGGGTGGCTTTGGATTTGTTGTGTTGTATATGAAAGGTGTTCTCCCAGGCAAGTTATTTACTGTGTCTAGGAGTTAACTAGCCCTGGAAGGAGCAGTCCCTCCCCTGCCAGCAGGGCTCCTAAGATGTCAAACCAGACATCTCACAGAAATACAGAAAGTTATTATTAATACATTATCTCAGTTCCTGGCATATTAGTACATGCTTCATGAGTGGTGGTCTCTTCCATAATCCTGCCTGTCTTTCTCTCACCTCAGCAGCTTCTGGAAGATTTTTCTCTCAGTAGTTCTGTCTGGATAACCCAGGCCTTGGTTTTTCCCTGTCATAACTACATCTTGATGGACCATGCCTGGGTAAGGCTGAGAGCCCCATTAAGAGGCAGCCCTTCCAGATTCTGTTAGGGCAGGGGCAGGACTAGAAAAGAAGAGTCATCTGGAAGGGGCCAGCTTTGTTGGGGGTTGATCTCTCTATTTTCAGGATAAAAGACAGGGATTCTCAGTCTGAAGCCCCATGAGTGGTTGATTTGGGGTTACCATGCATCAGCATCCTGGCAACAGAGAAGACAACTAGAAAATCTATTCCCTCTGACTGGGCTGCTCATATTTAGCTACACGCTTCACCAACAACTGTGTCCAGGCTGGCAAAAGGGCAGTATTGGCCTCTCCTCAACAAAGACTGAGGTCAGGCTGGGCGTGGTGGCTCATGCCTGTAATCCCAGCACTTTGGGAGGCCGAGGTGGGCAGATCACAAGCTCAGGAGTTCGAGACCAGCCTGGCCAATAAGGTAAAACCCCATCTCTACTAAAAATACAAAAATTAGCCAGGTGTGGTGGTGGGTACCTATTGTCCCAGCTACTTGGAAGGCTGAGGCAGGAGAATCGCTTGAACCCAGGAGACGGAGGTTGCAGTGAGCCAAGATCACACCATTGCACTCCATCCTGGGTGACAGAGTGAGACTCCATCTAAAAAAAAAAAAGATGGAGGTTAGCAACAGTTGCGATAGTTACAATGAACAGTTCATTTTTCTGAGTTGTTTGGGCTGTCCAGCTTCAGTATGCAGTAAGAGTAAACAAGATTGATGCTCTGGACTGAGTAAGCACCACTGGAATCGTTGAACATCAAAGAAAAAGGTACTTGTAGAAGAAAAAACATAATTTTCTGTTAATGTGGCCAAATGAGGCCTTAATTAGTTAAGCACCTCTGAATGGCAAAGTGGGACACGAAGACAGGGCACCATTCAGAATACAGAATTATGAAACCCATGGAAACTGCATAAATATCTTTCCTTTCCAAAGTCATCCTACTATAAAGAGATTATCCATGGCTGAATTCACACCATCAGAGTTCACAGTTCCTGCAAGTGATATGAACTTGCGTCCAGATGCCTCACCGATACTTGCCCAAGCAACCTCTCCAAAATAAAGGTTAAGAAGCTGCACTCATCTCTATGATTCTGGCCAGTTATTCATACACTATGAAACTCAACTTCCTCTTACAGAAGATAAGGATATTAATATCTACTTTGTGGCTTTTTTGAAATCATACCATGATGACTATGGCACATTGAAACAATAAATAAATGATAGCTCTTCCTCTTCCCATTCCCAGTCTGCTCTCCTTTCTAAACAATAAACAAGTTATTATCTCAAAACCATACAGTTACATGGAAATTAAACAACCTGCTCCTGCATGACTTTTGGGTAAACAATGAAATTAAGGCAGAAATCAATACATTATTTGAAACAAATGAGAACAAAGATACAACATACCAGAACCTCTAGGACACAGCTGAAGCAGTGTTTGGAGGAAAGTTTGTAGCACTAAACACCCATATAAAAAAGTTAAAAAGATCTCAAATTAACAATCTAACATCCCACCTAGAGGAACTAGAGAAACAAGAGCAAACCAACCCCAAAGCTAGCAGAAGACAAGAAATAACCAAAATCAGAGCTGAACTGAAAAAAAGAGAGACTCAAAAGCCACTAAAAAGATCAACAAATCCAGGCATTTTTTTGTAAGAATCGACAAGATTGATAGACCACTAGCTAGACTAATGAAGAAAAAAATATCCAAGTAAACAGAATCAGAATGACAAAGGGGACACTACCACCAACCCCACAGAAATACAAAAAACCCTCAGAGCCTACTACGAACAACTCTATGCACACAAACTAGAAAACCTAGGAGAAATGGTTGATAAATTCCTGGAAACACACAAACTAGAAAACCCAGAAGAAAGGTTGATAAATTCCTGGAAACGTATAACCTCCCAAGATTTAACCAGGAAGAAGTTGAATCCCTGAACAGACCAATACTGAGTTCCAAAATTGAACCAGTAATAAAAAGCCTACCAACCAGAAAAGGCCCAGGACCAGATGGATAAAGAACTGGTAACATCCCTACTGAAACTACTCCAAAAACTTGAGGAGGACTCATTCCTAACTCATTGTATGAAGACAGCATCATCCTGATACCAAAACTTGGCAGAGACACAACAAAAGAAGAAAACTTCATGCCAATATCCTTGATGAACACAGATGCAAAAATTCTCAACAAAATACTAGCAAGCTGAATCCCAACAGCACATCAAAAAGCTAACCCACCATGATCAAGTAGGCTTTATCCCTGGGATGCAAGGTTGGTTCAACATACACAAATTAATAAACGTGATACACTACATAAACAGAACTAAAAACCACACGATCGTTTCAATAGATGCAGAAAAGGCTATTGATAAAATTCAACATTCATTCATGTTAAAAATCCTCCACAAAGTAGGCACTGAAGGAACATACCTCCAAATAATAAGAGCTATCCATGGTAAACCCATACACAAAATCATACTGAATAGGCAAAAGCTAGAAGCATTTCCCTTGAGAACCACTGCAAGCCAAGGATGCCCACTCTCACCACCTCTATTCACATAGTACTGAAAGTCCTAGGCAGAGCAATCAGGCAAGAGAAAGAAAGAAAAGGCATCCAAATAGGAAGAGAAGAAGTCAAACTATCTCTGCAGACAATATGATTTATACCTGAAAAACCCCATAGTCTCTGCCCAAGCTCCTAGATCTGATAACTTCAGCAAAGTTTCAGGATACAAAATCAATGTACAAAAATCAGTAGACTTTCTATACACCAACAACATCCAAGCAGAGAACCAAATCAAGAATGTAACACCATTCTCATAGCCACAAAAAGAATAAAATACATAGGAATATAGCTAATCAGGGAGATGAAAGAACTTTGCAATGAGAATTACAAAACACTGCTCAAATAAATCAGAGATGACAAAAATAAATGAAAAAACATTCCATGCTCATGGATAGGAAGAATCAATATTGTTAAGATGGTCATACTGCTCAAAGCAATTTACAGATTGAATGTTATGTGTATCAAACTAGCGATAACACTCATCACAGTGAGGAAAAAACATTTAAAAATTCATATGGAACCAAAAAGGAGCCTGAATAGCCAAGGCAATCCTAAGCAAAAAGAAGAAACCTGGGAATCAGGTGTCGTGGTTCATACCTGTAATTCCAGCACTTTGGGAGGCCAAGGTAGTCAGATCATGTGAGCTCAGAAGTTTGAAACCAGTCTGGGCAATATGGTGAAACTCCATCTCTACAGAAAATACAAAAATCAGCTGGGCATGGTGGCACACACCTGTGGTCTCAGCTACTCAAGAGGCTGAGGTGGGTGGATTACTTGAACCTGGGAAGTGGAGGTTGCAGTGAGCTGAGACTGCACTACTGCACCTTTGCCTGGGCAACAGAGTGAAACCTTGTTTCAAAAAAAGAAAAAAAAAAGACAAAGCTGGAGGCATCATGTTACCTGACTTAAAACTATACTACAAGGTTGGCCAGGTGTGGTGGCTCACGCCTGTAATTCCAGCACTTTGGGAGGCCGAGGGGGGGTGGATCACCTGAGATCGGGAGTTCGAGACCAGCCTGACCAACGTGGAGAAACCCTGTATCTACTAAAAATACAAAAATTAGCCGGGTGTGGTGGCATATGCCTGTAATCCCAGCTACTTGGGAGGCTGAGGCAGGAGAATCGCTTGAACCCGGGAGGCGGAGGTTGCGATGAGTTGAGATCGCACTATTGCACTCCAGCCTGGGCAACAAGAACAAAACTCTGTCTTTAAAAAAAAACAGCAAAACTATACTGCAAGCCTACAGTAACCAAAACAGCATGGTACTGGTATAAAAACAGACACATAGACCAATGGAACAGAAAAGAGAACCCAGAAATAATGTCACACACAACCATCTAATCTTTGACAAACTTGACAAAAACAAACAATGGGGAGAGGACTCCCTATTCAATAAATGGTGCTGAGATAACTGGACAGCCCTATGCAGAATACTGAAACTGTAGCATTTCTTACACAAACAATGGGGAGAGGACTCCTTATTCAATAAATGGTGCTGAGATAACTGGACAGCCCTATGCAGAATACTGAAACTGTAGCATTTCTTACACTATATACAAAAATAGACTCAAGATGGATTAACAACTTAACTGTAAAACCAAAAACTATAAAAGCCCTGAAAGATAACATAGGAAATAACATTCTGGGCACAGGACCTGACAAAGATTTCATGATGAAGACATCAAAAGCAATTGCAACAAAAACAAACATTAACAAATGGGACCTAATTAAACTAAACAGCTTCTACATAGCAAAATAAACTTGTCAACAGAGTAAACAGACAGCCTACAGCATAGAGAAAATATTTGCAAGCTATGCATCTGACAAAAGTCTAACATCCAGAGTCTATACAATACTTAAATCTATAAGCAAAAACAACCCCATTAAAAAGTGGGCAAAGAAGGCTGGGCATGGCAGCTCACACCTGTAATCCCAGCACTCTGGGAGGCCAAGGCTGGTGGATCATGAGGTCAAGAGATCAAGACCATCCTGTCCAACATGGTGAAACCCCATCTCTACTAAAAATACAAAAAATTAGCCGGGCATGGTGGCACACACCTGTAGTCCCAGCCACTCAGGAGGCTGAGGCAGGAGAATTGCTTGAACCCAGGAGGTGGAGGTTGCAGTGAGTTGAGATTGTGCCACTGCACTCCAACCTGGGCAATGGAGCAAGACTCCATAAAAAAACAAAAACAAAAACAAAAACTGGGCAAAGGACACGAACAGACACTTTTCAAAAGAAGACATACATGTAGCCAAGAAGTACATGAAAAAATGTTAATGACCTGTCACTAAATAAATGCAAATCAAAACTACAATGAGATACTATCTCATACCAATCAGAATGGCTGTTATTAAAAAAGAAAAAATAACAGATGCTGGTGAGATTGCAGAGAAAAGGATATACTTATACACAGCTGGTGGGAATGTAAATTAGTTCAGCTATTGTGGCAAGCAGTGCCATAATTCCTCAAAGAACTCAAAACAAAATTATCCCTAGCAATACAATTATTGGGTATATACCTGATGAGGTTTGGCTGTGTCCCCACCCAAATCTCATCTTGAATTGTAGCTCCCATAATCCCCACCTGTCATGGGAGGGACCAAGTGGGAGGCAACTGAATCATGGGGGCCGGTTTTTCCCATGCTGTTCTCATGATAGTGAATAAGTCCCATGAGATCTGATGGTTTTATAAAGGACAGTTCCCCTGCACATGCTCTCTTGCTGCCACCATTTAAGATGTGCCTTTGCTCCTCCTTTGCCTTCTGCCACAATTTTGAAGCCCGTCCAACCATGTGGAACTGTGAGTCCGTTAAACCTGTTTCTTTATGAATAACCCAGTCTCAGATATGTCTTTATTAGCAGCATAATGAACTAATACGGTAAATTGATACTGGGAGTGGGGTGCTGCTGTAAAGATACCCACAAATGTAGAAGCAACTTTGGAACTGGGTAACAGGCACAGGTTGGAACACCAAGGCAAAAGAAAGCAGTAGGGAAGAAATAGCAAAATAAAAAAAAAGATATGAGACATAGAAAACCAAAAGCAGGGGGCGGAACAAGATGGCCGAATAGGAACAGCTCCAGTCTCCAACTCCCAGCACGAGTGACACAGAAGACCGGTGATTTCTGCATTTTCAACTGACGTACTGGGGTCATCTCACTAGGGAGTGCCGGACAATCGGTGCTGGTCAGCTGCTGCAGCCCGACCAGCGAGAGCTGAAGCAGGGCGAGGCATTGCCTCACCTGGGAAGCGCAAGGGGGAAGGGA
>NW_016811567.1:240252-253765 GCF_001698545.2 Rhinopithecus bieti | reverse complement strand
TTTGTAGGGACATGGATGCAGCTGGAAACCATCATTCTTAGCAAACTATCACAAGAACAGAAAACCAAACACCGCATGTTCTCACTCATAGGTGGGAACTGAACAATGAGATCACTTGGACTTGGGAAGGGAAACATCACACACTGGGGCCTATCATCACACACCGGAGGGGGGAGGGGGGAGGGGAGAGGGATTGCATTGGGAGTTATACCTGATATAAATGACGAATTGATGGGTGCTGACGAGTTGATGGGTGCAGCACACCAACATGGCACAAGTATACATATGTAACAAACCTGCACATTATGCACATATACCCTAGAACTTAAAGTATAATAATAATAAAAAAAAAGAAAAAAAAAGAAATGCACATTTCAAAAATAAAAAAAAAGAAAACAAAAAGGAAAATGGCATATGTAATTCAATTATATCAATAATAACACTAAATGTAAATGAATAAAAAAATTAATAACAATTCTTCACAAACTCTTCCAAAGTACAGAAGACAAGGAAATAGTTCCCAACAGGTCTTATAAGGCCAATATTACCCTGATACCAAAACCAGACAAAGACATCACAAGAAAAGAAAGCTACAGACCAATAATTCTTACAAAGATGGATGCAACAGCCTTCAAAAAATACAAGCAAACTGAATGCAGCAACATATATAAAGAATTATAGACCATGACCTGGAAGGATTCATCCCAGGAAGGCAAGATTGGTTTAACATTTGAACGTCAATTGATGTAATATAACACATCAATAGAATAAAAAGGAAAAATCACATAATTATCTGAACAGATGCAGTGAAAACATCTGAGAAAACATCCAGCCTCCTTTCACGATGAAAATACTCAACAAACTAGAAATTGAAGAGAACATCTTCAACCTGTTAAATGATATCCATAAAAACCCACAGATAACATCATACTTAATGGTAAAAAACTAGATGCTAGTTTTTTAGAGAATCCTAGGGAATCCACTAAAACCTCTTATAAACTATTAAACAAGTACAGCAAGGTTGCAGAATACAATATCAATATATAACTTTCAATTCTATTTCTAGATACTTGCAATAAACAACTCAAAAGTGAATATAAGAAAACAATTCCTTTTACAATAGCATAAGAAAGAATAAAATCCTTAGGAATAAATGTAACAAAAACTGCAAAACTTATCTACTCCGAAAACTATTAACCATTGTCAAAAGAAGTTGAAGAAGATCTAAACAACTGTAAAAACATCACGTTTATGGATCAAAAGATTTAACATTGTTAAGATAGCAACACTCTCCAAACTGATCTACAGAGTCAATCAAATCTCCATTAGCATCCCAGCTAACTTCTTTGCAAAACTGACAAGCTGATTTTAAAATTGATAAGGCATTGCAAGGTGCTCAGAATAGCAAAAACAAACTTGTAAAAGAACAAAGTAGGAAGACCCACATTCCCTGATTTCAAAATTTACATAAAGCAACAGTATTCAAGACAGTGTGGTACTGGCTAGGATGTCTAGAATTAAAAAGAAGATAAATAAGGAACACTGGCAAGGGTGTGGAAAAACTGGAACCCTCATACACACCTGGTAGGGATATAGAATGGTGCAGTTATTTGGAAAAATAGTCTGGCAGTTTCTTAAGAAGTTAAACATAGAGTTACCCTATGATCCAGAAATTCTACTCATAGGTTTCAATTCAAGAGAGAAATGAAAACGCACATCATGCAAAAACTCATATACAAATGTTCACTGCAGCATGATTCATAATAGCAAAAAAGAGAAATAAACTCAAATGTTCATTATCTGATGAATGCATTTAAACAATATTTCTTAAACGTTTTTAAAAAGTAAGCTGGACACAGTGGTGTGTGCCCAGAATCCTAGCTCCTCAGGAAGCTGAGGTTGGAGGATTGCCTGAGCCCAGGCGTTCAAAACCAGCCTGGGGAAAGTAGCGAGACTCCCCATCTCAGAAAAATGGTCTCACTTGTTCTTTCAAAATTATTTTCATTTCTGTGATGATTTTCCTTCTTTATTTCCTCCTTCAGTCTGTCATTTAGTATTTCATTTCCTTCAATTATCTGATCATCTATATTGTATTCTTGCACTGTGTTCTTTCACAAAAGCAACAATTGCTTCATTGTCTATTGATTTCAGTTCATGGTAAAATATTTGGCAGCCCCAAACATTTGCCTGGGGCAAGAGTAAAACCAAAACCCCCAGCCACTTGTCTAAATTTAAAAGGTATAAGTCAAGTTTTGGAACTACTGAATAAAATACATTCTGCTCTCTTATTTTGACCAAAATACTTTTAAAACAACATAAAAATATGCAGAGATGATCTTTATATGACTGAAATGCAGTCAATATAAAAGAGAACTAAATTTAATTATTACTGTACATGTCTAGGTGTTCTGTTCATGGATAAGCAATACAAGAAACAAATAAATAAAAGAAACAAATATATTTTATAAATTACATTTATTCCATGAATTTTATTTTTTGTCTTCATTTTAGCACAATCACAGTATCAACAAATGTCATACTGTTTTCACATAATTTCTGTTCCATTGAAGGTAACAATCTAAAGGATTACAAAAGAAACATTTTATTCAAAGTGTCCCAAATTTCCACAAAGGGGTACAAAATGTGTACACTTTGAACACAAAAGGAAGCAATAAAATCAGTGGGGCACTTAGTGGAAAACAATACTTTATTATGCAAAAATTTTTTGTTTTTGTTTTGAGAGGAAAAATATGACAGGTTAATTAATTTGTCATTTCTGTTTCCTGAAACTTCTGACGCTCCAATCCTCGCAGATCCATGCAGCAGTGTCAGTAGCAATCAACCCATAAATCTGAACAACAGTTGGGCACAGTTACCTATTGTTTTAAATATATTGGGCAAAGGATTTGGAGAAGCATTTCCCTGGAGTTATTCACAAAAAGTTTAGATTAGTTGTGCTGTGCTGACACTGAGCATCAAATCCAAAAGTGACAGAACTGCTTTTAATAAGTGTTCTTTAATAAGAGTGTTCTTTAATAAATGTGTGTGCTTGTGATATATGGGTCCCTCTGAAGTGTGGAACCCAGAGCAGAGGCCCCTTTTTTTCTGAGTCAATGAGTGATACTGGTATTTGGTACTTTCCATCTTCTCTATACCATGTTTTTCTGGTTAGTTTTCTTCGTCTGATGCCATGTTTGACTGCTCTTTCTTACATTTTTTTTCCTCTAGTATCCTTATCTACCAGTGCAACAGCAAATACTACAGATCATATATCCTCGTTGGCTCTTTCCAGGAGCTGCTACAATCCCTCCCCAGCCCACTATGCCAACAGCCCATTCACACTACCTGTTAACACGACTTAACTATTTTTACATTGAGGATCTTCATCTGGTATCCAGTTTTGCTCGGTGTTATGGGTTGAATCGTGTTCCCACGTAAGTAAAAAACATGTTGAAGTCCTAACTCTAGTACCTCAGAATGTGACCTCATCTGGCAGAGACTGGAGTTATGCAACTGCAAACCAAAAATTGCCTGTCAACCACCAAAAGCTGGGAAGAGGCAAGCAAGGACATTTCTGCAGTTTCCAGAGGAAGTGTAGCCCTGCTTATACCTTGATTTTGAACTTCTAGGTCCCAGAACTGAAGAGACAATGAGTATTTATTGTTTTGTGGTACTTTGTTATGACCGCACTAGGAAACTAATACACAGTGTGTTTTACCCATTTCTTGTTGCTCTGGTTCATTTCTAAGAGAAGATGAAACTTTGGATCTAAGATGTCATCAAGTTCATAGTGTCAGCAGTTCTCCACATTTGCAGTAGAATTGTGAGACTAGAATTGTCTACATGATTGCCCTAAAAGGAATGGGTTTCTATTCCATCTACTAACCCACAAAAGATCCTTAATAAATAAACATACATGAGAAGTATTTTCATATATGGAGGCAACTAAACTTCTCCATAGCATAAGTTTGACTGTAATTTGGAGGATGTTTGAATTATTATGAGATCATTTGTGTCCTTGCAAAGTTTTTGCATTCTTAGAAACAGAGGCTCCCTGTAAGTAAACATAACCAAGTCATGGTGAAAGTCTCAGATGTCCTCCCAGACCCATATGGGGACATAGGCTTATGACGTCAGAAAAACATGAAATTCTGTTTTCCACTGAGGACTCTGGAGGCCTCAACATAGTCACTATTCCATATATTTCTACACTCTCACTACTCTCCACAAGGAGTAGCTCATTGGAGAGTGAATATTTTGTAAAAATGTGTAGTTCTTGGGGTTTCAACTTTTTTTTTTTCTTTGAGACGGAGTCTCACTCTGTGGCCCAGGCTGGAGTGCAGTGGTGTGATCTCCGCTCACTGCAAGCTCCCCGTCCTGGGTTCACGCCATTCTGCCTCAGCCTCCCAAGTAGCTGGGACCACAGGTGCCCATCACCACGCCTGGCTAATTTTTTGTATTTTTTAGTAGAGACAGGGTTTCATCATGTCAGCCAGGATGCTCTCAATCTCCTGACCTCATGATACACCTGCCTCGGCCTCCCAAAGTGCTGGGATTACAGGCGTGAGCCACCATGCCAGGCCCGGGTTTCAACTTTCTATCAGGAAAGGTGAGAAGTGGAAGGTGGTCTTTCAAATGTGGTTTGATCATTCTGAATCTATCATCATGACACTTGGCTTGTGCAAATCCCAAACATCCATTGATTAATAATAACATTCTCTGACAGCTACTTTCCCATTTCTCTCCTCTTCTTTACCTGTTTATTATTTTTTAAAAATTAGATAGAGTCTTGCTATATTGCCCAGGCAGGACTTGAACTCCTAGGCTCAAGCAACTTCTGCCTCAGCCTCCTGAGTAGCATGGATTACAGGTGCATGTCACCATGCCCAGCTTCTCTACTCTTCCTTAGAACAATACTCTTATTACCATTATTATTGTGGTTAAAAAAACACACAGTGTTGTATTTATCATCTTGTATTAGGCCATTCTTGTGTTGCTATAAAGAAATACCTGAGACTGGGTAATTTATAAAGAAAACAGGTTTAATTGGCTCACAGTTTGCAGGCTGTATCAGCATGGTGCTGACATCAGCTGGCTTCTGGGGAGGCCTCAGGGAACTTTTACTCATGATGGAAGACAAAGTGGGAGCTTGCATGTCCCACGGGGAAAGCAGGGGCAAGACTGTGGGGAGAGGTGCCACACACTTTTAAATGACCAGATCTTGTATGAACTCAGATCAAGAGCTCACTTATCACCAAGGGGATGGCCTAAGTCATTCATGAGGGATCTGCCCCCATGACCCAAACACCTCCCACCAAGGTCACCTCGAACATTGGGGATTATATTTCAACATGAGATTTGAGTGGGGACAAATGTCCAAACGATATCATTCCATCTCTGCATCCCCCTTCTCATGTCCTTCTAATATTGTAAAATAAGATTATGCTTTCCCAATAGTCTCTCTTAACTTGTTCCAGCTTTAACTCAAAAGTCCAAAATCTCAAATAAGACAAGCCAAGTCGTGTCCACCTATAAGCCAGCCTGTAAAATCAAACAAGTTATTTAGTTTCAAGATACAATGGAAGTACCAGCATTGGGTAATCATTCCCATCTCAAAAGGGAGAAATCGGTCAAAAGAAAGGGGCTACAAGCCCCATGCAAGTTAGAAATCCTGCATTAATTCTTAAAGCTTCAAAACAATCTCCTTTGACTTCATGTCCCACATCCAGGGCACAGTGATATAAGGGTTGGGCTCCCAAAGCCTTGAGCAGCTCTGCCCCTGTGGCTTTATGGGTTCTGTCCCACAGCTGATCTCACAGGTTGTTGAGTGCATGCAGTTTTTCCAGGCACAGGGTGCAAGCTGCCAGTGGATCTACCACTCTGGGTTCTTGAGGACAGTGGTCCCCTCCACTAGGCAGTGCCCCAGTGGGGACTCTGTGTAGGCTCCAACTCCACATTTCCCCTCAGTACTGCCCTAGCAGAGGTTCTTTTTGAGGGCTCTGCCCCTGTAGCAGGCTTCTGCCTGGGCACCCAGGCTTTTTCATATATCCTCTGAAACACAGATGAAGGCTGGCACACCTCATTCACTCTTTTACCCTACAGGCTTAACACCATGTGGAAGGCACCAAGGCTTATAGTGGCTTTCACTCTCCAGAGTGGTGGCATGAGCAGTATCTGGGGTCTTTTGAGCCAAGGCTTGAGCCAGAGTGGCCAGAATGTAGGGAACAGTGTCCTGAGGCTGTGCAGGGCAATGGACCCCATTTTCTCAGTTGGTCTAGCTAAGGGTTAGACAATTTCATTGATCTTTTCAACAACAACAACTTCGTTTCCTTGATGTTTTTCTATGGTATTTTTATTCTCTAATTCATTTACCTATACTCTAATCCTTCTGATAACTTAGGGTTTAGTTTGTTGTTCTTTTCTAGTTCTTTGAGGTATAGATTGTTCATTTGAGATCTTTCTTCTTTTTTAATGTAGGTGTTTACCACTATAAACCTCTCTCTCACTTCTACTTTCACTACATTCCATAAGTGTGGTATGTTGCATTTTTGCTTTCATTAGTTTCCAGATATTCTCTAAATTCACTAGTGTTTTCTTCTCTGACCATTCATTAAGAGGGCACTGCTTAGTTTCCACAAATTCATGGACTTTCTTGTTTTCCTTCTGCTATTGATTTCTTGTTTTATTTCATTGTGATTGGAGAAGATATTTTGTATGATTTCAGTCTCCTTAAATTTGTCAAGATTTGTTTTATGGCCTAACATGTGGTCTATCTTGGAGAATGTTCCACGACTACTTAAGAATGTATATTCTGCTGTTGTTGAGTGGACATCAGTTAGAGCCAACTGATCTATACTGTTGTTCATGTCTTCTGTTTCCTTGTCGATCTTCTGTATGGTTGTTCTGGTCATAAATGGAAGAGGAGTATTACGTCTCCTGCTATTATTGCGTTGCTGTTAATTTCTTCTTTCAGTCCTGTCAATGCTTCACCTATATGGGAGTTCTAACATTAGATGTGCATGTATTTATAGTTGTTATACGTTCCTGACGAATGGACCCTTTATCATTACATAACATCCTTTCTTGTCCTCCTGACAGTTTCTACTTAAAGACTATCTTGTCTAATATTACATATGGCCACCCCTGTTCTCTTATAGGTTCCCATTTACATGGAATCTTTTTCTGTCCCTTTAGTTTTAGCCCATGTGTGTCCTTAAGTGTAAAGTAAGTGTCTTGTAGAAAGCATATAGCTGGATCTTGTTTTTTAAAATACGTTCTGCCAATCTATGTCTTTTAATTGGGGTGTTTAATGCATTTACATTTAAAGTAATTGCTGATAGGAAAGAACTCACTATTGCCAGATTGTTAATTGTTTTCTGTTTGTTGTGTAGCTTTTTGCCCCTCTTTCTTCCCTTGCTGTCTCCTTTTGCGTTTTGTTGATTTTTTTGTAGTGACATATTTTGATTCTCTTCTCATTTCCCTTTGTGTATATTCTGTAGATATTTTCTTTGTGGTTACCATTGCAATTACATAAAACATCTTAACATTGTAACATTCTGTTTTACGCTGCTAATAACTTACCTTCATTCATGTGTAAAAACTCTGCTCCTTTACATCCTGCCCCTCTTCATGTTATGTTATTAATAACACAAATTTTCTCTTTTTATAATTAGTATCCAGTAATATACATACATAATTACTTCTAATTTTTTTAAATTCAATTTTATTTCAAGACAGGGTCTCATTATATCATTCAGGCTGGAGTGCAGTGATATGATCATGGCTCACTGCAGCCTCAACCTCCTGGGCTCAAGCAATCCTTTTGCCTCACCTACCCAAGTAGCTAGGACTACAGGCATGCACCACCATGCCTGGCTCCTTTTTTTTTTTTTTGGAGAGAGATGAGGTCTTGCTATGTTGCCCAGGATGGAAGAGCAAATATAAATTGATAAGAAAACAAAAAAACAAAAAAAAAAACAACCCTATGAAAAAATGAGTAACAAACAGACACACGACTCAAAAAAGGAAATGCATATGGATTTTAAGCATATAAAAAGTTGCTAGGCCTGCCCAGCACTGCCTGCCCCATGTCAGAGTCCTAGCCCCCTTCGCCTGTGTCCATCATTCCATGCAGAAGCACCACCAGCATGTCTGAAAAACTGCCCTACACAGTCACTGACATCAGCCTGCACGCCTGGGGACACAAGGCCCTGGACATTGTGGAGGCTGACATGGTGGGCCTGATGTATATGAGGGAGTTGTTCCTGGCTCCAAGCCACTGAAAGGCACTCACATCACTAGCTGCCTGAAAATGACAATGGAGACCATTGTCCTCATTGAAACCCTCATTACCTCAAGTGCTGAGATGCAGTGGTCCAGCTGCAACATCTTCTCCACCTAGAACCATGTGGCAGCTGCCATAGCCAAGGCTGGCATTCCAGTGTGCACCTGGAAGGGTGAAAGAGATGACAAGTACCTGTGGTGCATCGAGCAGATACTGTATTTCAAAGATAGGCCCCTCAACATGATTCTGGATGATGCTAGTGACCTCAACCAACCTCATTTACACCAGGTACCCACAGCTTCTGTCAGTCAGCTGAGGCATCTTTGAGGAAACCATGACTGGGTCCACAGGATGATGGCCAGTGGGATCATAAGGATGCCCACCATCAATGTCAATGACTCCATCAAGAAGAGCGGGTTTGAAAACCTCTATGTCTGCCAGCAGTCCCACATAGATAACATCAAGTGGGCCACAGATGTAATGATTGCTGGCAAGGTAGCTGCGGTGGTGGTCTGTGGTGATGTGGGCAATGGTTGTGTCCAGGCCCTGAAGGGTTTTGGGGCTTGCATAATCATCACCAAAATCGACTCACTCAACACACTGCAGGCTGCTACTGAGGGCTATGAGGTGACTACCATGGAGGAGGCCTGCCAGGATGGCAACATCTTTGACACCACCAGACTTTTTCAATATCATCGTTGGCCGGCACATTGAGCAGATGAAGGATGTTGCCAGTGAGTAACACTGGACCCTTTGACATGGAGATCAATGTCAAGTAGCTCAACGAGAATGCTGTGGAGAAGGTGAACATCCAGCCCCAGCTGGATGAGGCTGTGACTGAAGCCCGCCTGTGCAAGCTGAACATGAAGCTGACCAAGTTGACCACGAAGCAGGCCCAGTAGCTGGGCATGACCCATGATGGCCCTTCAAGCCTGATCACTACTACTGCTTAAAGGCAGGCCTGCCCTTCACCTTCCAGTTGCTGTCCTTACCCAGGCCCCAGCTTTCCTCCCCAAGAGCAAATGACACCAACCTTGAGATGTGTTTGTCAGTGTCCCCCATTGACTCCCTAAGGTTGATTCCTCAGCTTTTGACCTCTACTGCATCCCTCATATGGTTCCAAGTGTGACAGGGGAAGCTGAGAGGCACCTCCTCAAACCCTGGTCATGATGGGGGTATGAAGGAGATATCTATTGGGAACCAGCTCAGTGGTCTTGGAACTGCTAAGTCAGTCCTTCCTTAGCCTGAAGTTGGCAGTGGGGTCACAAAGCCAATGTACTTTACCATCCAGTGCTTCACTTAGTCTACAGACTTACGCCCATGGTGCTTGGTTTATAGGTTCACTGGTTCCTCAGCCCATGACAGGTGAGAGAGAGCTATATATATTGAAGGGCAAGGGAGAACTGAAGGGCAAGGAAGAACTGTTCCTGAGAGCCTGGCTTAGTGCTGGGCCTTCCCTTAAACTTCCTTACAATGAGGTTGGTACTTTTAGTCCCCATTTTACAGGGGTTAGAATAGTTAAGTGACAACCAAGAAAGGACAGGGAAGTGACAGCTTGAGGTTGAGAGAGGCCAGAAAAACATAAAAGCAGGCACAGACCTGCCACAATTTTGTAACAAGAATGGTTCTTATCACAACTCTCAGTCAGAAAGAGTAATTTGGTTTATAATGTCTATATAATGTTTATAATATTAAAATAAAGCAGGAGTTTGGTAAATAAAAATTTGGGTGCCTAAAAGGATAAAAAGGATGCTTAATTAAATTCATAATACAAGAAATGTGAATTAAACTGTAATCTGATGCCACTTTTGGTCTATTACATTGGCAAAAATCAAAAGGCTTGACAAAATCCTATGTTAGCAAGGATATAGAGAAACAGACAGCTTCATACATGGCTGGTGGAAGAATGTTCAGTCTCCTCAATATCATGTTGGCTATGTTGTTATCTGTCAAAACTACACATTTCCTCAGCCAATTCATTTCTAGGATTTTGTCCACTACAGTTTCACATGTGTAAAATGACATGCACAAGGTTCCGCTTCAGCATCATTTATTATTGGAAAAAACCTACATGCACTGAAGAGCAAACTGATTACATAAATTATGTCACACATATATACAATGAGATAATATGTAGTCATAAACAAAATTAAGGAAGTTAATTATATACAGATATAGTATGTTTGCAATATATATTTAAACATTAAAAAGCAAGGTACAGGGCTGGGTGCAATGATTCATGTGTGTAATCCTAGCACGTTGGGAGGTCAAGGTGGGCTAATCACTTGAGCCCAGGAGTTTGAGACCCTCCTGGGAAACATGGTGAAGCCCCATCTGTACAAAAAATTACGAAAATGAGCCGGTCGTGGCGCCTCGTGCCTGTGGTCCCAGTTACTTGAGGCTGAGGCTGGGGGATCACTTGAGCTGGGAAGGGGAGGTTGCAGTGAACCACGATCATGCCACTACACTCCAGCCTGGATGACAGAGCGAGGCCCTGTGTCAAAAACAAACAAAACAAAACAAACAAACAAAAAAACCCCACCAAAATTACTCAATTCTGATATTTGTACTCATCAGTACAGGTACTGACACAGGCTACCACAAGCATAAACCTTGAAAAAAGTATGCTAAGTGAAAGAAGTCAGTCACAAGAGACCACATATTGTACAATTCCATTCTTGTAAAATGTGCAAAATAGGGAAATTATTATAGAGACAGAAGATAGATTAGTGGTCGTCTAGGTCTGTGTGGGAGGAGTGTTAGAGGATAGGTGGGTAATAGCTAAAGGGTACACGGCTTTTCTTTTTTTTTTTCCTTTTTTTATTGTGGTAAAATATACAAAACATAAAATTTACCATCTTAACAAATTGTACAATACCGTGGCATTAAATACATTCATAATGTTGTGCATCCATCACGACCATCCATCTCCAGAACTCTTTTTATTTTGTAAAACTGAAACTCTACCCATTAAACAATAATTTTCAATTCTTCCCTCCCCATCCCTAACACCTGGCAACCACCATTCTACTTCCTATGATTTCGACTACTCTAGGTACCTCACCTCATATAAATGGAATCATACAGCTATTTGTCTTTTTGAGACTGCCATTTCACGAAGCAGAATGTCCTCAAGATTATTCCATGTTGTAACATGTGTCAGATTTTCCTTCCTTTTTAAGGCTGGATAGTATTCCATTTGAGTGTAGATGCTTTACCACATTTTGTGAACCCTTGATCCCTGGATGGACGCTTGGGTTGCTTCCACCTTTTGGCTATTGTGCCTAATGCTATGAATATGGATGTACAAATATAAACATTCTTATTCACTCTATTGACACACATAGATTTTTTAAAATGTGACAGATTCATCTATGATCAAATCCTTTTGAAAATCTGGGGCAGGCCGGGTGCAGTGGCTCAAGCCTGTAATCCCAGCACTTTGGGAGGTCGAGACGGGCGGATCACGAGGTCAGGAGATCGAGACCATTCTGGCTAACACGGTGAAACCCCATCTCTACTAAAAAAAAAAATACAAAAAACTAGCCGGGTGAGGTGGCGGGCGCCTGTAGTGCCAGCTACACGGGAGGCTGAGGTAGGAGAATGGCGTGAAGCCGGGAGGCGGATGTTGCAGTGAGCTGAGATCTGGCCACTGCACTCCAGCCTGGGCGACAGAGCGAGACTCCGTCTCAAAAAAAAAAAAAAGGAAATCTGGGGCAGGATAAGTATACCAATGGTTCACTATGTTGGATCTCGGTTTACCACTTCACTAATTTCTGCTGTTATCTCTACAATTTTCTTTAATTTTTAAAAATTTGCTATTCTTTTGATATCTTACTGCAGGAAATGCTTAAATCAGGGAATCAACAAACTTTTTTTGTAAAGGGCCAGATGGTAAATGTTTTAGGCTTTGTGGTGGTAAATATTTTAGGTTACTTACTCTGCTGTCAGAGTACAAAAACACTCAGAGAATAAACCTTTATTTACAAAAACTAGTAGGGTGCTGGATTTGGCTTATGGGCCACACATTCTGCTGATCCCTGGCTTACATCATTAGATCCCTCATAGATCTGTTTCCATTGTTCATTGTTTCTCTTGGCTTTTATCCATGTTTTGTCTTCTGGTAAATCCAATAATTTTTTATTGAGTGTCAGAATAGCATTTGAAGAAATGTAGATAGTTTGAAACTCTGTATGATGTTAATCTTCTCCAGATAACTTACTTCTGCTTTTGGTAGGCAGGTAGAACAATGTCACTAGCAGTTCCTCTTAATTCCCATAAACCAACAGGGATTGAGACAATCTGAAGCTAAATGAGTCTTTTGGGGTTCCAAATGAAAACCTGAGGTGTACACCTTCTCTTAGCAGCCTTCACCTTCAATTTTTGTTCCTTCAGCACCATGCATCTGTTGAAACCCCTATTGAGCTTCTAGATCTCTTGGCCTCCTTCAGAATTGGCAGGAAGAGGTGGCCTCAAATACCAGACTCTTATCTTTGGGGTTCTCTCCTTTCCTAGATACTAACCCCACAATTCCTCATGCATTACTTGCTTTCTGAGGCTTCAGGCAGATATATTTTCTCCAGCTTTTCTGGTTGTCTTCAGTGAGAGAGGCAGCCTAAACCATCAATTTTACCATAGCTTGAAACAGAGCTCTCTTTGTGGCAACCATTCTGGGTCAATATTTCCTATTATAGTGCACCTTTTCAATGTATACATTTGAGCCTTCAGTTTGCAAAATTACATTTGGATTTTCTACTAAGAATTTTAATTGTGACTGTTAGATTTCATTTGCCTATCTTCTTGTATTTCTGTAACTCAATGGTGCTCAGCTTACTTTTTAAAAAAGGTTTAAGAACTATTGCTTTTTAAAAAGGGATTCAGGACGCTGAGGTGCGAGGATTACCTGAGGCCAGGAAACGGAAACCAGCCTGGTGAATGTAATAAGACTCTCCACCTCAAAAACAAAAAATTGACTCACTTTTCTTTCAATAATGTTTTTAGGCCAGGCACGGTGGTTCACACCTATAATCTAAGCACTTTGGGAGGCTGAGATGGTCAGATCACTTGAGGCCAGGAGTTTGAGACCACCCAGGCAAACATGGTAAAACCCTATCTCTACTAAAAATAGAAAAAAAAATTAGCCAGGCATGGTGACACACACCTGTAGTGAGCCAAGTTGGCTCCACTGCACTCCAGCCTGGGTGACAGAGCGAGACTCCATCTCAAAAA
>NW_016811567.1:223023-239893 GCF_001698545.2 Rhinopithecus bieti | reverse complement strand
AAAAAAAAAAAAAATTATTTTCATTTCTATGATGGTTTTCCTTTTTTCTTTTATTTCCTCCCTCCATCTGTCATTTCTTATTTCATCTCCTTCAATTATCTGACCATATATGTTGTATTTTTGCATTGTGTTCTTTTACAACAGCAGTAAGTGTCTCATTGTCTACCGATTTCAATTCATAGTAAAAATGTTTGGCGGCCCCACTCTTTACATTTGCAGGGCCTGGGGCAAGAGTAAAAAGGGAACCCCCAGCCACATGTCTAAATGTAAAGGTTATAAATCAAGCTTTGGAGCTATTAAATAAACCACATCCTGCTCTCTTACTTGGGCCAATATACCTTTATGAGATTAAAATATGCAGAGAGATGGTTTTTATATGATTGAAATGCAGTCAATACAAAAGAGAACTAAATTTAATTATTACTGCACATGTCTAGGTGTTCTGTTCATGGATAAGCAATGTTTGCATAAAAAACACATGCATTTCATAAATTATATGTTATTTTTTTGCCTTCATTTTAGCACAATCACAATATATCACAACAGATGTTATACTGTTTTCACATAATTTCTGTTGCATTGGCAGAAATGATCTAAATGATTACAAAAGAAACATTTTATTCAAAGCGTACCAAATTTCCACAAAGGGGTAAAAAATGTGTACACTTTGAACACAAAGAGAAGCAATAAAATCAGTAGGGCACTTAGTGGAAAATAATACTGTATTATGCAAAAATCTTTTGCATTTATGTTGAGGCAAAATATGACAGGTTGTCATTTCTGCTTCCTGAAACTTCTGACACTCCAGTCCTCGCTGATCTATGCAGCAGTGCCAGTAGCAGTCAATCCATAAACCTGAATAATAGTTGGGCAGAGTTACCCATTGTTTTAAAGGTACTGGGCAAAGGATTTGGAGAAGCATTTCTCTGAGGACCCAATGACATTGTTCACAAAAATTTAGAACTATTAGTCATGCTGTGTTGACACTGGGCCTCAAATCCAAAAGTGACACAGCTGCCTACGTGTTCTTTAATAAATACATGTGCTTGTGATATATGGGTCCCTCTGAAGTGGAACCCAGAGCAGGGGCTCCTTTTTCCTGGGTAGACGGGTGATACTCGTATTTGGTACTTTCCATCTTCTCTATACCGTGTTTTTCTGGTTAATTTTGTCTGATGCCATGTTTGACTGCTCTTTTCACATTTTTTTCCTCTAGTATCCTTATGTACTAGTGCAATGGCAATATCTCAGATCATATATCCTCATTGGTTCTTTCTAGGAGCTGCTACGATCCCTCCCCAGCCCACTATGCCAACAGTCCATTCACACCACCTGTCAACACTACTTAACTATTTTTACATTTGAGGATCTTCATCTGGTATCCAGTTTTGCTTGGTGTTATGGGTTGAATCGGGTTCCCATGTAAGTAAAAGATATGTTGAAGTTCTAACTCTTAGTACCTCAGAATGTGACCTCATCTGGAATTAGGGTCATTGCAGATGTAATTGGTTAATATGAGGTCATACTGGAATAGAGTAGGCTCCTGATCCAATCTTAATGGTATCCTTATAAGAAGACAGTCAAGGGAGATCAGAGACACACATGGAAAATGCCATGTTATGACTAAAGCAAAGACTGGAGTTATGCAACTGCAAACAAGGCACACCAAAAATTGCCAGTAAACCACCAAAAGCTGGAAAGAGGTAAGGAAGGACTTCTCTGGAGTTTCCAGAGGAAGCATAGCCCTGCTTACACCTTGATTTTGAACTTCTAGGTCCCAGAACTGAAGAGACAATGAGTATCTATTGTTTTGTGGTACTTTGTTATGACCACACTAAGAAACTTATACAGTGTGTTTTACCTGTCTCTTGTTGCTGTGGTTCATTTCTAAAAGATCAAACTTTGGATCCAAGGTGTCATCAAGTTACTAGTGTCAATGATTCGCCACATTTGCAGCATTATGAGATTAGAATTGTCTACATGATTGCCCTAAAAGGAATGGGTTTCTATTCCATCTATTAACCCACAAAAATCCTGAATAAATATATATGAGAAGAATTTTCATATATGGAGGCAACTAAACTTCTCCATAGCATGTGACTGCAATATGGAAGGTGTTTGCATTATTGTGAGATCATTTGTGTCCTTGCAAAGTTTTTGCATTCTTAGAAACAGAGGCTACCTGTAAGTAAATATAACCAAGTTGTGCTAAAAGTCCATGATGCCCTCCCAGTCCCATATGGAAACATATGCCCTCCCAGTCCCATATGGAGACAATGTTTTCCATTGAAGACTCTGGAGGCCTCAACTTATTCACTGTTCCATACCTTTCTTACACTCCCACTACTCCCCACAAGGAGTAGCTCATTGGAGGGTGAATATTTTGTAAAAATGTGTACTTCTTGAGGCTTCAACTTTATATAAAGAAAGGCAAGAAGTGGAAGGTGGCCTTCCAAATGTGGCTTGACTGTTCTGAATCTATCATCACGACACTTGGCTTGTGCAAATTCTAAACACCCGTTGCTTAATAATAACATTCCCTTCTAGTTACTTTCCCATTTCTCTTTTCAATTTTTAAAAATTAGAGATGATGTCTTGCTATGTTGCCCAGGCTGGACTTGAACTCCGGGGCTCAAGAAACCCTTCCTCCTCAGCGTCCTGTGTAGCACAGACTGTAAGTGCATGACTCCATGGCCAGATTCACAGCTATTCTTTACAATACACTTATTACTATTATTATTGTAGTAAAAAAAAAAACACATGTTACCTTTACTATTTTAATCATTTTTTACCTAAAATGATTAATTCTGATAGTGTTAAATATATTCAAATTATTGTGCAATGGATCTCTAGAATGTTTCATCTTGCAAAACTGAAACTCTATATCCACAAAACACTAAGTCCTCTTCCCCCACCCACAGCCCTTAAAAACCACCTTTCTACACTGTTTCTATGATTTCTGACCACTCTAAATACTCCATATGAGTCGAATCATATAGTATTTGTCCTGTTATGAATGCCTTACTTCACTTGACATCATGTCCTTGAGGATAACTCATGTTGTAGCATATGACAGAATTTCTTTTTAAGGGTACATAGTATTACGTTGTATAAATATACCACACTTTCCTTATCCATTCATCTGTTAATGGACATTAGGGTTGCTTCCACCTCTTGGCTATTGTGAATAATGCCATAATAAACATGGGTGCGCAAGTATCATTTAGAGACCTTGCTTTCAATTATTTTGCATGTATACCCAGAGATGAAATTGCTAGATAATATGGTTTTTCTAATTTTTTGAGGAACCTCCATACTGTTTCCCACAGTGGCTGTACATTATACCACCATCAATGCATAAGGGTTACAACTTCTCTACATCCTCTCCAACATATACTACTCCTGTTCTTTTGATAGTGGCCATAATGATATGTATGAGGTAATACCTCGTTGTGGTTTTGATTTCCATTTCTTTAATGATTTGTGATATTGAGCATCATTCTGTGCATTTATTGGCTATTTGCATATCACCTCTGGAGAAATGTCTGTTAAGGTCCTTTATCCATTTTTAACTTTTTTTTTTTTTTGTCGCTGAGTTGTAATTTCCTTATATATTCTGGATACTAACCCCTTATCAGGTACATGATTTGCAATTATTTTCTCCCATTCTATAGGTTGTCTTTCACTGTTTCCTTTAATGTGCTAAAGCATTTAAGTTTGATGTAGTTCCATTTATCAATTACTGCTTTTGTTGCCTGTTTTTGGTGTTGTATTAAAGAAATCATTGTCAAATCCAATTTTCTGAAGACTTCCTCCCATAATTTTCTAGTTTTATAGTTTCTAGAGTTTTATAGTTGCAAGTCTTTTTTTTTTTTTCTTTTTTTTGAGACGGAGTCTCGCTCTGTCGCCCAGGCTGAAGTGCAGTGGCGCGATCTCGGCTCACTGCAAGCTCCGCCTCCCAGGTTTACGCCATTCTCCTGCCTCAGCCTCCCGAGCAGCTGGGACTACAGGCGCCCGCCATCTCGCCTGGCTAGTTTTTTTTTTTTGTATTTTTTAATAGAGACAGGGTTTCACCGTGTAGGCCAGGATGGTCTCGATCTCCTGACCTTGTGATCCACCCGTCTCGGCCTCCCAAAGTGCTGGGATTACAGGCTTGAGCCACCGCGCCTGGCCTATAGTTGCAAGTCTTAAGAGTTCAGTCTTTGATCCATCCTTTTTAATTTTTGTATGTGGTACAGGGTAAGGATCCAACATCATGCTTTTGCATCCAGTTTCCCCAATGCCATTTAGTGGAGATACTCCTTTCCCTATTGTGGAAAAGTGTCATAGATACACTGTCAAAGTTCATGTGGCCATATGTACAAACACTTATCTCTGGGCTCTCTAACTTGTTCCATTGGTTTACATATTTATTTTTATGCCATCATCACATCATCTTAATTGCAGTTTTTGTGGTATGTTTTGAAATCATTTAAGTGTAGGCCTTCTACTCAGTCCTTTTTAAAGACTGTTTTGCCTATTTGAGGTCCCTTGAGGATCCATATACAATTTAGAACTTTTTCTATTTTCTGTAAAAAATGAATTGGATTGTTGATAGACATTGCATTGAATCTGTAGATTGCTTTAGGTAGTATGGATATTTTAACAATGTTAAGGCTTCCAAGCCATGAGCATGGGCTCTTAATCCACTTATCTGAATCTTCTTTGATTTCTTTACAATGTTTTGTAGTTTTCAGTATACAAGTCTTTCATGTCCTAAGTATTTTATCCTTTTTCATGTTACAGTATATGGTATGTATTTTTAATTTCCTTTTCTGATTGGTCACTGTTAGTGCATAAAAACTCAAATGACTTTTATGTGTTGACTTTGTGTCTTGCAATTTTGCTGAAATTATTAGTTGTAATTTTGTGGCATCTTTAGAATTTTCTAAATATGAGAGCATACTGTCAGCAAACAGAGGTAGTTTTACCTCTTTTCCAATTTGGATGTCTTACACTTCTTTTTCTTGCCTAATAGCTCTTGCCAGACTTCCCACATTAAATATTGTGGGGAAAAGAAAGATTCAGACTGTTACTGTGTCTATATAGAAAGGAAGTAGACAATAAGAGACTCCATTTTGTTCTGTATTTGAGATGCTGTTAATCTGTGACCCTACCCCCCAACCTTGTCCTTGCAAGAGACATGTGCTATGTTGACTCAAGGTTTAAAGGATTTTGGGCTGTGCAGGGTGTGCTTTAGTTAAACAAGTGCCTGAAGGCAGCTTGCTGGTTAAAAGTCATCACCATTCTCTTAATCTCAAGTACCCAGGGATACGCACACTGCCAAAAGTTGCAGGGACCTCTGCATAGGAAAGCTATAGTTATTGTCCAAGGTTTCTCCCCATGTGGATGGTCTGAAATATGGCCTCGTGGGAAGGGAAAGACCTGATGGTCCCCCAGCCTGACACGTGTGAAAGGGTCTGTGCTGAGGAGGACTAGTTACAAGAGGATAGAAGGCCTCTGGCGGTTGTTGGCAGCTGAGATAGAGAAAAGCATCTGTCTCCTGCCTGTCCTGGGCCAATGGAACATCTCGGTATAAAACCCGTTGTATGTTCTGTTTACTGAGAAAGGGGAAAACCGCCTTAGGTGAAAGGTGGGACTTCTAGCGCAATGCTGGCTTCTTTATGCACTAAAAAGTTTTATGGAGATGTTTACATATGCATATCAGGGCACAGCACTTTTCCTTAAACTTATTCAAGTCACAGAGAACTTAATTCATATGTCTTACTGCTGACTTTCTCCCTACAATGATCCTATTATCCTGCCACTTCCTTTTCTTTAAGATGGTAAAGATAATTATCAATAAATACTAAGGGAACTCAGAGACCGGTGCCGGTGTGGGTCCTTGGTATGCCTAGTGCCGGTCCCCTGGGCCCACTTTTTCTTTCTCTATACTTTGTCTCTGTGTCTCATTTCTTTTCTCAAGTCTCTCGTTCCACCTAACGAGAAACGTCCACAGGTGTGGAGGGGCAGGCCACCCCTTCAAAATATTAGCGGTATTAGTGATGACAGTGGACAATGTTGCTTTATTCCTAATCTTAGAGAAAAACCTTTTAATCTTTCTCTGTCATATATGACCTATATATACATATATATAAAGAGACAGGGTCTCGCTATGTTGCCCAGGCTGGAGCGCAGTGGCTATTCACAGGCGTGATTCCACTACTGATCAGCATAGGAGTTTTGACCTGCTCCTTTTCCGACCTGGGCCAGTTCACCCCTCCTTAGGCAACCTGGTTGTCCCCCACTCTGGAAGGTCACCATATTGATGCCCAACTTAGTACAGACACCTGATCAGCATAGTGCACTACAGCCCAGAACTTCTGGGCTCAAGTGATCCTCCTGCCTCAGTCTCCGAGTAGCCAGGAATACAGGCATGTGCCACCATGCCCAAGGGACCTTTATTCGATTGAGGTGAATTCCTTATCTACCTATTTTGTTGCTACTGTATTAATCCAAAATGTTGGTCCATAGTTTTCTTGTTGTATTTTTGCCTGTTTTCAGTATCAGGGTACTGCTATAAACCTCTCTCTCACTTCTACTTTCACTGCATTCCATAAGTGTGATATGTTGCCTTTTTGTTTTCATTTATTTCCAGATAGTTTCTAAATTCACTGGTGTTTTCTTCTCTGACCATTCATCAAGAGGGCACTGCTTAGTTTCCACAAATTCGTGAACTTTGTTTTCCTTCTGCTATTGACTTCTTCTTTTATTTCATTGTGATTGGAGAAGATATTTTGTATGATTTCAGTCTCCTTAAATTTGTCAAGATTTGTTTTATGGCCTAACATGTGGTCTATCTTGGAGAATGTTCCACGACTACTTAAGAATGTGTATTCTGCTGTTATTGAGTGGACATCAGTTAGAGCCAACTGATCTATACTATTGTTCATGTCTTCTGTTTCCTTGTCGATCTTCTGTATGGTTGTTCTGGCCATAAATGGAAGAGTATTATGTCTCCTGCTATTACTGTGTTGCTGTTAATTTCTTCTTTCAGTCCTGTCAATGCTTCACCTATGTGGGAGTTCTAACATTAGATGTGCATATATTTAAAGTTGTTATACGTTCCTGATGAATGGACCCTTTATCATTACATAACATCCTTTCTTATCCTCCTGACAGTTTCTATTTAAAGACTATCTTGTTTAATATTACATATGGCTACCCCTGCTCTCTTTTATCTTCCTATTTACATGGAACTGTTTCCCATCCCTTCACATTTAGATTTTGTGTGTCCCTAAGTCTAAGGTAAGTCGCTTGTAAAGAGCATATAGTTGGATCTTGTGTGTTTTTTTTTTTAATCCATTCAGCCAATCTATGTCTTTAATTAGTGTTCATCACATCTACCTTTAAAGTAATTGCTGATAAGAAATAACTCACTATTGCCATTTTGCTGTTTTCTGTATGTCATGTAGCTTTTTTGTCCCTACTTTCTTTCCTTGCTGTCTTTTTTGTTTTGTTGTGTTGTTTCTTTTGTAGTGACATTCTTTGATTCCCTTCTCATTTCCCTTTGTGTATATTTTGTAGGTATTTTCTTTGAGACACCTACATTACAATATTATAGGACTGCATATATTTCTATGCATTTACCTTATCAGGAACTTCTATGCTTTGAATATATCATCCCATTACCTTCTAGTCTGCAAGGTTTCTGCTGAGAAACCTGCTATTAAGAGCCCTCTTGTACATGATGAGTGCTTTTCTCTTGCTGCTTTCATGATTCTCTGTTTTTGATAGTTTATTATGATGTGTCTTGGTGTGGTCTCTTGAGATTTATCTTTGCTGGCATTTTCTCAGTTTCTTTTATATGTCAGTTTCTCTCATATCTAGGAAATTTTTTGCTGTTATTTCTTTAAATAGGTCTGTGCCTTTTTCTCTATTTTCCTTCCGAAACTCCCATAATGTGGTTCTATGTGATGGTGTCCCATAAGCCCCTTAGGCTCTCTTCATATGTTTTCATTCTCCTGTTCCTCAGCAATTTTGAAAGTCCTGTCTTAGAGTTCACTGATTTTTTCTTCTGCCTTTCCAAGCCTGTTCAATCCCTCTAGAGATTTTTTTTTTCCATTCAGTTATTCTTCAGTTGCAGAATTTGTTTGGTACTTCTTTACAGTTTCTGTCTCTTTGATGATACTCTCAATCTGTTTATGCATGATTTTCTTGGTTTTGTTTAGCTATCTATGCTCTATTTTAATTAAGCATTTTTATAATGGTATTTCTTAATTCTCTGGCACCTCATTTACCTCCATTTATTTCAAGTTGGTTTGTGGAAATTTAATTGGTTTCTTAAATGTGCCATGTTTCCATTTCTTTGTTATGTCTCATTAATTTTTGTTGGGATTTTAATATTGAAGAATCAGCCAACTCACCCAGATTTTCTCATCTCGTTTTCTGTATCAAAGACTTTCTCCATTCAGCCTGGCTAGAGATTCCAGAGGCTTCTTAAGCCTTTTCTGGGAATGCATCCTCTTGAGGCTTGTGTGTGAATTCTACTTGAAGAGGTTTGCAGTTCTAATCAGAAGTTCCCCTATAATACCGTGGCGTCTTGGGTGTATAGCAAGTCATGGAACTGGAGCCTCGCCTAGTGTCTGTCTGTGGTACTGCAGACTCCAGAGCAGTTTGCTCCCAGAGATTACAGCTGGTGCCCTGTTGCTGTTAGTGCTAAGATTCAGGCAAAAATACAGAAAGCGGTCCCTCAGCCAGGCCCCTAAAACAGAAAGTTGGATATATGTTCTATATATATCTGTTCTATATATGTATGTTCTATATATACCTTTCCCTCTGCAGTAGAAGTTTGAAGGTTTCCTCCCAATTGCTCCATGCTGTGTAAGGGGTTGGGGGCTGGGAGTCTCTGGCAAGCGACAGGTTGCTGAATTTACCTACCTGGATTTGATGTCGTTGATTTTAGTCTCACCTGTGGTAAAGCAACCTGTAACTGGTTTCTGGACTTCTCACAGAGGAATTTGGTCTATCATTGTTAAATTCATTTATCCATGACAGAAGAAGGGTCTTGGGCTTCCTGTTCCATCGCCTTGCTGACATGCTACAGTAGTCTTTTAAAGACCATTTCTGGGATGGGCACAGTGGCTCACGCCTGTAATACTCACACTTTGGGAGGACAAGGCAGGAGGATAACTTGAGTCCAGGAGTTCAAGACCAGCCTGGGCAACATAGTGAGACCTCATCTCTACAAAATTTTTGAAAATTGCCAGGCTTGGTGGTGAATACCTGTAGTCCCAGTCACTTGGGAGGCTGAGGTGGGAGGACTGCTTGAGCCCAGGAGGTTGAGGCTGCAATGAGCCATAATCACATCACTGCACTCCAGCCTGGGTGACAGGACAAGACCCAATCTCCACAAACAAGCAAACAACAAAACTGTTTTCACTATCTCCCCTCTTATTCCCTCCTCAGTTCACTCAAATCACCCTTTTGTCCTCACCACTCCACTCAAACCATACTACTCAGCCACTAGTGAACTTAATTGTCAAATCAAATGGTCAATTCAGTCTTCATCTTAGTCAATCCTTCAGTAGTATGCCAGACACTTAATGTTTCTCCCTCTTTTATGAAACTTTGCTTCAAGGCCACCCACTCCACAACTTTAAATTTTTTTCTCTTTCTCTCAGCTCTCTTAACTCACAGATTGTCCCCTCCGTCTTCTTTATTGAGTCAGTCTAATTTTCTCTATCTTAAATATAGGAGAACCCCAGGGTTCAGCCTGCTGACCTTTTCACTATCATTCTCTCAGTGACCTCATCTGGTCCCACTGCTTTAAATACTATTTATACACCCATACTTCCCACAATTTTTTTTTTCTTTTTTGAGACGGAGTCTCACTCTCGCCCAGGCTGGAGTGCAGTGGTGCCATCTCGGCTCACTGCAACCTCCACCTCCTGGGTTCAAGCAATTCTCCTGCTTCAGCCTCCCAAGTAGGTGGGACTACAGGTGCCCGCCACCATGCCTGGCTAATTTTTTTGTATTTTTAGTAGAGACGGGGTTTCACCGTGTTAGCCAGGATGGTCTCAATCTCCTGACCTCATGATCTGCCTGCCTCAGCCTCCCAAAGTGCTGGGATTACAGGCTTGGGCCACCGCGCCTGGCCCTATACTTCCCACAATTCTATCTCTAGCCTTGACACTGACCTTGAATTCCCAATATGTATATTCAAAGGACTACCTGATGTGTCCACTTGGTGGTCTGTTTTCTCAAACTCAACATATCCAGCATGAAATTTTTGATACCTACCCCCTCAGAAGTTTCCACCCCATTCCCCAGTCTTCTTTCAGTATTAGATGACTTATTTTTTCCTTCATTTTCTTAGGTCAAAAACTTTGGAGATATTTTTTTCTCATATTCACCTATACAGCAACGGATGAAGTTAGCTTTACCTTAAAAATAAACTCGGAATCTTTGTTTCCACTGCTATTATCCTAATCTAAGAAACTATACTTTTTTCTCTTACCCATATTAAAGCCTTTGCTTTAATTCCAATTGGTCCACCTGCTTCTGGAATTGTTCCCTAACAGCTTATTCTTCAAATAGTAACCAGTGATATAATGTAGGATTATACCTTATCTGCTCATATGCTTCCAAATTTTGTCATACCATGAAAATACCTGAAATCTTTACCATTCCCTATAAAGCCCTACAAAATCATGTCCCCAAATATCTTCTTGAACCCATTTTTGATCATTCTTCTTTTCCCTCATTCTATCAGTCTTTTGCTGCCTCAGTTACACTTTAGGGCACTTGCACTATTACTTCTGCGAAAATGTTTTCTGTGGCTGGCCACTGTGGCTCACACATGTAATCCCAGCACTTTGGAAGGCCAAGGTTGGGGGATCACCTGAGGTTAAGAGTTCAAGACAAGCCTGGCCAACATGGTGAAACTCCATCTCTACTAAAAATACAAAAGAACTAGCCAGCATGGTGGCGGCCACCTGTAATCCCAGCTACTCAGGAGGCTGAGGCAGGAGAATCGCTTGAACCCAGGAGGCGGAGGTTGCAGTAAGTCGAGGTCGCACCATTGCACTCCAGCCTGGGCAACAAGAGCGAAACTCCATCTTAAAAAAAAAAAAAGTGGTTTTCTCCCTGATAGCCACGTGACTATCACTCCCTCTCTCTTTTCAGCTCTGTTCAAATCACACCTTGTAAGGATCTTCCATGACAAACATATATAGTAATACCTTGCTTTACACTGCTTAATAATTTTTAACACAAACTGTGTATTTGATCATTGTCTGCCTTTCCTGACTACAAATAATCTTCAAGAGATGAGGGATGTTATGTTATATTCACAGCTATGTTCATTTTGACGCCTGGATATGTGACCAGAATATTTGTTAAATGAATCCTACCTGAAGAGAGATACTAACTATATCTTATCTGATTCAGATCCCATAATGACCTCACATAAACTCTTCTTCCAAGACATACGACATCCTGAATACTGCAGCACCACCTCTTTTTGGCTAACCCTGAAAAGTGCATATATGTGAAAGTCCAAAAAATGAAATTCCTGAGCTACATCTTTTCTAAGTTATCTCTATAAGATTCAACAAGATCTCAGACATAGCAGATTGGGAGCCCTACAGACTGAGCAAAATAGCTGGGTTCAGTGGCATGCACCTGTGGTCCCAGCTACTCAGGAGTCTGAGGCAGGAGGATCACTTGATCCTAGGAGTTCAAGTCTAGCCTGGGCAACATAGTAAGACCCTGTCTCTAAAAAGGTTAAAATATTCACTGCTTCATGCAAATATTAGCTAATCTTGAGGTGGACTTTTTAGTTTGACCCTAGCACAGTGCCTGACATCTAATGGGCAACTCAGTAATTCTGAATGAATGAATGCACAGAACCCAATAGTACCTAAGATTTCTCAAATGTTGGAAGACACTATTCATCATCACCAAAATCCTGGCTTCCCCAACCCATCTTGGCAAGCTGTCATGTAATCGTAGTTGCTTTCAACAATGCTAAGGTTTAATCTGTCCTAGAAAGACTGGTTCTGGTAATCTCTACCTTGGCCAATTTCTCCAGGAAGTAGGCGCCAATTGAAGTCATCATTCTGAGATTTGAGAGCTGTTAGGATTCTAAAAAGTATTTGAAAAAATGAGATACCACACCACCATAAGGGCAGAAATGGTTTGGCACAGGTAGATTACCAACAGGTGCAAACATGTCAGGAAGATATACAGGCTCAGCAGAGTGGCCCCAAGTTGCGTGAAATTCTACAGCTGTCTGCTTCATAAGGGAGGATGACTGTTAGGTCCCCATTCAGGTACATTAATTGTACTGATCACTATGTCCCAATCAAGACAACAAATAGAGAAATTTTTGTGTGGCATCAACTGCAAATCAAAGTTTCAAACTGTTTACCTTGTTGTGGACCTAGAGATACCATAATCGGTAACTGAAGTCCTCCCAACCCCCAGTCCAGTACTTGGGATGCTGGTGACCAGGCACTTGGCTTTGTCCACCTAGTGCTGTATGAAGACTAATTTTTATGGTTGTCTGGAGAGAAGTGGCGTTATATGCTCACTTCTGATAAATATAAGCCTTATACTCTCCTTTGGTATTATTTGAAAGAAAATATATCAAAGCAGTAATAGTTTCAAAATATGCTTTTTCAAACTACATGTTCCTCTCTCTCATGTTGAGATTCTCTGAGAGAGCAGAAGACTGTTTATAACATTAACTATTTGTTACTTCCATGCCCTCATTGGACTATTATCTCCTACTTCAAGTAAAATGTACTAAAACAAAATTTCAGATAATATAAATAGAAAATCATTTTAAAGTAGTATTTGTCATGTTTTTGGAAAAATACCTAAGCATTATTTTAAGTATTTATTACTATCACCTTCTAGGTATGATGGTCAAACTCTAGAATTCAGCTAGACATACAATAGTAAGCATATTTCTATTGTATTGATTATAAAATACATCATACTTGTGTATTAAAATATATACTGTCCAAAGAGTAAAAAGGCTTGGGTGCCAGCCATTCTGGTTGGTTATGGCACATTAGCTGCCCTGTGAGACCTCCTCCTTGATTACATCCCTCTACCCTCCTGTCCCTAGAAAACCATGCTGAATTTTATTAATGGTTTCTTATGTTGCTTTTCTAATATGTCTCTAATGTTAGAATCTCTAATATAAATGAATACTGTGTGAATTCGTCTGTGACTTGCTTATTCCAGTAAAGAAGTTTTTTTTTCTTTTCTTTTTTTTTGAGAGTTTCACTTTGTTGCCCAGGCTGCAGTGCAGCGGCGTGACCTCAACTCACTGCAGCCTCTGCCTCAGCCTCTGGAGTAGCCGCGATTACAGGGTGCCTGCCACCACATCCGGCTAATTTTTGTCATTTTAGTAGAGATGGGGTTTAATCATCTTGGCCAGGCTGGTCTTGAACTCCTGACTTCGTGATCCACCGCACCCGGCCAATGTTAAGATCTTTTTATGTTCATGTGTATAAATAGTTCTTACATTTTCAGATTCCACACTATTTTATTGTATGAATGTCCTACTATTTATTCTATTGGATATTTGAGGTGTTTCCAGTTTTCTGCTATTACAAATGGTGTTGCTATAAACATTCTTGTAAATGTCTTCTAGTATAAATATATGAGTTTCTCCTGGGGATACATGCACATTTACTTTACCAAGTAATGTTACTAGATTCCAAAATCGTCGTATGAATTTATACCCCTTCCAGCAGTATTTTCCCTTGCACCACATACTAGCCAATAGATTACATTTTGAACATTTTTTTGCCAATATTGTAGGTAAAAAATGGCACCTGTGATTTTAATATGCACTTGCCAGAATAGAATTAAATTTTATTTCATATATTTATAAACTTTCTTCTGTGAAATGTCAGTTCATGTCTGTCGTCCATTTTTTAAAAATTTTCTTTGGGGCAGATCTGTTTATTACTAACATGGTGCAGTGTAGTTTTAGCAAATTTAATTGTTTTAGTTTCTCAGTGACAATACAAATGGTCAAAAATAGGCAACAAAATCTCTTTTCTAGTTCCTCTACCTGGCCACCATTTTAAAAACACAAATTCTTCATATAGATATATTTATATATTACTGTATGAAAACGCATTTTAAGACTTCACAGGTCGTTTAAACCTTCAGTTTATAGTCATTCATGTGAAAAATTTCTACATGGAATGTTCACTTAGAATTCCTCACTGGGATTCCAGTGTTCTATGTTAGAAATGCAGAAGTCCTTCTTCAGTGCAATGCTAGACATTTTACCTTTGTCCATCATAACTTTCATTCAAGGGTTTCCTAACCTCACTTTTGTATCTTCGTTTTTGTTTGCTTGACTAATTTCCTTTAGTATATTTTCAGGTAAGGTAGGTTGATATCTGTATAATCATGTAGACGAAGATGACAAACAAGGTATCCTAACTCATGCATAGTTGTAGAATCAACATAGTGAAAAGAAACTGCAAGATCAGAACAGCAACCAGGATCCTCTAGAGGAGGGTAATAGTTGTAATTCCAGTGCCAAAAGGTTCTGGGTGGACAATCTTTAATTAAATGTTCTGGCACAAAGGGATGAAAAGTTTCTTTTCCAGTGATACCTCTGGAATCTCCTGCTTCTACATTTATAATTTCCATGCATCTCCCCGTGCTGTCTTCAACGGAGGAACTAAATACACTTGTCTTGTTTTAAATGCATCAACAAATCTCTTCAAGGCTTCTTTGCTTAGTACATATTCTGCACCTCCACTCAATGTAGTCCTGCTTTACATAGGGTTTTAATTTTCTCCCAAAGTAAATGGGTCCTTCATTCAGGGTCATATTTTGAAAGAAGCCATCTCAAATTGTCTAGTATGACATACGTGTCATCATCTGCTTTCAAACACCAATCGACATCTTCTAAATAATGTTCATGAACATACTGAAAAGCTTTGTTTTCCAGTATAGCTGATCTCTGCCTTCTTTGGTTTTCAGTCTCACAGTAGGGAAGTCTTTATTTTCTTCTGCACTCATAACAACACTTTGTGACCATGCTAGGCCCACGTAACTTTGAGGCCTTTTTCTCTAGGTTTTAAGGGCTTGTCAAAACCCAGCAAAGAATTTTAACTTTTTGATAGAGGTTTTCAGCGATGTCGGTGTTGGCTAGAATCTGCATTGAAGTTCATTTGTCCTTCTAGATGATTGTGTCATTATTATCTGAATGCCTTGCATGAGGATCATTATGAAGCGCATTAGGCTGGGTGCCACCCTATTCTCCCAACAAAATACTAAATAGCTGAGAACATTAAAAAAACAAAAAATCCTATTGCCGATCCACAGAAGGCGGCTAACAAATTCAGCTAAGATTTAGAGGCCATTTCCTGAAAGTCTATTTCTCACATCAGCCGCGGCTCCCTATCGCTCCTCCTGCGGGGGCGGAAAGGAAGACGACTTGGGATCGGCGACCTTTGGTTCTCTGGGCAGCCTCAGAAGTGGCTCGTGGCCACGAGCCGAAACCGCCCACTGCAGTCCAAATAATTCAGCAGCGGTGGCGGCGGCCCGAATTGACCATTTTTCTGTCGGGTTTCTATTGTTCTCATACATGTATGGTTTATTACTTATTCTTGATAAAAGTCCTTTGTCAATTATCTGTGTTCCAATATCTTCTCCCAGTCTGGGACTTTTCGTTTGACTCTTTTAATAATCAGTTCTTAATTTTATTCAAATTTATCAATTTTTCCCTTTATAATTTGTACTTTTATGACTTAAGAATTCTTCCAATCCAAGGTCATACAACTATTTCCTATATTTTATTCTTAAAAGAGTCTGGCTTTGCCTCTTACATTAAGTCCACATTTAATCCACCTAAAATTGACATTTACATATGAGATTCCCATTCTATCACAAATCTAGTTTTTCATAATATGTGGTTTCTAGTCTCTGTATATTGTTCCATGGTCTATTCCTGCATCAAGTCTGTATTATCTTTCTTACAATACAGCTTAGTATCTGATAAGGCAAGTCTCACTCCATCTCCCTCTTGGTTATATTTGCTTTTGAGCTTCCGTATAAAATTTAGAACCAGACAGGCATATTCAGTAACAAAAACAAACTTCTTAGGATATTATTCTGATTTGCATTGATGCTATAGATTCGGGAGGAGCTGTCACATTTAATGATACTGATTCCTCCTACCCAACAACAGAAATATTGATGTCAACAATGCCAGTCTGTAGAACACACTTTCAGGAGCAAACAGATGTCCGTTGATTTGGGTCTATCTTAATGTCTTTCAGTAAAGGTTTAAAACTTTCTACAAAGAGAACTTTGCACACCTCTTATTAAACACTAGTTACATTATATCTGGCTTCCAAATTGACTTTATATTAATTGATCTTGCTAAATTTTTAAGTCTATTAACATATCTGTAGATTCACAATACATATATCACCTCATATCTTCAAATAACGACCTCTAAGAATCAGTTCTACTGTCATATTCTCTGGGTTGGCTTTTCTGACTCCTAACGTGGATTAATGCTCTGCTACTGAATCTTACAAGATACCTTACCTCACCTGTAAATGAGGAACCCCAATAGGACTGTTTTTAACACTTACATGAAACAACATATGGGAAAGTGACCAGCATATATTAGTCTCTTTAGTTCCTTTCTTCCAGACATTGTTTTCTCTTTGTATGCTCAAGGTATTTTGCACATTGTAATCACTTTGAGTTACTCACTGAATGAAAATTATTTCATTTCCTGGCTCCTAAAAAAACAGAAGTAATATTCATTGGCTTTATATCTCCTTCCTGAATACCACACACAGACATTCAAATGCTCTATATATATATATATATA
>NW_016811567.1:203233-222703 GCF_001698545.2 Rhinopithecus bieti | reverse complement strand
TATATATACAGCCTATAATATGCTTTGACCTAGGGCTAAAACAAAACAAAAGCAGCATGACACAGCTAAATAAAATTAAGACCACTTTCTTACACCTACCACAAGAATTCTATTCAGAATGTTAAGATACTATAAATTTCCTCAAAAAAAAAAAAAAAAGTTAAATGTATTCTCAGGCCAGGTGCAGTGGCTCACGCCTGCAAACCCAGCACTTTTGGGAGGCCGAGGAGGGTGGATCACTTGAGCCCAGGAATTTGAGACCAGCCTGGGCAACATGGCAAAATCTGCCTCTACAAAAAATACAAAAATTAGCTGGGTGTGGTGGTGCACACCTGTACTGTAGTCCCAGCTATGTGGGAGGCTTGAGCCCAGGAGGTTGAGGCTACGATGAGCCATGATCATGCCACTCTACTCCAGCCTGGGTCACAGAGTGAGACCCTACAAAAAAATAAGTATTATCTAAGGATTCTCTAAGGTAACAATCTAAATGCAAAATAACTTTTTAAATGAGTCTCATTGTGTGCACTAAGTAAACTTAGAAACATTTTCAGTTTAAGAATGGAAATAAAAAGGGTTTGATTTGATTAGCTGACTCCACCATAATAGTCAAAATATTATTAGGTTAATTCTGGTTTGATAGATTAGAAAAGGATCTTTCAAATCTTTCTTGGTTCCTATATCAGATCTTCAGTTCCTGAGTCTGCCCTTTACTGGTTGTATTACTGAACTATTTCCTCAATTATTAAAATGGAATTACCAAATCATTATTTACTGATTCATTTTATATATATGCCTATCTCTAGATGGAAGCACACAACTAACATTTAAAATATTTCAGCCACTGTAAAATCAAGAAATAGTGAAAATAAGATACCCAATTTCCACCACTAAAATAGATTTTTTTAAAGCACTAGTTAATGAAAAGAATGTGGAGAAATACACATTTTCACATACAGTGAGAGTAAAAGTAAATCGGGGCAATTTAATGTGTCAAAAAACTCAAGTATTCATACTCTAAATCAAGCACTCCAAGAAATTCATTATTGGAAAACAGGTATTTGCACTAAGATTTACCTATAAGGAAATTCATTGTAGCATCCTTTATAATACTCAAAAACCTAGTGAAATAACCCAAACACCCAGTGGCAAGAACTGGTTAAAATTATGTTACAAGTTGAAACAGCAGGTAGCCATTAAAAGTAGTTTAAAGGCACAATCTGTCAATCTTTAATGTGCATACAAATCACTGGGGATCTTGTTCAAATGTAGATTTTGATTTCACACGGTACATTCTGCACTTGTAACCAGTTCCCAGACCAGGTGATGCCAATGTTGCTACCCTGTAGACCATACTTTCAGGAGCAAACTTAGAGCATTTAAGAAAATGTCAATACTCTAAAAGCCCTCAGTTGGCCCCACATAACCTAACTACATTCTCTCTATAAAACTGACTCAGTCACACAAAATACATCATATCCAAGAACTCATGCTACTAGTAATGTTTAGAGCCAGCTGTGTTTATTTCTAAACAATGTCAATGTAATTTTGCCGTAATTTCATCACAATATCATGTAAACCAATGAAACACTGAGTGCAAAAGAGAATTGGTTCAATGAAAACTAAGTTTACTTTGGCTTTTCTTTTTGAGACAGGGTCTCACTGTCGCCCAACCTGGGGTGCAGTGGGACAATGTTCACTTGTTGCAGCCTCGACGTACCAGGCTCAGGTGATCGATCCTGCCACATCAGTCTCCCGAGTAGCTGGGACCACAAGCCTGTGCCACCACACCCAGCTAATTTTTGTATTTCTGTAGAGATTGCGTTTCACCATGTTACCCAGGGTAGAACTCCTGAGCTCAAGCGATACACCTGCCTTGGCCTCCCAAAGTGCTGGGATTACAGACATGAGCCACTGTGCCTGGCAAGTACTTTTTGAAGTCTCAATAAAAATGAGCTGCTTTAAAAGCTGCCATTGACAATGAAATAACCACTTGTCCCCATTAGGATGACTACTATCAGATAAAAAGAAAAGCACAAGTATTGTTGAGGATGTACAGAATCTACAATCCTCATGCACTGCTGGTGAGAACGTAAAATGGTATAGTGGCTGTGGGAAAGTTTCACGATTCCCCAAAAAGTTAAACATAGAATTACCATTACCCAGCAATTTCACTCCTATATACCCAGAACTGAAAATGGGGACTTAAAAGATAGTTGTATACCTGTGTTCATAGTAGCATTATTCACAATATTTAAAAGGTAGAAACAAGCTGTCCACTGACAGATGGATAAACATGTGGCATATACGTACATAAAATGGGATGATATTCAGCCACATATTGACACATGCTACAACATGAATGAATCTTAAAAACCTAAGTAAAATAGCCGGGCCCGGTGGCTCACGCCTGTCATTCCAGCACTTTGGGAGGCCCAGGCAGGCGGATCACGAAGTCAGGAAATTTGAGATCATCCTGGCTAACACGGTGAAACCCCATCTCTACTACAAATACAAAAAATTAGCTGGGGGTGGTGGCAGGCACCTGTAGTCCCAGCTACTCCGGAGGCTGTGGCAGGAGAATGGCGTGAACCCGGGAAGCGGAGCTTGCAGTGAGCTGAAACTGCACCACTGCACTCCAGTCTGGGCAACAGAGCGAGACTCTGTCTCAAAAAACCAACAGAGTGAGACTCCGTCTCAAAAAACCACAATACAAATATTGTATGATTCTATTTATATGATGTACCCGGAACAGGCAAATTCAGAGACAGATGTACAATAGAGATGATTGGGGGCTGGGGCTAGGGTAGGAATGGGGAGTTACTGTTTAATGGGTAGAGTTTGGGATGATGGCAGTTCTGGAAATGGGTAGTGGTGATGGTTGCAAAACACTGTGAATGCATTTAATGTCACTGAATTGTATGCTTAAAAATGGTTAGAATGCCAACTTCTATATGTTTTACAATTTTAAACATGCTGACACAGCTCTTACAATAGTTGCTAACAAGACAGTGAGGCAGAACTACAAATCAAGATCAGTCATTCAAATATTAACATTTGCTTGCCCCACGCTGATGTAGACACTTGGGATTTAAGATACTATAATAAGATCCTTGCTTTCATGGGACTTTATATTTGAATGAATAAGCAAAATATATAGTTAGGTCGTAAATGCTTCTGAAGAGTAAAGAATAAAACAGAGTCAAGGGAGGTAGCAGTTTCCATTCAATAGAATGGTAAAAACAAACCTCACTGAGATTCTTCTCAGGCAGCTATCTCCAGCATTCCGGTCAGGGGAAATGGCCCACACAAAGGCTCAGACGCAAGATGATACCTAGCCTGTTTGAAAAACAAAGGCCAGAGTGGCTAGAATGGAGTGAGCATGGGGAAAGGTACTGGCAGATCTGGTCAGAGGTAAGAGGAGCCAAATTGGTGCGGCAGCTCATGCCAGTAATCCCACCACTTTGGGGGGCTGAAGCAGGAGGAGCCTGAGTTCAGGAGTTTTGAGTCCAGCCTTGGCAAGATGGCAAAAAGCCCATCTCTACAAAACAGACAAAAATTAGCCAGGCATGGTGGTGCGCACCTCCAGCTACTCAGGAGGCTGGGGTGGGAGAATTGCTTGTGATAAGATGGAGGTTGCAGTGAGCCTGAGATCATGCTACTACACTTCAACCAAGGTAAGAGACTCTATCTCAAAAAAAAAAAAAAAAAAAAAAAAAAAAAAAAAAAAAGGTGGGAGGAAGGGAGAGCAAATCATGAACTTCTGTCAGGAATGCAGCTTTACTCTGAAATGAAGAGCGGGCTGGGTAAGATGGCTCAAACCTGTAATCCTAGTGCTTGGGAGGTTGAGGTGTGAGGATCGTTTGAACCCAGGAGTTCAAGGTTGCTGTGAGCTACGGTCACACCATTGCACTCCAACCTGGGTGACAGAAATCTTGTCTCTTAAATAAATGGCGAGCCACTGCAGGATTTTTAAGAAACAATATAGATTGAAAGCTATACTGACAACAGACTGTGCAGAGGCAAAGACAGAGAGCAACCCCAGCATTAGTAAGAGGTCCCAGGTATCTTCTGGTGGTACAAAGTATTTCCCTGTAGATGTAGGGTGTGAGGAGTCAAGAGTGATGTTTTGGGTCTACACAAATGAAATGGTAGTATTTATATTCGTTGTTGGGTAAGACTGTGAGTTGAGCAGGTAGGTGGTAGGGGAGAGGAGGGGCTGAAATACTAGCCCATCTGAATTGGAAATATAAATTTGGAAACTGACAGCATATAAATCCTACAGCCATGAGACTGGATAAGAAAAGCAAGTGTAGAGACAAGTCCCCTGGAAGTGCCCTCCAAATTAAAAGGTTAGGGGAAACAGCAAAGGAAACTAAAAAGAATATAAATTGGACTCCCTGCTTTTAACCTTTTCTATTAACCGATCAAATAACTAGTCTTGGCCAAATCTAATAATTAGAGGGCACATTCTGTCCACGTGTGTGTAAGCAGAACAAACAACTGTTAGAAGATAAATTACTCTAGACAACTTACTGCCCAGGTACGCGTAATAGAGATGAGAAGTTGGGCCATTCGTCTTTCAGTGTTCATTCATAGATGTAGTAAGTCAAGGAAAACATAAAATGGACTGCTATAGAAGTTTATAGGTAGGCAGTCTCTCACTGTGCACAGACATACATAGCATGTGTTTACAATGTGAAATATAAAAGGCTCAAGTTTACGTACTTGGAGTAGAATGGGCTGCCAGTATCCTTGGATCAATTTCTGAGTTGTATAAAAATGACTTCATCAGAAAAGTGTTTACAATAGATAATCTAAGATACACCATTGTGAAGAGGCAGCCATCACTAAAACCCTTTAATAACTTATTAGCTCCAGCTTTCACATTCTGCAAATCACTTTTGACTGTATTCTTAGGTTAGATGCCTAGGAAGATTCTTGCATTTTGTGTTAAGCTAATTTTTTCCCCTCACTTGAGGAAAGTTGAAGAGGTCATGATGTAAAAACGATTAATCTATTTCAGGGGGAATAAAGAGCTAAAGTGGTACACAGGGCTGGTTCCTATACTGTACTGGGGAGGGGTCCAATTTCTAGATCAGTGCCAACATTTCCCACACGTTATACCCACCTACCTCATATCTAATATGACAGCCATAGTAATTGTGTAGGTAGAACCTGTAGAAGTATTTACAGACTACAAGATACCACACTAAAATGCTATGGCCTATCTTACACAAAAGTATCTAACACTGTATCTTGTAGAGTAGGTACTCAACATTTGTGCAAATGAACATTTTAAAGTCATGTGTTCCTAAATGGTTTGGGTATCAGTAAAGCTTAGAATCTTATGGTGGTGGCAGCTTAGTATCATGACGTTCAGTAAATAATTGAAAATCATTCTAACTTCTACTCACTATACTCTGCTAGTCATAACCTTTCAGAGCCCACCGCCTCCCTTTTAAGACTAGAACACTGGCCAGGTGTGGTGACTCACGCCTATAATCCCAACACTTTGGGAGGCCAAGGCAGGAAGATAGCTTGAGATAGTTTGAGACCACCGTGGGCAACAGGGCAAAACCCCATGCCTACCGAAACTATAAAAAAAGCCAGGCATGGTGGCATGCACCTGTGATCCCAGCTACTCAGGAGGCAGAGGTAGGAGGACTGCTGGAGTGTGGGGAAGGCTGCAGTGGGCCATGATCACACCACTGCGCTGCAGCCTGAGTGACAGCAAGATCTTGTCTCAAAAAAAGAAAAACAAAAAAAGAATACTGTCTTATAGGATAATTAAGAAACTAATGAAGCAATAGGTACAAACACAATTTTTTAAAAACATTGATGGGTGACCAGGCATAGTGGCTCACGCCTGTAATCCCAGCACTTTGGGAGGTAAAGGCAGACGGATCACTTGAGCCCAGGAATTCAAGACCAGCTTGGCCAACATGATGAAAAGCCATCTCTACTAAAACTACAAAAAAAAATTGGCCAGGTGTGATGGCTCACACCTATAGTCTCAGCTGCTCGGGATGCTGAGGCTCGAGAATCACTTGAACCTGGGAGGCAGAGGTTGCAGTGAGCCAAGATCACGCCACTGCATTCCAGCTTGGGTGAGACAGCAAGACTGTCTCAAAAAACAGTGTTAATGGCAATCCCTTAAAAACAACAGGACAGCATCAGTGATTGTGTTCTTCAGCTGGGTTGACAACCGTTAAACTGAAAACTGAGGAAGAAAGTTACTGCTGTCTCCGTCCCATAGCTTGATCCATCTACCCTCTCCCAGGGGATGAATGTGTTACTAGGTGGATTGCCACCATAAAAATGGGCGCTGAATCTTAGATAGCAAATCCTGACAATCTCACAGATCAACACCGTTACTTCTAAACTAAGCCATGCCCACACCACAATGCCCTCAATTTCTATTTCAAAGAAAACATAAGTCACTAAATATGACATCTTAAAATTTCTACCATGCACCTACAGCCCACAAACTTCTATTTTTATCTACACTTATCTTCTCTCCTGACAGGAAGGGGTGTTTCTCTTTTATCTGTTCTTTTACCAATTTAATCTGCAGCCAGGAAGCTTTTTGAAATGCTGATTGTGACACTTCACACAATTCAGTGATTCCACATGACTCTTAGGACAATCTTTAATATGACCTACAAGCTCTGGAGAGCCTAGCCTTGCCAACTGCTTGAGCTCCACACATAAGGCTATGTTCCTCACTCCCTGCTTCAGTCAAACTGGCATTCTTTCAGTTCCTACTAGAATGCTCCTCTTGCCAAAAGCCCTTTTTGCAAGTATGTGCCTAAAAGGTACTTCCCTTTCCCATTCACCAAGTAAAGTCATTTTTTTTCCCTACAGATCTCAGTATTACATTAAAGCAGTAAATTTTTAAAAAGTTTTCTATAAAATGAATATAGATTTTTGACAGGTAAAGTATATATCATTTATCTGAAACTGACAATAGCTTATCAGAACTGATGTACCATAAGAAAATCCAAGAACTGTTAATGAACTATGAACGACCAAGAACAGCATTGGAAATCACTTCTAATAATTATTGTTTCATGGTAATGGCTCTGAAACAAAACTAGGAAGACTGGGAAAAATCTGTCCACAAATCTTTTGTAAAAAAAAGCTTCTCTCTTTCACCAAATCAGGTCTTGAACTGAGTCTTACGTAGTGTGGCATCTGGCCAAAAAATATTCCTAATGATCTTCTCTTAAAGTTAAATGCCCTCACAGGGCAGGGACGGAGAGTCTCAACTAATTCAATACAAATGGGGATTGATCAATGGAAAGATGTAACAAACAGTAATACGAAATCTAACAAAAACCTGAACCATAATTTTAGTGGAGGCATGGAAAGGGGTCCCAGTGATGGTAATATTATTTCTCATGTTCATATTAACTTGTTTATATTACCTTTAACATACTACTCTGAAGCTTGCAGGTTGAAATCTGAGACCTGATATTAACACCTGAAACAGAAATATCTATTGAAATCACAAGTCTGTTACTGTTTCAAAAGTACACCATGTTTCCAAGCTAACTAGTAAAATATTTTTGCTGCAAACATTTTTACTTGATTAAAGTCTAGTGAGGTTAATGATCCTCTAAAACTAGACAAATGCTTTCTGAATCTTTGATTTAAAAACAATATAACAGCCTGGAAATCTGTCAGGCCTCTTAATCCTAATTTTAGCCCAATTATCAGTTGCTTTCAAGAGCACCAAAATGTCAATACACAAGAAAACAACCAGTATCTAGGGGGCTGACTTACAGACAAAATATAGACAACAGTCCAATTTCTGTTATACTGCATACTGCCAATAAATACTAACTATTTAAACCATACACAATGGTTACCAAATCACAAATCAAACAAAAAGGACAAACTGCAAAGTCTTATCAAAAGTTGATTTTATTTTCAATACAAGATAACACCATGCTTGTTACCAGTGCAGTTTAAGGCCGACAATGGCCATATATCAAACTGCCGAAAAGTCACCTAAATGCTAAAGAAAGGAAAGACAAAGTAAACATTAAACACAAAATTGCAATTACAAACATTTTAATAAAATGGAATGAGCTTTTTAATGGAAGCTAATATGAAGTCTAATTCTCAGGGAAAAAAAAAAAAAAAAAAAAAAAGTCTATTTGATCAATTATCACCTTACCTTTTTGCACAGAAATCTTATTGTGAAGTCACCATAGAGTCAACAGCTAAAATTTTAAGACTTTCTTTGGCCTTCTGATATTAAACAAATTATTTACAAACTGTGATCAGTAATTCACGGATATTGGTAATATGATACAATTTTGTTAAGGGCTTTCCATTAAAAATTGTAAAACAACTTTGTAAGGCTGTACAGGGCTGTAAACTACTTTGCTAATATACCATGGGATGCAGAGGAAGGAATAATAGACCTTTTTATTAAGGCTAAAGTTATCAATATTATAGATGCATTCCTTAAAATACATTATGATTTATACCCAAAGGATCCTTTCCCATTAAATACCACCTGAGTACAATTTTCAAAGTAAAAAAATAAACATGAATTCACCATAGTATTTTAAAATAATTTAAATTACAGAATGTTGAGAAGTGTTACGCAGTAACAGTGCGACAAAAAGAACACACTTTCAAAATAAAATGTTTTTGCTAAACGCAGAAGGGTCTGTCCAATTATGAAATTACTGTAAAACATTTACACCCATGGCAGAATTTTAGGATACTCCCACATGAATAAAACTCTTGGTAGTATTTACTATGCACAGTTACCACGTCAAGGTGTGTGTGACTTCAATTAAATTCAACCTAATATTTAAGACTCCCATTACAATATGTTAACTAACATAGCAGGAAGTCTTTAAAGACATTAAAATGTATATAATCAAGTATACGTCCCATACAAAAACCATAGTAGCTGCATACTCAGTGAATGCCAACAACCTGAAATTCTAAAAAAAGAACATTGGTTAAGACAAACCTAAATCAATCTGAACAGTGTTGCCTGAATATTTAGAATATTCACAAAAATTCCTATTGCTTCTTTCTAATGCCAAGAAAGAAGAGTGTAAGAACTTTCTCCCAGAAGCCTAGACATTTCAATACATTTTCTATTTCAACTTACAATGAAACTTTAATACTGAATCTTGATTTCTCTAAATCAAAAATCTCACATTACGAACACAAGGAATGCCATATTTAAGGCCACATCTTAATAAATTTATAATTTTTGGTTGAATATTTATTGAAAAAAATCAGTCTAAGGCTTCTAAGAGTCAAGTTGCTTAAAAAAAAAAATAAATACGCCAGTGTTTAAACTGAAGGTTAAGGTTAAAAAAAAACGCGCACGCGCGCACACACACACACACACACACACACACACACACACACACACAGTAAGAACAGAAAATAGAATGCTTTGCTACAAAATCCCACTTAATATATTTTAGCACAAAAATGTCTACTATACACAGTGGATAAGCGTGCATTTACATACATACAACTAGGGGAAACATTTACAGAGGGCTATGGGATGCAAATGAACTTAATGAGTAAAATTTAAAAACCAGTTATCTGTAAAACAGCGAGAATCTCAATACTGTATTCTCAGTCAAGAATTAGAACATAAACTTCCTCTTAAGCTGAAGCTTAAAACACAAAATTGGAGCCATTGTAGAAAATACAGAAAATGCAGTGATCATTCAGGTATGAAAACCAAAATGTCGAGAGCACTCCAACAGAAAAGTCTTGTAATGCATCTCATTGTATAAAACAGTATGTATTTAGATTGGCACAGTTAAATACATAAGGGAAAGAGAAAGTCTTTACCCTTTCAACAATTTTCCTTCACTATAAAATATTATACAACATTCATTAAAACCTCCATGTTTATTTTAATAACTGACCTGAACTAGTAAAAAATAAAGCAATATTCTCCACAGGAGAATTAAATGAAAATAGTATCTTAAGCTACAAGTTATCTGTATATTCCAAATTGTCATTAACTGCTTAAGAACATTCTAGGAAAAAGGACCATTAAACGGGCTAAACTATGATCAAAAGCCACCGCAACTTACTCCAAATCTTATGAAAATCGACAAAATAAAATACACATCTGCAAATTTACACTGGAATATGCTTTCCACAACATAGTTCCTTTAACCAAAAGCAGCACTTTCAATCCAAAGTGCTGTCTGAGAAGCAGTACCATTCAGATACCGTATCACTCATCTGTTTAACTTTACTACTGGCTGAAAGGAATGTGACTGTATAGCATTAATAAATGCTATGTTTTAAAATTCAACTCGTTTTCATATCCACTACAGTTATTAACTAAGGAAAAAATGAAAAGGTCTCTGAGACACTGTTTTTGGTGTCTATGCAAGGATTTATCTCTTTGGATTGTTTTTACACATAAAAAAACGGAAGAGTTTTCAAATAACATCAACCCATAAACAACTGAAGGGGGTATGAAGAATGAAACAAGGCTTGCAATTTTCACTTTTACTGCTGTACATTCATGTGTTATCAGGTAGAGAAGGACTTTGCAAAATTACTTGGTCAAACCAAGAAGTTATTTCCTTCTGACAACACTTAAAATAACAGATTAGCAGCAAACAAATCTAGTACCACTCACACTGTCTGCAACAGAAGTCACGTAATGAGATCAGCCAAGCAGGGAGAAGAGTGATATAGAAGGAGCAATTAAAAGGTTCCACTGATAAAAAATGAAAAGGTAAATAAAGGATTTAATTAGTATAAAATTTCCAGTTTCAAGTGCAGTAAGATTTTTGTGATTACATTTTCAAATTGTTCAAAGAAAATTTTATTTTCATGGACATTTTACTTACCTTTTAACCTTACTATTAACTAATTTCTCCTGTAATATTTACATGTCCATACTTCTTCGCATTAGGGTATTGTAGTCAAAATATTAAAAAGCCAAGAAATGACAAAAACAATATACAGAAAACAGGAAAGTTTTGATACAACTGTAAAATAATGTTAAAAAAGCAACTGCATTTTCAACAAAACGCTTAAAAAATCATTTCTGAAAGCGAACAGTTCTGATAAATATCAATGATCCCATGCAGATACTTCAAACACAAAATATTTTAAAATAAAACTGGCAGTGATATGGGTAATTCAAAACAGCTAATTTTGTCAGAAGCGGTTTGGTAGCAGACAAGATGAAAGTGAAGAACAGCAGTGGAAATTTCTGGAGGGTTTCTACAGTTGCACATAACATAGTATCTAGGGTATTTTAACACTTTAAGCATTGTCCTAGAATTTGGGTATACTTTAACAACCAATGTGTATCAACAGAAGATCTCTCAAAGATAATCAGATCTTTAAAATATATTAACGTGCTCAAGAATTTTAACTCAAATTTCTGAAGTAGTGATTTCAAATGACATTCCCATAAAAACACCTAATCAAGTTGACACCCTGCCTCTGCCAATTTTGCAATCAAGAACACATGCTAGCCAGGTGCTTTTAAAGTGGGCCTGTATGTAAGGCAGGTTTGAGAAAAATCTTTGATTAAGTAACTATAGCATGAATCAATACACTGCATGAATGCACATAGTATTCCTTAAACTATGCAGACACGGTTTATCTGTAATTTCCCATTACAAATACTGGGGAATACAACCGAATGTTAATGAACATCACATCCTTCAAAAATTTATACCAATTGGAAAATAAAACTAAGGTTCTCTTTACTCACATTTAATCTGCTGCAGGGCTGTATTTACACTGCTTATGGCTTAAGAAATAAACCATAAGATCAATAAAAACAGCAAGTAATTGCAGCATCAAATCAGAATTGTCAAAATTTCTTCAATGTTAGCAGTTCACAATTAAGTGTTTCAGTACATCTGTGTTGTAATTAACCTGCATTACACATCAAATATGTACGGGTTTTTACTTATGTATTAAAACCTCTGCTTTTTTGACCCCTTACACATTGACTGGATTGCTATGTCCGTCAAATTTCAATTTTTACAAGTTTACATACCATTAAGCAAAGTCACAAGCTAACTAGGTAAAAACAGCTAGAAAAGCAGAATATAGAAATATTAAATATCCATGTAATCGCCTATTCTAATATCAAAATCAAGGGCAAAAGACACTTAATTACTATGTTTAATTCGCTGAACGCAAGATTAGATTGATGCATATCCAAAAACGCTATTGCAATGCTTTAAAGGACAGTAAAAATGTTGTCATAGTAACATTATCTTTAGATATTGCTGAACACAAGACTTTCCCTGAGGTGTAAACATCAAATAACTTGAACAGCTTTACACATCAGCCCCATTAAACAGTTTATTACAACACTACATCTATTGTAATCAAAGTGATGCTGTTTACAGACATTATCATATAAACATTTTTAACAAGAACAAACTACTACAAAAACAAGCATTTACTTGACTTTTTTTCCAATTGCTTGCACATTATAATGGCCAAATGCATATAACCAGTAATAAAGTTGCAAAAGCTATAACTTTTTAAATCACACAGGTTTCCTTCAAATAAAACAGTTAAGCAACATAAAAAATAAAAGTAGAGCTACTGGTTACCATTTATGCAGATTTGCTTTATTCAGATCTATTCCTGTTCATTTTATCCATGAATCCTTACAGGTTCAGTTCAATCACAAGAAGCAAACTGCTGGACAAGCGTCATTTTTCCCCCATGAAGACTGTTTTCTCTTGGAAGGTGATCCTCTTCCTTCAGCTGTAATGTGTCAAAATTTGTGATGTAGATTTTGCTATTCCCCAAAATACACAGAAAAACGCTGGCTTAACTATACATACACAAGTCGTGCATCTACTTCACTGTTACGTATTCTAACACAAAGTAAGAATTAACGGAAACAGTAGCTGCCTTTGTGGTGGTGAAATGTTCCAATTTACCTGATGATTAAACTGAGACATTCTGATTTCATTCTCCTTAGATATTATTGCCTTATAAATTTAATGACTGAAGCAGTAATGAAAACATAGCAGCTACTGTTTCTGTGATGATGGAAACATTCATAAGGCATTTTCTAAAATATGCAAGCTACAAAAATAAATGGAAAATGCTTGGATGATTTTAATGTAAATATTTTTCATTCACCCACATTATCAAGTCTATAAACTCATTTAACAATTAAATGCTGAACTAAATATAAAATTCAAAATTATTTTACAAATTAATGTATTTAACAGCATACAGGAACGTCTGCAAGTATTATAAATCAAATGGTGTTCCATATTACAAAATTTATAAATAAGATTTATAAATAGAGTATGGACATTTAAATTAATGACATCCACGTACAAATCTTTAGACATAATACAAATTTAAAACATTTACTTTACTTTTACTCTATTCCACCTATATAGAAATACCTAATGTGGTATAAACTAACCAAAACAAGCTAAATGGGAATCTACAATGATAAAGTTCATTTAAAACTCACATAAAATTAGAAAAATAAAGTTGATAAATTAAAATTTCAAGAATACATATATATGCAAACTTCAGGTAGAGGTTCACAAGAAACATTCAATTAACTTGGATATAAGTAACCATTGAAACATTAGGTAATTAAAGTATAAATGACAAGAAACCACTTCAATAATAAAGTGATTTAAGAGTCAAGAGGGCAGAAGGTTTTCAAAAAAACTTTTTGCAATTTGAATATGTTCACAGGGCACAGTTTAGTGGTATTTTGCCATAAAAATAACTGAAAAATACTTTCTGCTCTACAATTAAAAGTTATTTCTGCCACTGCTATAAATTTTTTTTATGTCCTTTCCTCCCCAACTAGGTTGTAAGTATCTTAAGAACATCAGTACATAGATGCATTCACACTGCCTAGCAGTAATAACTTAAAATTTTAAAACTGCAAAAGAAAAAAAATAGATGGTACAATCCAGGACTTCCTATTTTATATATAATAGTTTCTATATACCCATATTTTTCAGATAACTTCAGCCATTGCTATTGTTATCTTTTATTGCATCTTCATCTTATATTGATGAAGCTATTTAGCAAAATTATTTAGTGGGAAAAAAATCTAAAATGGTAGCTTTCAAATGTTTTATTTTTATTATGTGCAATATGCTTTTAAAAAACTGGTTTATGTATTAAAGAAAGACAAGGCATATGTTCTAATCTTAAATAATAATTACTGGGAAATTAATAAATTTAACTGCGAAAGAATGCTATCTCCCTAAATTTTCTGTTGTGCTGGAAGGGATAAAAGAGATCAGGTCATTAAGAGTGAAAACTAAAGTCACAGCAAAACAAAATATTCCATTCTTCCATAAAACGTATCACATACACTGCATCTTTGTATCATTATCACTCCAGTGGAGAATTAATACTATTTTTATATAGAGAATCCTGTTTGTAAAATTGCAACACACATCTTTTTCCAGGACTAATGCACTCATTTGTTTGATACTTTATAGATAGATCTTTTCTATTAATAAATTAATTTTCACCATACAGACATAAAATATGGGGGATAGTCTAGCCGTTTTTATTTCTATTTCTAAACACTTTACATTTAGGCACTTGGAAATACAAATTTTACAGTCTCAAACGAAAGTGACTTTTAAGGCAATACAACCCATTTCCAATAATCCAATTCCATATTATACTCTCAAACGTCTAAGTAGGCAACTACATCAACAAAGACAGCAAAAAGCAGCTTAAAAGTGACAAATACATTCAATGCCCATGTTTTCAATGTATCATTTGGTAAAATCTGTAACGTCAAAGCCACACAATTACTTGCTATTAATTATAAAAGAAAGGCCTATGTAAACAGATGTTAAAACAACTAAAAGATAAATGGAATCTACACCTTTTTAATAAAGTCTGTAAACTAAAGTGAACACTAAATAAAATTTCAACACACAGAGAAGTACCTGTATTTTAATATATCAAGCCATTATTAACAACTCAAATTATAATCGTTTCTGTTAGAAATTTACGCACATTTGCTAGAATTAGTATTTTAAATTAATGGAAAATTCATCTTCTAAGATTCAAATAAATACTTGATAGGGCACTTTTATAGATTTTCACATTAATATACTGAATTAAAAGGATTCTCATATAATTTTAGAGATGTACTATTAATGAAGTAAAATTCACTTTTCTCTATCTGAAAACTTCTCCTTAATAAGAGGAATGGAAATGAGGTGGGCAAGAGAAATAATTATCTACACACGAGTTAACTCTAAAATTAAAATTCCTTCTGGTGTTGACTAGAACATATTACATAAAAACAATTCTAGTTATTGTAGATATTTACAAGTTCTTGCTACCCAAACATTCATATTTTCATCTTTCTACCTCTGTACATAGTACTTACCTCATTTTAACTAAAGCATTTTATTACTCTATAAAACACATACATAATTGTTGCTCTTACAACCCAGTAAAATAGTAGAAATAAACTTAATCACATTCAAAGAAAATGAGCGTTGTTCCCAAAATATTTACAAAATGAACATCTCAAAATAACCTCTTATTTATAATTCATGGAGAGTTAAAACATGCTACCACAAAAGAAAAAGTCCTAAAATTTAGATAGCATAAATGGCACCCTTACCCCTTTTTGGTTATTAGGTTTCTTTAAACAACGTTAACTAAATATTCATTCAAGACAAAATTTATTCAAAACAATCTATTTTACAAACTAAAACAATGGTAGTAAATTTAACACTGAGATGAAGGTGAGAGAGCAAGATGACTCACACTGGCATTGAATTTTCTTTTCAACAGGGAACATTAATCATTTGTAAACAAAACTATTCTTAAACCACAGTGAGCAAAACACACTATACATCCATTCAAGGGATCACTTTCTACTCCCTCTTGTAACTTCAATTAACTCAGCTGTGCAGTGAGACAGGTTTTGTAATACTCAAAGCAAGAAAAATCAGAGGTAAAGCAATGAAAGCTAGCATACATATCCAGAGGAAGCAGAGCAGTTAGGATATATTAGAAAATATACGGAAACAGGGCTGGGAGCTATAAGGCAGACCTCACATAACCTAAGAGCTGCAGAAACAATTTTAAAATCTTATTACAACCAGTATCATTCACCAGGTAACTAAGATAATTTAATTTTCACATAAGCCTCAAAGCAACACTAAGAAGAAAAAGAAACATCTTCAACACGTAAGAATTTTTTTTTATTCTTTTGGCTTTTTTTGGTTGTATTCAAATTAACACAAAGTTAATAAGCTGAACACACAATGCAAAGCATCCTAATCTTGGGCAATAACAAAATCTACGATCCTAAGATCATATTTAAGGTAGTAGAAAGATAATCAGACGAGGCTGGCCATGGTGGCTCATGCCTGTAATCAATCCCACCACTTTGGGAGGCCGAGGTGGGCGATTCACCTGAGGTCGGGAGTTCAAGACCAGCCTGACCAACATGGAGAAACCCTGTCTCTACTAAAACTACAAAATCTGCCAGGCATGGTGGCACATGCCTGTAATCCTAGCCACTCGGGAGGCTAAGGCAGGAGATTTGCTTGAACCTAGGAGGCGGATGTTGCGGTGAGCTGAGATCGCACCATTGCACTCCAGCCTGGGCAACGAGAGTGAGACTCCCTCTCAAAAAAAAAAAAATGTAATTGGACAGCAAAGGCAAGTTATTTAATCCAGACCCCATACGCAATGCTTAAAAATTGTCATGGATAATAAAGATTTGAGAATTGTAAAACCTCATAAAACAGGCAGAGGAAAAGCATGAATAAAGAGTTTTAAAAAATAATAATAATTTGGTTTCAGTAAACAAAGAAAAGCTGAATTGTTAACACAAATTTGCTGAGCAGAGATGTTCCAAAGAAGTAACAAGAGGAATGCAACCTTTTAAGTAACTCAACTATGACACTAAAATTATTTCAGTAAGAAATGTACAATCTTAAAGCATTGAACTACTTTTATTTTGCTCAGAGTGGTCTGAGAATAGAGGCAGAAATTACAGAATATGAAGCACAATGTATTTACATACTGAAATTTACAATACTGGTATTTTCTCATTAAAATATTATCTATTTGAACTTAGATATTGAATACTTTTAGAAAAACCAATACATTTTAAAATGAGAGAATGCAATTAACATTACCAACAGTTCAAACACAAAAAAAATTAAGATGGGACAGACATTAACAGCTTGCCAAGATCATTAAGTTTCCAGTTAAAAAATTAAGAACTTGCCCTTTTAGCCATTCATCATCACTTTAATAGATTACATTAGTATTTTCTTTGTATACAGCCTTACTAGTGACATTCACTTTAGCTTTCAAATCACTCAATCCATTTAGTCCATTTAAGATTTACATGAAAGCTCAAAAGGACTCATATTTTAAAACTTCTAAAAGGTCAACAGACCTTACTATGATGGTGATCAAATTTGCAGATAGCTTTTGTTTTTATTAAAAAGTTTTACTTGAATATATTTAATCCCAGTCCCCACTCCTTTATTCATGTCTACATCCACAATAAATACTGTTTGATATAGCAAATGTACAATAATCCAGGATAACAGAATTTTTTGCACTAGAAATGCTTATGTAAAATTTTGCTTGGATGAAGGCACATACAGTATTACAACTCAATTCTGATTAATGTACAAACAAAACATGGAAATTCTGGTATGGTACATCAGTGATTAAGAAAAAATGTCAACAATAGTTTGCACATTAGGAATTTGTAGCTAATGTCTGAATGGAATGAAACTCAAGTCATGATATAGTTAGGTGTACCCATTACTAGAATGTAATGTTAGCTAACTCAAATACTTTAAGATTAACAATGGATTTTGTTTACTTGGCTGACTATGCTAGTTTTACTAAAACCAGTAAGAAATTGTAATTAGTTAACTTTGGGTTTAAATTGGTTTGGAGGCCCCTTGATGGGCACATGCAATTTTGCAGATGAATTCAAGTTTCATTATCATGTCTTTAGTAACTAGAAGCTTGCTGATAACTTATAAAGTCTAAAAAAAAAATAGGGAACTTACAGAACCTGTACCTTTCTATAATGGAAATGAGTGACATAGATAAGCATTTCAACTAATAACCCAGTCACAATCCACCTTAAGCAACTGATGGATACTGAGAATTTTTTTCATTAAGATGGGATCAGATGTATTTAACTCAGGGGGAAAAAGTGCTACATCTTTAAAATTTAGTGTTTAGATTTACATAACACAATATTCAATTTTACATTCAAAACAATATCAATTTCAATAAGCTTAGTTTTAAAAGTATAAGATATTTTTTGCCTCATATTAAAAGAATGTTTTGAGATTTATATTAAATTTTGTAATACATGGAAAACTATACAAAATCAAAGTTTTGATATTCAATCTGCATATTCAAAATGCAAAGTATCAAAACCAGCTTTTTAACTTAAAAAGTCCTTAAAATTGTAAATAGTGTTAAGAGCTTATTTGTGTTCCATAAAAATAGCACGCTTATTTTCTAGGCATTTAAGGACCTCATTTGCATATCTGTTACGGTTAAAGAAATTGCTATTCTGTCACAGAATTACATACACTTGATAAAGCCTTTAACTTTGCCCATAACAATTTAAATCCTAACAATTACCATGACTGAATTTTCAGTAAGTTTCCCATGATTACTGAAAATAATCATATAAAGAGTATTTACCTATGAGGGGTTTGTTTAGCCTTAATTTAATTTGAATATGCCAACCAACACATAAAGAAAAAAATATTTTAATTTACAGAATAACCTTTGTGTCACATGCATAAGCCTTATAGTACCCTCCCCCAGCTCTTCACATGAATAAATGCTGTTAACAAATATAAAAAATAAAATTACATGTGAAAATGAAGCATAAACAGACAACTCTTCCCACTTTATGAAAAATGTACACAAGAAATAGTTTTAAAATACAGAAAAAAAGACAATGATTATGATTTATGAATGAAACATCAAAGAAAATTATTTCCAGTTATTCTAAACTTGGGTATATGGCTTGACACAATTTAAAATTTTTTAGATATGGTGCACCTGAACCCATTTTAATTGAATAACTTTTACATCTTCTTTGCAAATTAAAGGATACTGTTTCTTTTAAAACAAAATCAGATGTCAGGATAGTGTCTCTTCTAAAAAAAAAAAAAATTTCTTTTCTTTTCTTTTTTTTTTAAGGAAAAGTCTCTTTGAATGTTGAGAAAACATCCTCCTGTATTATAAACTATTATTGTGTCAGATTTTCTCATAAATTTTTAGGGACAAATAAAACTAGTTCAGGAATAGTAACTTTCCATTTATTTTTAAAAATCCAAACACACAATATATATGTGAAATAACTCCCTGTATTTTGTGTTCTAAATTACACACAACCTAAGTATGTGATTACAAGAATCCCAATTTTTAGATTTTAGAAGTACACAA